>NC_056448.1:1200000-1565172 GCF_018296145.1 Oncorhynchus tshawytscha | reverse complement strand
GTCTGTCTGGAGACAAAGTAGCCCTTCATTCATTAAATGGAGAGAATGAATAAAGAGAGCTCTGAGTCTGAGGGCACTGCAGCAAGTCTGTCTGGAGACAGTAGCCCTTCATTCATTAAATGGAGAGAATGAATAAAGAGAGCTCTGAGTCTGAGGGCACTGCAGCAAGTCTGTCTTTAGACAGTAGCCCTTCATTCATTAAATGGAGAGAATGAATAAAGAGAGCTCTGAGTCTGAGGGCACTGCAGCAAGTCTGTCTGGAGACAGTAGCCCTTCATTCATTAAATGGAGAGAATGAATAAAGAGAGCTCTGAGTCTGAGGGCACTGCAGCAAGTCTGTCTGGAGACAGTAGCCCTTCATTCATTAAATGGAGAGAATGAATAAAGAGAGCTCTGAGTCTGAGGGCACTGCAGAAAGTCTGTCTGGAGACAGTAGCCCTTCATTCATTAAATGGAGAGAATGAATAAAGAGAGCTCTGAGTCTGAGGGCACTGCAGAAAGTCTGTCTGGAGACAGTAGCCCTTCATTCATTAAATGGAGAGAATGAATAAAGAGAGCTCTGAGTCTGAGGGCACTGCAGCAAGTCTGTCTGGAGACAGTAGCCCTTCATTCATTAAATGGAGAGAATGAATAAAGAGAGCTCTGAGTCTGAGGGCACTGCTGAAAGTCTGTCTGGAGACAGTAGCCCTTCATTCATTAAATGGAGAGAATGAATAAAGAGAGCTCTGAGTCTGAGGGCACTGCAGCAAGTCTGTCTGGAGACAGTAGCCCTTCATTCATTAAATGGAGAGAATGAATAAAGAGAGCTCTGAGTCTGAGGGCACTGCAGCAAGTCTGTCTGGAGACAGTAGCCCTTCATTCATTAAATGGAGAGAATGAATAAAGAGAGCTCTGAGTCTGAGGGCACTGCAGAAAGTCTGTCTGGAGACAGTAGCCCTTCATTCATTAAATGGAGAGAATGAATAAAGAGAGCTCTGAGTCTGAGGGCACTGCAGCAAGTCTGTCTGGAGACAGTAGCCCTTCATTCATTAAATGGAGAGAATGAATAAAGAGAGCTCTGAGTCTGAGGGCACTGCAGCAAGTCTGTCTGGAGACAGTAGCCCTTCATTCATTAAATGGAGAGAATGAATAAAGAGAGCTCTGAGTCTGAGGGCACTGCTGAAAGTCTGTCTTTAGACAGTAGCCCTTCATTCATTAAATGGAGAGAATGAATAAAGAGAGCTCTGAGTCTGAGGGCACTGCAGCAAGTCTGTCTGGAGACAGTAGCCCTTCATTCATTAAATGGAGAGAATGAATAAAGAGAGCTCTGAGTCTGAGGGCACTGCAGCAAGTCTGTCTGGAGACAGTAGCCCTTCATTCATTAAATGGAGAGAATGAATAAAGAGAGCTCTGAGTCTGAGGGCACTGCAGCAAGTCTGTCTTTAGACAGTAGCCCTTCATTCATTAAATGGAGAGAATGAATAAAGAGAGCTCTGAGTCTGAGGGCACTGCAGCAAGTCTGTCTTTAGACAGTAGCCCTTCATTCATTAAATGGAGAGAATGAATAAAGAGAGCTCTGAGTCTGAGGGCACTGCAGCAAGTCTGTCTTTAGACAGTAGCCCTTCATTCATTAAATGGAGAGAATGAATAAAGAGAGCTCTGAGTCTGAGGGCACTGCAGCAAGTCTGTCTTTAGACAGTAGCCCTTCATTCATTAAATGGAGAGAATGAATAAAGAGAGCTCTGAGTCTGAGGGCACTGCAGCAAGTCTGTCTGGAGACAGTAGCCCTTCATTCATTAAATGGAGAGAATGAATAAAGAGAGCTCTGAGTCTGAGGGCACTGCAGCAAGTCTGTCTTTAGACAGTAGCCCTTCATTCATTAAATGGAGAGAATGAATAAAGAGAGCTCTGAGTCTGAGGGCACTGCAGCAAGTCTGTCTGGAGACAGTAGCCCTTCATTCATTAAATGGAGAGAATGAATAAAGAGAGCTCTGAGTCTGAGGGCACTGCAGCAAGTCTGTCTGGAGACAGTAGCCCTTCATTCATTAAATGGAGAGAATGAATAAAGAGAGCTCTGAGTCTGAGGGCACTGCAGCAAGTCTGTCTGGAGACAGTAGCCCTTCATTCATTAAATGGAGAGAATGAATAAAGAGAGCTCTGAGTCTGAGGGCACTGCAGCAAGTCTGTCTGGAGACAGTAGCCCTTCATTCATTAAATGGAGAGAATGAATAAAGAGAGCTCTGAGTCTGAGGGCACTGCAGCAAGTCTGTCTGGAGACAGTAGCCCTTCATTCATTAAATGGAGAGAATGAATAAAGAGAGCTCTGAGTCTGAGGGCACTGCTGAAAGTCTGTCTGGAGACAGTAGCCCTTCATTCATTAAATGGAGAGAATGAATAAAGAGAGCTCTGAGTCTGAGGGCACTGCAGCAAGTCTGTCTGGAGACAGTAGCCCTTCATTCATTAAATGGAGAGAATGAATAAAGAGAGCTCTGAGTCTGAGGGCACTGCAGCAAGTCTGTCTGGAGACAGTAGCCCTTCATTCATTAAATGGAGAGAATGAATAAAGAGAGCTCTGAGTCTGAGGGCACTGCAGAAAGTCTGTCTGGAGACAGTAGCCCTTCATTCATTAAATGGAGAGAATGAATAAAGAGAGCTCTGAGTCTGAGGGCACTGCAGAAAGTCTGTCTTTAGACAGTAGCCCTTCATTCATTAAATGGAGAGAATGAATAAAGAGAGCTCTGAGTCTGAGGGCACTGCAGAAAGTCTGTCTGGAGACAGTAGCCCTTCATTCATTAAATGGAGAGAATGAATAAAGAGAGCTCTGAGTCTGAGGGCACTGCTGAAAGTCTGTCTGGAGACAGTAGCCCTTCATTCATTAAATGGAGAGAATGAATAAAGAGAGCTCTGAGTCTGAGGGCACTGCAGCAAGTCTGTCTGGAGACAGTAGCCCTTCATTCATTAAATGGAGAGAATGAATAAAGAGAGCTCTGAGTCTGAGGGCACTGCAGCAAGTCTGTCTGGAGACAGTAGCCCTTCATTCATTAAATGGAGAGAATGAATAAAGAGAGCTCTGAGTCTGAGGGCACTGCTGAAAGTCTGTCTTTAGACAGTAGCCCTTCATTCATTAAATGGAGAGAATGAATAAAGAGAGCTCTGAGTCTGAGGGCACTGCAGCAAGTCTGTCTGGAGACAGTAGCCCTTCATTCATTAAATGGAGAGAATGAATAAAGAGAGCTCTGAGTCTGAGGGCACTGCAGAAAGTCTGTCTTGGAGACAGTAGCCCTTCATTCATTAAATGGAGAGAATGAATAAAGAGAGCTCTGAGTCTGAGGGCACTGCAGCAAGTCTGTCTGGAGACAGTAGCCCTTCATTCATTAAATGGAGAGAATGAATAAAGAGAGCTCTGAGTCTGAGGGCACTGCAGCAAGTCTGTCTGGAGACAGTAGCCCTTCATTCATTAAATGGAGAGAATGAATAAAGAGAGCTCTGAGTCTGAGGGCACTGCAGCAAGTCTGTCTTTAGACAGTAGCCCTTCATTCATTAAATGGAGAGAATGAATAAAGAGAGCTCTGAGTCTGAGGGCACTGCAGCAAGTCTGTCTGGAGACAGTAGCCCTTCATTCATTAAATGGAGAGAATGAATAAAGAGAGCTCTGAGTCTGAGGGCACTGCAGCAAGTCTGTCTTTAGACAGTAGCCCTTCATTCATTAAATGGAGAGAATGAATAAAGAGAGCTCTGAGTCTGAGGGCACTGCAGCAAGTCTGTCTGGAGACAGTAGCCCTTCATTCATTAAATGGAGAGAATGAATAAAGAGAGCTCTGAGTCTGAGGGCACTGCAGCAAGTCTGTCTGGAGACAGTAGCCCTTCATTCATTAAATGGAGAGAATGAATAAAGAGAGCTCTGAGTCTGAGGGCACTGCAGCAAGTCTGTCTGGAGACAGTAGCCCTTCATTCATTAAATGGAGAGAATGAATAAAGAGAGCTCTGAGTCTGAGGGCACTGCAGCAAGTCTGTCTTTAGACAGTAGCCCTTCATTCATTAAATGGAGAGAATGAATAAAGAGAGCTCTGAGTCTGAGGGCACTGCAGCAAGTCTGTCTGGAGACAGTAGCCCTTCATTCATTAAATGGAGAGAATGAATAAAGAGAGCTCTGAGTCTGAGGGCACTGCAGCAAGTCTGTCTGGAGACAGTAGCCCTTCATTCATTAAATGGAGAGAATGAATAAAGAGAGCTCTGAGTCTGAGGGCACTGCAGCAAGTCTGTCTGGAGACAGTAGCCCTTCATTCATTAAATGGAGAGAATGAATAAAGAGAGCTCTGAGTCTGAGGGCACTGCAGCAAGTCTGTCTGGAGACAGTAGCCCTTCATTCATTAAATGGAGAGAATGAATAAAGAGAGCTCTGAGTCTGAGGGCACTGCAGCAAGTCTGTCTGGAGACAGTAGCCCTTCATTCATTAAATGGAGAGAATGAATAAAGAGAGCTCTGAGTCTGAGGGCACTGCAGCAAGTCTGTCTGGAGACAGTAGCCCTTCATTCATTAAATGGAGAGAATGAATAAAGAGAGCTCTGAGTCTGAGGGCACTGCAGAAAGTCTGTCTGGAGACAGTAGCCCTTCATTCATTAAATGGAGAGAATGAATAAAGAGAGCTCTGAGTCTGAGGGCACTGCAGCAAGTCTGTCTGGAGACAGTAGCCCTTCATTCATTAAATGGAGAGAATGAATAAAGAGAGCTCTGAGTCTGAGGGCACTGCAGCAAGTCTGTCTGGAGACAGTAGCCCTTCATTCATTAAATGGAGAGAATGAATAAAGAGAGCTCTGAGTCTGAGGGCACTGCAGAAAGTCTGTCTTTAGACAGTAGCCCTTCATTCATTAAATGGAGAGAATGAATAAAGAGAGCTCTGAGTCTGAGGGCACTGCAGCAAGTCTGTCTGGAGACAGTAGCCCTTCATTCATTAAATGGAGAGAATGAATAAAGAGAGCTCTGAGTCTGAGGGCACTGCAGCAAGTCTGTCTGGAGACAGTAGCCCTTCATTCATTAAATGGAGAGAATGAATAAAGAGAGCTCTGAGTCTGAGGGCACTGCAGCAAGTCTGTCTGGAGACAGTAGCCCTTCATTCATTAAATGGAGAGAATGAATAAAGAGAGCTCTGAGTCTGAGGGCACTGCAGCAAGTCTGTCTGGAGACAGTAGCCCTTCATTCATTAAATGGAGAGAATGAATAAAGAGAGCTCTGAGTCTGAGGGCACTGCAGCAAGTCTGTCTTTAGACAGTAGCCCTTCATTCATTAAATGGAGAGAATGAATAAAGAGAGCTCTGAGTCTGAGGGCACTGCAGCAAGTCTGTCTGGAGACAGTAGCCCTTCATTCATTAAATGGAGAGAATGAATAAAGAGAGCTCTGAGTCTGAGGGCACTGCAGCAAGTCTGTCTTTAGACAGTAGCCCTTCATTCATTAAATGGAGAGAATGAATAAAGAGAGCTCTGAGTCTGAGGGCACTGCAGCAAGTCTGTCTTTAGACAGTAGCCCTTCATTCATTAAATGGAGAGAATGAATAAAGAGAGCTCTGAGTCTGAGGGCACTGCAGCAAGTCTGTCTTTAGACAGTAGCCCTTCATTCATTAAATGGAGAGAATGAATAAAGAGAGCTCTGAGTCTGAGGGCACTGCAGCAAGTCTGTCTGGAGACAGTAGCCCTTCATTCATTAAATGGAGAGAATGAATAAAGAGAGCTCTGAGTCTGAGGGCACTGCAGCAAGTCTGTCTTTAGACAGTAGCCCTTCATTCATTAAATGGAGAGAATGAATAAAGAGAGCTCTGAGTCTGAGGGCACTGCAGCAAGTCTGTCTTTAGACAGTAGCCCTTCATTCATTAAATGGAGAGAATGAATAAAGAGAGCTCTGAGTCTGAGGGCACTGCAGCAAGTCTGTCTGGAGACAGTAGCCCTTCATTCATTAAATGGAGAGAATGAATAAAGAGAGCTCTGAGTCTGAGGGCACTGCAGCAAGTCTGTCTTTAGACAGTAGCCCTTCATTCATTAAATGGAGAGAATGAATAAAGAGAGCTCTGAGTCTGAGGGCACTGCAGCAAGTCTGTCTGGAGACAGTAGCCCTTCATTCATTAAATGGAGAGAATGAATAAAGAGAGCTCTGAGTCTGAGGGCACTGCAGCAAGTCTGTCTGGAGACAGTAGCCCTTCATTCATTAAATGGAGAGAATGAATAAAGAGAGCTCTGAGTCTGAGGGCACTGCAGCAAGTCTGTCTGGAGACAGTAGCCCTTCATTCATTAAATGGAGAGAATGAATAAAGAGAGCTCTGAGTCTGAGGGCACTGCAGCAAGTCTGTCTGGAGACAGTAGCCCTTCATTCATTAAATGGAGAGAATGAATAAAGAGAGCTCTGAGTCTGAGGGCACTGCAGCAAGTCTGTCTTTAGACAGTAGCCCTTCATTCATTAAATGGAGAGAATGAATAAAGAGAGCTCTGAGTCTGAGGGCACTGCAGCAAGTCTGTCTGGAGACAGTAGCCCTTCATTCATTAAATGGAGAGAATGAATAAAGAGAGCTCTGAGTCTGAGGGCACTGCAGCAAGTCTGTCTTGGAGACAGTAGCCCTTCATTCATTAAATGGAGAGAATGAATAAAGAGAGCTCTGAGTCTGAGGGCACTGCAGCAAGTCTGTCTGGAGACAGTAGCCCTTCATTCATTAAATGGAGAGAATGAATAAAGAGAGCTCTGAGTCTGAGGGCACTGCAGCAAGTCTGTCTGGAGACAGTAGCCCTTCATTCATTAAATGGAGAGAATGAATAAAGAGAGCTCTGAGTCTGAGGGCACTGCAGAAAGTCTGTCTGGAGACAGTAGCCCTTCATTCATTAAATGGAGAGAATGAATAAAGAGAGCTCTGAGTCTGAGGGCACTGCAGCAAGTCTGTCTGGAGACAGTAGCCCTTCATTCATTAAATGGAGAGAATGAATAAAGAGAGCTCTGAGTCTGAGGGCACTGCAGCAAGTCTGTCTGGAGACAGTAGCCCTTCATTCATTAAATGGAGAGAATGAATAAAGAGAGCTCTGAGTCTGAGGGCACTGCAGCAAGTCTGTCTGGAGACAGTAGCCCTTCATTCATTAAATGGAGAGAATGAATAAAGAGAGCTCTGAGTCTGAGGGCACTGCAGCAAGTCTGTCTTTAGACAGTAGCCCTTCATTCATTAAATGGAGAGAATGAATAAAGAGAGCTCTGAGTCTGAGGGCACTGCAGCAAGTCTGTCTGGAGACAGTAGCCCTTCATTCATTAAATGGAGAGAATGAATAAAGAGAGCTCTGAGTCTGAGGGCACTGCAGCAAGTCTGTCTGGAGACAGTAGCCCTTCATTCATTAAATGGAGAGAATGAATAAAGAGAGCTCTGAGTCTGAGGGCACTGCAGCAAGTCTGTCTGGAGACAGTAGCCCTTCATTCATTAAATGGAGAGAATGAATAAAGAGAGCTCTGAGTCTGAGGGCACTGCAGCAAGTCTGTCTGGAGACAGTAGCCCTTCATTCATTAAATGGAGAGAATGAATAAAGAGAGCTCTGAGTCTGAGGGCACTGCAGCAAGTCTGTCTTTAGACAGTAGCCCTTCATTCATTAAATGGAGAGAATGAATAAAGAGAGCTCTGAGTCTGAGGGCACTGCAGCAAGTCTGTCTGGAGACAGTAGCCCTTCATTCATTAAATGGAGAGAATGAATAAAGAGAGCTCTGAGTCTGAGGGCACTGCAGCAAGTCTGTCTTTAGACAGTAGCCCTTCATTCATTAAATGGAGAGAATGAATAAAGAGAGCTCTGAGTCTGAGGGCACTGCAGCAAGTCTGTCTTTAGACAGTAGCCCTTCATTCATTAAATGGAGAGAATGAATAAAGAGAGCTCTGAGTCTGAGGGCACTGCAGCAAGTCTGTCTTTAGACAGTAGCCCTTCATTCATTAAATGGAGAGAATGAATAAAGAGAGCTCTGAGTCTGAGGGCACTGCAGCAAGTCTGTCTGGAGACAGTAGCCCTTCATTCATTAAATGGAGAGAATGAATAAAGAGAGCTCTGAGTCTGAGGGCACTGCAGCAAGTCTGTCTTTAGACAGTAGCCCTTCATTCATTAAATGGAGAGAATGAATAAAGAGAGCTCTGAGTCTGAGGGCACTGCAGCAAGTCTGTCTGGAGACAGTAGCCCTTCATTCATTAAATGGAGAGAATGAATAAAGAGAGCTCTGAGTCTGAGGGCACTGCAGCAAGTCTGTCTGGAGACAGTAGCCCTTCATTCATTAAATGGAGAGAATGAATAAAGAGAGCTCTGAGTCTGAGGGCACTGCAGCAAGTCTGTCTGGAGACAGTAGCCCTTCATTCATTAAATGGAGAGAATGAATAAAGAGAGCTCTGAGTCTGAGGGCACTGCAGCAAGTCTGTCTGGAGACAGTAGCCCTTCATTCATTAAATGGAGAGAATGAATAAAGAGAGCTCTGAGTCTGAGGGCACTGCAGCAAGTCTGTCTGGAGACAGTAGCCCTTCATTCATTAAATGGAGAGAATGAATAAAGAGAGCTCTGAGTCTGAGGGCACTGCAGCAAGTCTGTCTGGAGACAGTAGCCCTTCATTCATTAAATGGAGAGAATGAATAAAGAGAGCTCTGAGTCTGAGGGCACTGCAGCAAGTCTGTCTGGAGACAGTAGCCCTTCATTCATTAAATGGAGAGAATGAATAAAGAGAGCTCTGAGTCTGAGGGCACTGCAGCAAGTCTGTCTTTAGACAGTAGCCCTTCATTCATTAAATGGAGAGAATGAATAAAGAGAGCTCTGAGTCTGAGGGCACTGCAGCAAGTCTGTCTGGAGACAGTAGCCCTTCATTCATTAAATGGAGAGAATGAATAAAGAGAGCTCTGAGTCTGAGGGCACTGCAGCAAGTCTGTCTTTAGACAGTAGCCCTTCATTCATTAAATGGAGAGAATGAATAAAGAGAGCTCTGAGTCTGAGGGCACTGCAGCAAGTCTGTCTGGAGACAGTAGCCCTTCATTCATTAAATGGAGAGAATGAATAAAGAGAGCTCTGAGTCTGAGGGCACTGCAGCAAGTCTGTCTTTAGACAGTAGCCCTTCATTCATTAAATGGAGAGAATGAATAAAGAGAGCTCTGAGTCTGAGGGCACTGCAGCAAGTCTGTCTTTAGACAGTAGCCCTTCATTCATTAAATGGAGAGAATGAATAAAGAGAGCTCTGAGTCTGAGGGCACTGCAGCAAGTCTGTCTTTAGACAGTAGCCCTTCATTCATTAAATGGAGAGAATGAATAAAGAGAGCTCTGAGTCTGAGGGCACTGCAGCAAGTCTGTCTTTAGACAGTAGCCCTTCATTCATTAAATGGAGAGAATGAATAAAGAGAGCTCTGAGTCTGAGGGCACTGCAGCAAGTCTGTCTTTAGACAGTAGCCCTTCATTCATTAAATGGAGCCCTTCATTCATTAAAGAATGAATAAAGAGAGCTCTGAGTCTGAGGGCACTGCAGCAAGTCTGTCTGGAGACAGTAGCCCTTCATTCATTAAATGGAGAGAATGAATAAAGAGAGCTCTGAGTCTGAGGGCACTGCAGCAAGTCTGTCTGAGACAGTAGCCCTTCATTCATTAAATGGAGAGAATGAATAAAGAGAGCTCTGAGTCTGAGGGCACTGCAGCAAGTCTGTCTGGAGACAGTAGCCCTTCATTCATTAAATGGAGAGAATGAATAAAGAGAGCTCTGAGTCTGAGGGCACTGCAGCAAGTCTGTCTGGAGACAGTAGCCCTTCATTCATTAAATGGAGAGAATGAATAAAGAGAGCTCTGAGTCTGAGGGCACTGCAGCAAGTCTGTCTTAGACAGTAGCCCTTCATTCATTAAATGGAGAGAATGAATAAAGAGAGCTCTGAGTCTGAGGGCACTGCAGCAAGTCTGTCTGGAGACAGTAGCCCTTCATTCATTAAATGGAGAGAATGAATAAAGAGAGCTCTGAGTCTGAGGGCACTGCAGCAAGTCTGTCTTTAGACAGTAGCCCTTCATTCATTAAATGGAGAGAATGAATAAAGAGAGCTCTGAGTCTGAGGGCACTGCAGCAAGTCTGTCTTGGAGACAGTAGCCCTTCATTCATTAAATGGAGAGAATGAATAAAGAGAGCTCTGAGTCTGAGGGCACTGCAGCAAGTCTGTCTTTAGACAGTAGCCCTTCATTCATTAAATGGAGAGAATGAATAAAGAGAGCTCTGAGTCTGAGGGCACTGCAGCAAGTCTGTCTGGAGACAGTAGCCCTTCATTCATTAAATGGAGAGAATGAATAAAGAGAGCTCTGAGTCTGAGGGCACTGCAGCAAGTCTGTCTGGAGACAGTAGCCCTTCATTCATTAAATGGAGAGAATGAATAAAGAGAGCTCTGAGTCTGAGGGCACTGCAGCAAGTCTGTCTGGAGACAGTAGCCCTTCATTCATTAAATGGAGAGAATGAATAAAGAGAGCTCTGAGTCTGAGGGCACTGCAGCAAGTCTGTCTGGAGACAGTAGCCCTTCATTCATTAAATGGAGAGAATGAATAAAGAGAGCTCTGAGTCTGAGGGCACTGCAGCAAGTCTGTCTGGAGACAGTAGCCCTTCATTCATTAAATGGAGAGAATGAATAAAGAGAGCTCTGAGTCTGAGGGCACTGCAGCAAGTCTGTCTTGGAGACAGTAGCCCTTCATTCATTAAATGGAGAGAATGAATAAAGAGAGCTCTGAGTCTGAGGGCACTGCAGCAAGTCTGTCTGGAGACAGTAGCCCTTCATTCATTAAATGGAGAGAATGAATAAAGAGAGCTCTGAGTCTGAGGGCACTGCAGAAAGTCTGTCTTTAGACAGTAGCCCTTCATTCATTAAATGGAGAGAATGAATAAAGAGAGCTCTGAGTCTGAGGGCACTGCAGCAAGTCTGTCTGGAGACAGTAGCCCTTCATTCATTAAATGGAGAGAATGAATAAAGAGAGCTCTGAGTCTGAGGGCACTGCAGAAAGTCTGTCTTTAGACAGTAGCCCTTCATTCATTAAATGGAGAGAATGAATAAAGAGAGCTCTGAGTCTGAGGGCACTGCAGCAAGTCTGTCTGGAGACAGTAGCCCTTCATTCATTAAATGGAGAGAATGAATAAAGAGAGCTCTGAGTCTGAGGGCACTGCAGCAAGTCTGTCTTTAGACAGTAGCCCTTCATTCATTAAATGGAGAGAATGAATAAAGAGAGCTCTGAGTCTGAGGGCACTGCAGCAAGTCTGTCTGGAGACAGTAGCCCTTCATTCATTAAATGGAGAGAATGAATAAAGAGAGCTCTGAGTCTGAGGGCACTGCAGCAAGTCTGTCTTTAGACAGTAGCCCTTCATTCATTAAATGGAGAGAATGAATAAAGAGAGCTCTGAGTCTGAGGGCACTGCAGCAAGTCTGTCTGGAGACAGTAGCCCTTCATTCATTAAATGGAGAGAATGAATAAAGAGAGCTCTGAGTCTGAGGGCACTGCAGCAAGTCTGTCTGGAGACAGTAGCCCTTCATTCATTAAATGGAGAGAATGAATAAAGAGAGCTCTGAGTCTGAGGGCACTGCAGCAAGTCTGTCTTTAGACAGTAGCCCTTCATTCATTAAATGGAGAGAATGAATAAAGAGAGCTCTGAGTCTGAGGGCACTGCAGCAAGTCTGTCTTTAGACAGTAGCCCTTCATTCATTAAATGGAGAGAATGAATAAAGAGAGCTCTGAGTCTGAGGGCACTGCAGCAAGTCTGTCTGGAGACAGTAGCCCTTCATTCATTAAATGGAGAGAATGAATAAAGAGAGCTCTGAGTCTGAGGGCACTGCAGCAAGTCTGTCTTTAGACAGTAGCCCTTCATTCATTAAATGGAGAGAATGAATAAAGAGAGCTCTGAGTCTGAGGGCACTGCAGCAAGTCTGTCTTTAGACAGTAGCCCTTCATTCATTAAATGGAGAGAATGAATAAAGAGAGCTCTGAGTCTGAGGGCACTGCAGCAAGTCTGTCTGGAGACAGTAGCCCTTCATTCATTAAATGGAGAGAATGAATAAAGAGAGCTCTGAGTCTGAGGGCACTGCAGCAAGTCTGTCTGGAGACAGTAGCCCTTCATTCATTAAATGGAGAGAATGAATAAAGAGAGCTCTGAGTCTGAGGGCACTGCAGCAAGTCTGTCTGGAGACAGTAGCCCTTCATTCATTAAATGGAGAGAATGAATAAAGAGAGCTCTGAGTCTGAGGGCACTGCAGCAAGTCTGTCTGGAGACAGTAGCCCTTCATTCATTAAATGGAGAGAATGAATAAAGAGAGCTCTGAGTCTGAGGGCACTGCAGCAAGTCTGTCTGGAGACAGTAGCCCTTCATTCATTAAATGGAGAGAATGAATAAAGAGAGCTCTGAGTCTGAGGGCACTGCAGCAAGTCTGTCTGGAGACAGTAGCCCTTCATTCATTAAATGGAGAGAATGAATAAAGAGAGCTCTGAGTCTGAGGGCACTGCAGCAAGTCTGTCTGGAGACAGTAGCCCTTCATTCATTAAATGGAGAGAATGAATAAAGAGAGCTCTGAGTCTGAGGGCACTGCAGCAAGTCTGTCTGGAGACAGTAGCCCTTCATTCATTAAATGGAGAGAATGAATAAAGAGAGCTCTGAGTCTGAGGGCACTGCAGCAAGTCTGTCTGGAGACAGTAGCCCTTCATTCATTAAATGGAGAGAATGAATAAAGAGAGCTCTGAGTCTGAGGGCACTGCAGCAAGTCTGTCTTTAGACAGTAGCCCTTCATTCATTAAATGGAGAGAATGAATAAAGAGAGCTCTGAGTCTGAGGGCACTGCAGCAAGTCTGTCTTTAGACAGTAGCCCTTCATTCATTAAATGGAGAGAATGAATAAAGAGAGCTCTGAGTCTGAGGGCACTGCAGCAAGTCTGTCTTTAGACAGTAGCCCTTCATTCATTAAATGGAGAGAATGAATAAAGAGAGCTCTGAGTCTGAGGGCACTGCAGCAAGTCTGTCTGGAGACAGTAGCCCTTCATTCATTAAATGGAGAGAATGAATAAAGAGAGCTCTGAGTCTGAGGGCACTGCAGCAAGTCTGTCTGGAGACAGTAGCCCTTCATTCATTAAATGGAGAGAATGAATAAAGAGAGCTCTGAGTCTGAGGGCACTGCAGCAAGTCTGTCTGGAGACAGTAGCCCTTCATTCATTAAATGGAGAGAATGAATAAAGAGAGCTCTGAGTCTGAGGGCACTGCAGCAAGTCTGTCTGGAGACAGTAGCCCTTCATTCATTAAATGGAGAGAATGAATAAAGAGAGCTCTGAGTCTGAGGGCACTGCAGCAAGTCTGTCTTTAGACAGTAGCCCTTCATTCATTAAATGGAGAGAATGAATAAAGAGAGCTCTGAGTCTGAGGGCACTGCAGCAAGTCTGTCTGGAGACAGTAGCCCTTCATTCATTAAATGGAGAGAATGAATAAAGAGAGCTCTGAGTCTGAGGGCACTGCAGAAAGTCTGTCTTTAGACAGTAGCCCTTCATTCATTAAATGGAGAGAATGAATAAAGAGAGCTCTGAGTCTGAGGGCACTGCAGCAAGTCTGTCTGGAGACAGTAGCCCTTCATTCATTAAATGGAGAGAATGAATAAAGAGAGCTCTGAGTCTGAGGGCACTGCAGAAAGTCTGTCTTTAGACAGTAGCCCTTCATTCATTAAATGGAGAGAATGAATAAAGAGAGCTCTGAGTCTGAGGGCACTGCAGCAAGTCTGTCTGGAGACAGTAGCCCTTCATTCATTAAATGGAGAGAATGAATAAAGAGAGCTCTGAGTCTGAGGGCACTGCAGCAAGTCTGTCTTTAGACAGTAGCCCTTCATTCATTAAATGGAGAGAATGAATAAAGAGAGCTCTGAGTCTGAGGGCACTGCAGCAAGTCTGTCTGGAGACAGTAGCCCTTCATTCATTAAATGGAGAGAATGAATAAAGAGAGCTCTGAGTCTGAGGGCACTGCAGCAAGTCTGTCTTTAGACAGTAGCCCTTCATTCATTAAATGGAGAGAATGAATAAAGAGAGCTCTGAGTCTGAGGGCACTGCAGCAAGTCTGTCTGGAGACAGTAGCCCTTCATTCATTAAATGGAGAGAATGAATAAAGAGAGCTCTGAGTCTGAGGGCACTGCAGCAAGTCTGTCTTTAGACAGTAGCCCTTCATTCATTAAATGGAGAGAATGAATAAAGAGAGCTCTGAGTCTGAGGGCACTGCAGCAAGTCTGTCTGGAGACAGTAGCCCTTCATTCATTAAATGGAGAGAATGAATAAAGAGAGCTCTGAGTCTGAGGGCACTGCAGCAAGTCTGTCTGGAGACAGTAGCCCTTCATTCATTAAATGGAGAGAATGAATAAAGAGAGCTCTGAGTCTGAGGGCACTGCAGCAAGTCTGTCTGGAGACAGTAGCCCTTCATTCATTAAATGGAGAGAATGAATAAAGAGAGCTCTGAGTCTGAGGGCACTGCAGCAAGTCTGTCTGGAGACAGTAGCCCTTCATTCATTAAATGGAGAGAATGAATAAAGAGAGCTCTGAGTCTGAGGGCACTGCAGCAAGTCTGTCTTGGAGACAGTAGCCCTTCATTCATTAAATGGAGAGAATGAATAAAGAGAGCTCTGAGTCTGAGGGCACTGCAGCAAGTCTGTCTGGAGACAGTAGCCCTTCATTCATTAAATGGAGAGAATGAATAAAGAGAGCTCTGAGTCTGAGGGCACTGCAGCAAGTCTGTCTGGAGACAGTAGCCCTTCATTCATTAAATGGAGAGAATGAATAAAGAGAGCTCTGAGTCTGAGGGCACTGCAGCAAGTCTGTCTGGAGACAGTAGCCCTTCATTCATTAAATGGAGAGAATGAATAAAGAGAGCTCTGAGTCTGAGGGCACTGCAGCAAGTCTGTCTGGAGACAGTAGCCCTTCATTCATTAAATGGAGAGAATGAATAAAGAGAGCTCTGAGTCTGAGGGCACTGCAGCAAGTCTGTCTGGAGACAGTAGCCCTTCATTCATTAAATGGAGAGAATGAATAAAGAGAGCTCTGAGTCTGAGGGCACTGCAGCAAGTCTGTCTGGAGACAGTAGCCCTTCATTCATTAAATGGAGAGAATGAATAAAGAGAGCTCTGAGTCTGAGGGCACTGCAGCAAGTCTGTCTTGGAGACAGTAGCCCTTCATTCATTAAATGGAGAGAATGAATAAAGAGAGCTCTGAGTCTGAGGGCACTGCAGCAAGTCTGTCTTTAGACAGTAGCCCTTCATTCATTAAATGGAGAGAATGAATAAAGAGAGCTCTGAGTCTGAGGGCACTGCAGCAAGTCTGTCTGGAGACAGTAGCCCTTCATTCATTAAATGGAGAGAATGAATAAAGAGAGCTCTGAGTCTGAGGGCACTGCAGCAAGTCTGTCTTTAGACAGTAGCCCTTCATTCATTAAATGGAGAGAATGAATAAAGAGAGCTCTGAGTCTGAGGGCACTGCAGCAAGTCTGTCTTTAGACAGTAGCCCTTCATTCATTAAATGGAGAGAATGAATAAAGAGAGCTCTGAGTCTGAGGGCACTGCAGCAAGTCTGTCTGGAGACAGTAGCCCTTCATTCATTAAATGGAGAGAATGAATAAAGAGAGCTCTGAGTCTGAGGGCACTGCAGCAAGTCTGTCTGGAGACAGTAGCCCTTCATTCATTAAATGGAGAGAATGAATAAAGAGAGCTCTGAGTCTGAGGGCACTGCAGCAAGTCTGTCTGGAGACAGTAGCCCTTCATTCATTAAATGGAGAGAATGAATAAAGAGAGCTCTGAGTCTGAGGGCACTGCAGCAAGTCTGTCTGGAGACAGTAGCCCTTCATTCATTAAATGGAGAGAATGAATAAAGAGAGCTCTGAGTCTGAGGGCACTGCAGCAAGTCTGTCTGGAGACAGTAGCCCTTCATTCATTAAATGGAGAGAATGAATAAAGAGAGCTCTGAGTCTGAGGGCACTGCAGCAAGTCTGTCTGGAGACAGTAGCCCTTCATTCATTAAATGGAGAGAATGAATAAAGAGAGCTCTGAGTCTGAGGGCACTGCAGCAAGTCTGTCTGGAGACAGTAGCCCTTCATTCATTAAATGGAGAGAATGAATAAAGAGAGCTCTGAGTCTGAGGGCACTGCAGCAAGTCTGTCTTTAGACAGTAGCCCTTCATTCATTAAATGGAGAGAATGAATAAAGAGAGCTCTGAGTCTGAGGGCACTGCAGCAAGTCTGTCTTTAGACAGTAGCCCTTCATTCATTAAATGGAGAGAATGAATAAAGAGAGCTCTGAGTCTGAGGGCACTGCAGCAAGTCTGTCTTTAGACAGTAGCCCTTCATTCATTAAATGGAGAGAATGAATAAAGAGAGCTCTGAGTCTGAGGGCACTGCAGCAAGTCTGTCTGGAGACAGTAGCCCTTCATTCATTAAATGGAGAGAATGAATAAAGAGAGCTCTGAGTCTGAGGGCACTGCAGCAAGTCTGTCTGGAGACAGTAGCCCTTCATTCATTAAATGGAGAGAATGAATAAAGAGAGCTCTGAGTCTGAGGGCACTGCAGCAAGTCTGTCTGGAGACAGTAGCCCTTCATTCATTAAATGGAGAGAATGAATAAAGAGAGCTCTGAGTCTGAGGGCACTGCAGCAAGTCTGTCTTGGAGACAGTAGCCCTTCATTCATTAAATGGAGAGAATGAATAAAGAGAGCTCTGAGTCTGAGGGCACTGCAGCAAGTCTGTCTGGAGACAGTAGCCCTTCATTCATTAAATGGAGAGAATGAATAAAGAGAGCTCTGAGTCTGAGGGCACTGCAGCAAGTCTGTCTTTAGACAGTAGCCCTTCATTCATTAAATGGAGAGAATGAATAAAGAGAGCTCTGAGTCTGAGGGCACTGCAGCAAGTCTGTCTGGAGACAGTAGCCCTTCATTCATTAAATGGAGAGAATGAATAAAGAGAGCTCTGAGTCTGAGGGCACTGCAGCAAGTCTGTCTGGAGACAGTAGCCCTTCATTCATTAAATGGAGAGAATGAATAAAGAGAGCTCTGAGTCTGAGGGCACTGCAGCAAGTCTGTCTTTAGACAGTAGCCCTTCATTCATTAAATGGAGAGAATGAATAAAGAGAGCTCTGAGTCTGAGGGCACTGCAGCAAGTCTGTCTGGAGACAGTAGCCCTTCATTCATTAAATGGAGAGAATGAATAAAGAGAGCTCTGAGTCTGAGGGCACTGCAGCAAGTCTGTCTTGGAGACAGTAGCCCTTCATTCATTAAATGGAGAGAATGAATAAAGAGAGCTCTGAGTCTGAGGGCACTGCAGCAAGTCTGTCTGGAGACAGTAGCCCTTCATTCATTAAATGGAGAGAATGAATAAAGAGAGCTCTGAGTCTGAGGGCACTGCAGCAAGTCTGTCTTTAGACAGTAGCCCTTCATTCATTAAATGGAGAGAATGAATAAAGAGAGCTCTGAGTCTGAGGGCACTGCAGCAAGTCTGTCTGGAGACAGTAGCCCTTCATTCATTAAATGGAGAGAATGAATAAAGAGAGCTCTGAGTCTGAGGGCACTGCAGCAAGTCTGTCTGGAGACAGTAGCCCTTCATTCATTAAATGGAGAGAATGAATAAAGAGAGCTCTGAGTCTGAGGGCACTGCAGCAAGTCTGTCTTGGAGACAGTAGCCCTTCATTCATTAAATGGAGAGAATGAATAAAGAGAGCTCTGAGTCTGAGGGCACTGCAGCAAGTCTGTCTGGAGACAGTAGCCCTTCATTCATTAAATGGAGAGAATGAATAAAGAGAGCTCTGAGTCTGAGGGCACTGCAGCAAGTCTGTCTGGAGACAGTAGCCCTTCATTCATTAAATGGAGAGAATGAATAAAGAGAGCTCTGAGTCTGAGGGCACTGCAGCAAGTCTGTCTGGAGACAGTAGCCCTTCATTCATTAAATGGAGAGAATGAATAAAGAGAGCTCTGAGTCTGAGGGCACTGCAGCAAGTCTGTCTGGAGACAGTAGCCCTTCATTCATTAAATGGAGAGAATGAATAAAGAGAGCTCTGAGTCTGAGGGCACTGCAGCAAGTCTGTCTGGAGACAGTAGCCCTTCATTCATTAAATGGAGAGAATGAATAAAGAGAGCTCTGAGTCTGAGGGCACTGCAGCAAGTCTGTCTGGAGACAGTAGCCCTTCATTCATTAAATGGAGAGAATGAATAAAGAGAGCTCTGAGTCTGAGGGCACTGCAGCAAGTCTGTCTGGAGACAGTAGCCCTTCATTCATTAAATGGAGAGAATGAATAAAGAGAGCTCTGAGTCTGAGGGCACTGCAGCAAGTCTGTCTTTAGACAGTAGCCCTTCATTCATTAAATGGAGAGAATGAATAAAGAGAGCTCTGAGTCTGAGGGCACTGCAGCAAGTCTGTCTGGAGACAGTAGCCCTTCATTCATTAAATGGAGAGAATGAATAAAGAGAGCTCTGAGTCTGAGGGCACTGCAGCAAGTCTGTCTGGAGACAGTAGCCCTTCATTCATTAAATGGAGAGAATGAATAAAGAGAGCTCTGAGTCTGAGGGCACTGCAGCAAGTCTGTCTTTAGACAGTAGCCCTTCATTCATTAAATGGAGAGAATGAATAAAGAGAGCTCTGAGTCTGAGGGCACTGCAGCAAGTCTGTCTTTAGACAGTAGCCCTTCATTCATTAAATGGAGAGAATGAATAAAGAGAGCTCTGAGTCTGAGGGCACTGCAGCAAGTCTGTCTGGAGACAGTAGCCCTTCATTCATTAAATGGAGAGAATGAATAAAGAGAGCTCTGAGTCTGAGGGCACTGCAGCAAGTCTGTCTTTAGACAGTAGCCCTTCATTCATTAAATGGAGAGAATGAATAAAGAGAGCTCTGAGTCTGAGGGCACTGCAGCAAGTCTGTCTTTAGACAGTAGCCCTTCATTCATTAAATGGAGAGAATGAATAAAGAGAGCTCTGAGTCTGAGGGCACTGCAGCAAGTCTGTCTGGAGACAGTAGCCCTTCATTCATTAAATGGAGAGAATGAATAAAGAGAGCTCTGAGTCTGAGGGCACTGCAGCAAGTCTGTCTGGAGACAGTAGCCCTTCATTCATTAAATGGAGAGAATGAATAAAGAGAGCTCTGAGTCTGAGGGCACTGCAGCAAGTCTGTCTGGAGACAGTAGCCCTTCATTCATTAAATGGAGAGAATGAATAAAGAGAGCTCTGAGTCTGAGGGCACTGCAGCAAGTCTGTCTGGAGACAGTAGCCCTTCATTCATTAAATGGAGAGAATGAATAAAGAGAGCTCTGAGTCTGAGGGCACTGCAGCAAGTCTGTCTGGAGACAGTAGCCCTTCATTCATTAAATGGAGAGAATGAATAAAGAGAGCTCTGAGTCTGAGGGCACTGCAGCAAGTCTGTCTGGAGACAGTAGCCCTTCATTCATTAAATGGAGAGAATGAATAAAGAGAGCTCTGAGTCTGAGGGCACTGCAGCAAGTCTGTCTGGAGACAGTAGCCCTTCATTCATTAAATGGAGAGAATGAATAAAGAGAGCTCTGAGTCTGAGGGCACTGCAGCAAGTCTGTCTTTAGACAGTAGCCCTTCATTCATTAAATGGAGAGAATGAATAAAGAGAGCTCTGAGTCTGAGGGCACTGCAGCAAGTCTGTCTTTAGACAGTAGCCCTTCATTCATTAAATGGAGAGAATGAATAAAGAGAGCTCTGAGTCTGAGGGCACTGCAGCAAGTCTGTCTTTAGACAGTAGCCCTTCATTCATTAAATGGAGAGAATGAATAAAGAGAGCTCTGAGTCTGAGGGCACTGCAGCAAGTCTGTCTGGAGACAGTAGCCCTTCATTCATTAAATGGAGAGAATGAATAAAGAGAGCTCTGAGTCTGAGGGCACTGCAGCAAGTCTGTCTGGAGACAGTAGCCCTTCATTCATTAAATGGAGAGAATGAATAAAGAGAGCTCTGAGTCTGAGGGCACTGCAGCAAGTCTGTCTGGAGACAGTAGCCCTTCATTCATTAAATGGAGAGAATGAATAAAGAGAGCTCTGAGTCTGAGGGCACTGCAGCAAGTCTGTCTGGAGACAGTAGCCCTTCATTCATTAAATGGAGAGAATGAATAAAGAGAGCTCTGAGTCTGAGGGCACTGCAGCAAGTCTGTCTGGAGACAGTAGCCCTTCATTCATTAAATGGAGAGAATGAATAAAGAGAGCTCTGAGTCTGAGGGCACTGCAGCAAGTCTGTCTTTAGACAGTAGCCCTTCATTCATTAAATGGAGAGAATGAATAAAGAGAGCTCTGAGTCTGAGGGCACTGCAGCAAGTCTGTCTTTAGACAGTAGCCCTTCATTCATTAAATGGAGAGAATGAATAAAGAGAGCTCTGAGTCTGAGGGCACTGCAGCAAGTCTGTCTTTAGACAGTAGCCCTTCATTCATTAAATGGAGAGAATGAATAAAGAGAGCTCTGAGTCTGAGGGCACTGCAGAAAGTCTGTCTTTAGACAGTAGCCCTTCATTCATTAAATGGAGAGAATGAATAAAGAGAGCTCTGAGTCTGAGGGCACTGCAGCAAGTCTGTCTGGAGACAGTAGCCCTTCATTCATTAAATGGAGAGAATGAATAAAGAGAGCTCTGAGTCTGAGGGCACTGCAGAAAGTCTGTCTTTAGACAGTAGCCCTTCATTCATTAAATGGAGAGAATGAATAAAGAGAGCTCTGAGTCTGAGGGCACTGCAGCAAGTCTGTCTGGAGACAGTAGCCCTTCATTCATTAAATGGAGAGAATGAATAAAGAGAGCTCTGAGTCTGAGGGCACTGCAGAAAGTCTGTCTTTAGACAGTAGCCCTTCATTCATTAAATGGAGAGAATGAATAAAGAGAGCTCTGAGTCTGAGGGCACTGCAGCAAGTCTGTCTGGAGACAGTAGCCCTTCATTCATTAAATGGAGAAGAATGAATAAAGAGAGCTCTGAGTCTGAGGGCACTGCAGCAAGTCTGTCTTTAGACAGTAGCCCTTCATTCATTAAATGGAGAGAATGAATAAAGAGAGCTCTGAGTCTGAGGGCACTGCAGCAAGTCTGTCTGGAGACAGTAGCCCTTCATTCATTAAATGGAGAGAATGAATAAAGAGAGCTCTGAGTCTGAGGGCACTGCAGCAAGTCTGTCTGGAGACAGTAGCCCTTCATTCATTAAATGGAGAGAATGAATAAAGAGAGCTCTGAGTCTGAGGGCACTGCAGCAAGTCTGTCTTTAGACAGTAGCCCTTCATTCATTAAATGGAGAGAATGAATAAAGAGAGCTCTGAGTCTGAGGGCACTGCAGCAAGTCTGTCTGGAGACAGTAGCCCTTCATTCATTAAATGGAGAGAATGAATAAAGAGAGCTCTGAGTCTGAGGGCACTGCAGCAAGTCTGTCTGGAGACAGTAGCCCTTCATTCATTAAATGGAGAGAATGAATAAAGAGAGCTCTGAGTCTGAGGGCACTGCAGCAAGTCTGTCTTTAGACAGTAGCCCTTCATTCATTAAATGGAGAGAATGAATAAAGAGAGCTCTGAGTCTGAGGGCACTGCAGCAAGTCTGTCTTTAGACAGTAGCCCTTCATTCATTAAATGGAGAGAATGAATAAAGAGAGCTCTGAGTCTGAGGGCACTGCAGCAAGTCTGTCTGGAGACAGTAGCCCTTCATTCATTAAATGGAGAGAATGAATAAAGAGAGCTCTGAGTCTGAGGGCACTGCAGCAAGTCTGTCTGGAGACAGTAGCCCTTCATTCATTAAATGGAGAGAATGAATAAAGAGAGCTCTGAGTCTGAGGGCACTGCAGCAAGTCTGTCTGGAGACAGTAGCCCTTCATTCATTAAATGGAGAGAATGAATAAAGAGAGCTCTGAGTCTGAGGGCACTGCAGCAAGTCTGTCTGGAGACAGTAGCCCTTCATTCATTAAATGGAGAGAATGAATAAAGAGAGCTCTGAGTCTGAGGGCACTGCAGCAAGTCATCAAAATAGAAATCCAATTTGCCAACAGAAATAACGTTTCTCATTAATTGAGCTCTTATCTCAAGCTGTGCTTGTGTTGTTTGTCTCTAGTTTCAGTACTGTGTCAATAGACTGCAGGCACTCAGAGCAGTGCTATGTAATGGATGTATAGGGCGAAAAGGGCTACGTTTGTGGATTTGTGTGTGTGTGTGTTCATGGGGCAGTGTGTTTCAGCTCATGTTAATTTGAGAAGACTGGGCGGGCAGAGAGAAGCTGTAAAAACTTCTTCAAAACAACCTCATAATGTCTCTCACCCAGGAACATTGAGGTCAATCCCAGTATGAGAACTGTGTGAAAGTTCATTAGAGGAATATTATCCCTGTGTTTTTATTTTTACGTAGAGTCTATTTCGTTGAAACTGACAGCGAGAGGTGTAAAGTTAACATAGGGTTTCATACCAAACACAAGTTTACCCTTCTTTAGTTTTATTTAATTAAGTCACAGCCTGGTCTCATAGACTAGACATAACATAGTAAAAGTACATCAATGAAATTAGTATGATAAGTTACGTTTGGTATGGCTACATAAGACAAAACCCTAACCTTAACCCTTTAACCTAACCCCTAACCTTAACCCTAACATCTAGCCTAGCTAACGCTAGCTAACGTTAGCATTAGCCACCTAGCTAATGTTAACAACCAATTGGAATTTGTAACACATCATACATTTTTCAAATTCGTAACATATTGTACGTTTAGCAAACTTTGTAACATATTGTATGAATTGCAATTCATAACATATCATACAAAATGGAGGATGGACATCCACGAATAAATGCATACCATACAAAATGTAACATATCATACTAAATAGAGTGTCTTGGATTTACATACAGAATAATACTAAATTCTCTGAGACCAGATTGCAAGCCAAGTTATCATTTGTCAGAGTAGGCTGAACTTGCATCTAGTGTGTGAGTGTTTCTGTTCATGGTCGGCCTGGGATCTACTTCTGAGCTGACTAACTGTTAGAGGTCGCCCTCTAGTGGGAAAGAAAGATGAGAGCTAAAAAATACGTGGATCAAACACTGAAATGCTAAGATTATTGGAAAACTAACACCTAAAATGTTTATGTTGCTTTCTGACATTATCATTTGTAGGTCCTGTTTAGAGAAGCAAACACAAGTCACTGATAGGCTAGATACTGTATATTACGGATTACAAAGGAAGACTCAGTCGTGATCTGCTCAACAATGCCTCCAGATGAAATCAATGCATTTTTAGGCACGTTTTGACAATAACAACATTGTGCTGGGTGTAAGTGCTGTCACGGACCCAGAGGACTGGTTGATCTCACTCTCCAAGGCCGACACGAGTAAGGTCTTTAATCAGGTCAACACCAGCTGGACCGCAGGGCCAGACGGTATTCCTGGGCACGTTCTCAGAGCATGCGCAGAACAGCTGGCAGGCATGTTCATGGTAATTTTCAACCTCTCCTTGTCCCAGTCTGTAATCCCCACAAGTTTTAAGATAACCACCATCATTCCTGGTCCCAAGAACTCGAAGGCCTCATGCAACAATGACTGGTGCCCCGGTAGCACCCATATATGCCCTGGGGCGGCAGGGTAGCCTAGTGGTTAGAGGGTTAGACTAGTAACCGAAAGGTTGCAAGTCAATATCCCTGAGCTGACAAGGTACAAATCTGTTGTTCTGTCCCTGAACAAGGCAGTCAACCCACTGTTCCTAGGCTGTCATTGAAAATAAGAATTTGTTCTTTTTATTTTATTTTTATTTCACCTTTATTTAACCAGTTGAGAGCAAGTTCTCATTTACAACTGCGACCTGGCCAAGATAAAGCATAGCAGTGTGAACAGACAACACAGAGTTACACATGGAGAAAACAATAAACAAGTCAATAACACAGTAGAAAAAAAGGGGAGTCTATATACATTGTGTGCAAAAGGCATGAGGAGGTAGGCGAATAATTACAATTTTGCAGATTAATAACACTGGAGTGATAAATGATCAGATGGTCATGTGCAGGTAGAGATACTGGTGTGCAAAAGAGCAGAAAAGTAAATAAATAAAAACAGTATTGGGATGAGGTAGGTAAATTGGGTGGGCTATTTACCGATGGACTATGTACAGCTGCAGCGATCGGTTAGCTGCTCAGATAGCAGATGTTTAAAGTTGGTGAAGGAGATAAAAGTCTCCAACTTCAACGATTTTTGCAATTTGTTCCAGTCACAGGCAGCAGAGAACTGGAAGGAAAGGCGGCCAAATGAGGTGTTGGCTTTAGGGATGATCAGTGAGATACAAGTCTTAACTGACTGCCTAGTTAAATATAGTTTAAAAATGTAAATAAAATAAAAACTGTAATCATGAAGTGCATTGAGAGGCTGGTCATGGCACACATCAACTCCATCATCCTAGGTACTCTAGACCCACTCCAATTTGCATACTGCCCCAACAGATCCATAGACACCGCAATTGCACTCCACACAGCTGTCACCCACCTAGATAAGAGGAATACCTATGTGAGAATGCTTTTTATTGACTACAGCTCAGCATTCAACACTATTGTTCCCTCCAAGCTTGTCACCAACCTTTGGACCCTGGGACTGAACACCTGACGGGCTGACTACAGGTGGTGAGGGTAGGCAATATCACCTCCGCCAAGCTGACCCCCAACACAGGGATCCCACAGGGGTGTGTGTTTAGTCCCCTCCTATACTCACTGTTCACCCACAACTACGTAGCTGATGACACAACGGTGGTATGCCTGATCACCCACGATGATGAGACAGCCTGGAAGTGTGGTGCCTGTGCACGCTCCCATCCACATCGACGGGCTACAGTGGAGTGGGTTGAAGGCTTCAAGTTCCTCTGTGTCCAAATCAATAAGGACTTAAAATGGTCCACACACACGCACAGTCGTGAAGAAGGCGCAAGAGCACCTCTTCCCCCTCAGGAGGATGAAAAGGTTTGGCATGGCCCCTCAAATCCTAAAAAAAAATCTACAGCTGTACCATTGAGAGCATCTTGACTGGCTGCATCACTGCTTGGTATGGCGACTGCACCACCCTCAACCACATGGTGCTACAGAGGGTGGTGTGGACAGCCCAGTACATTATTGTGGCCGAGCTCCCTGCCATCTAGGACCTCTATACTGAGCGTACAAAACATTAGGAACAACTTCCTAGAATTGAGTTTCACCCCCTTTTGCACTCAGAACAGCCTCACTTCATCGGGATATTGATTCTACAAGGTGTCGAAAGCGTTCCACAGAGATGCTGGCCCATGTTTACTCCAAAACTTCCCACAGTTGTGTCACGTGGCTGGATGTCCTTTGGGTGGTGAACCATTCTTGATACACACAGGAAAGTATTGAGCGTGAAAAACCCAGCAGGGTTGCAGTTCTTCATACACTCAAACCGGTGTGCCTGGGAACTCCTACCATACCCCGTTCAAAGGCATTTAAATATGTTGTATGGGCAATTCACCCTCTAAATGGCACACATGCACAATCAATGTCTCAAGGCTTAGAAATCCTTCTGTAACCCATCTCTTCCCCTTCATCTAGACTGATTGAAGTGGATTTAACACTTCAACCATAGCGCTCACCTGGATTAACCTGGTGAGTCTATGGCATGGAAAACGCAGGTGTTCCTAAAGTTTTGTCCACTCAGTGTAGTATGCTTACTTACTTGTGTTTTTGTTCTACCTTGTTATTTCTAGTATTACATTGTTATTGATTACTGCATTGTTGGGTTTGGAGCTTGCAAGGAACGCATTTCACTGTACTTGTGCATGTGACATTAGAACTTAGTCAACTCTATAGTTGACTAAGTTAATTTACCCCTACCTATATGTACAAATTTCCCCAACTAACCTGGACCCCACACATTGACTCGGTACCAATATTTAGCAAATATTTTCTTAACTCTATTTCTTGAACTGCATTGTTGATTAAAGGCGCATGTGACAAATAAAATTTGATTCGATTTATGATGGTCATTGCCTTGTTACATTGCCTGCAGTACACTTCATGGCTAACAGGTGGAGGAAGTGCTTCTTTTTCTGTTTGACTGTAATCAGCATTAGTTGCATGGATGAGACAATGGTCAGTATTGTAATAAAAACATTCTTAATACTAGTAACTAATGCTTATCATAAATAAACCCATTGATTCATTGATTTCCCTCTTTCTGTAGATACCAATCAAGTAGTCCTATTACCACATATTTTGGGCTCCCCAGTGGCGCAGCAGTCTAAGGCACTGCATCTCAGGGCAACCCACGTCACTACAGTCCTTGGTTCAAATCCAGACTGTATCACATCCAGCTGTGATTGGGCGGTGCACAATTAGCCGTGTCGCCGGGGTTTGCCGTCACTGTAAATAAGAATGTGTTCTTCACTGACAAGCCTAGTTAAATAAAAAATAACATATCTACAGGTAGAGTCAACAGCTCCCCAAGAAGATAATATATCTCTCTCCTGTGTGATTGTGTTTGCCCAGTTAGATAGGCAACTGTAATGTGATGTCCAATGTCAGAGACAGACAAGCCTTTTGAATGAATCAATTCAGAAAAAAAGTGCTTCTGCCCCAACTGTGACTATTAAGAGGGTTTTGATAATAATCATCTGTTTCTCTTTCATGAAGTAACCTTTCTAATACCGGTTATTTACTGTATTCTTATTCCTTCAGACTATATTTGGCTGGAATTGCAAACGCCCCTTTACAAAGTATTTGTTTTGTCTCCTTCAGAATACTGTAGTCAAGTTCATTAGGTTCACAGGCAGTATTTCCTAAAGCTGACAAGGCAAAAGTGACATGACACAATAGGTGTTGATCAGAAACAAATGTATTGATCAGTGTGTTCCTGCTAGTTTCATCTTTAAAAATAGATGTCGGGTGCAGCGAAATGCTTAATGTTACTAGCCACTGTTCAACGCCCATTCCACGTTGGTTGAAACGTAATTTCATTGAAATTACATGGAAACAACATTGAGTCAACCAGTGTGCCCAGTGGATAGCTCCGACCAGTGCAGCTCAATGTGAAAGTACACTTTACGAACAATAAAAATATACAAATTCAAGAAATGCCAGCGGAATCCAATTAACATCCCAATTAACACTGCAATCCAAATGCAATCTACAGGTGTATACACCAGATGAATTTACACAAGATATACTAAGAATGATATGTACAGCAGTAGATACAGTATAGCCTATTAGAATGAGTTAAGTATATAAATAACTAGTCCTCTTTCCACTGTTAAATACATAGGTCAACAGCTTCTTGATGACTGCTTGATGTAAACAAGGAGGCCTCACCACCTGAAACAGACTTTTACAAGTTCAATCAACTCAAATTTTATTGGTCACATACAGCACAGCAAAAAGTGGACATCCAGAGTGCATCAAACATGATTGAGCTTGTTTATGGAAAAAACATTTTTTTTCTGTTGCAACCGGGGTAGGAGTAGCCAGGTGGAAAGCATGGTCAGCTGTAGAAAAATGCTTACTGAAATTCTCAATTATCTTGGATTTATCGGTGGTGACAGTGTTTTCTAGCCTCAGTGCAGTGGGCAGCTGGGAGGTGCTCTTATTATCCATGGACTTTACATTGTCCCAGAACTTTTGAGTTTGTGCTACAGGATGGAAATTTCTGTTAAACAGTTCTGTAAAAAACATTGCGTCCAGAGTACAATCAAACATGATTTCAGACCTTGTTTATGGAAAAGTGTTTTCTGTATTCTACAGTTAAGAGAACAGATGCTACATCTAAGAAAAAAAATGGAAAAATCTCATTGGACAAGACACGAGCATGCCTCTCACATGTACACCTTGTGCACCAATAGGATACAACCTTTGGCAAACCACATCCCCATTATTTCCCTGACTCCCCTATTGAGGGTGATCTGCACCAATCACTAAACCGCAACAGTTCCCGTCTCTCCCTTGTCATCAATACAATTATCAGTCCCCTAGTAACCACATTTTCACATTGATAGAATCAGATCCCTACATCAATCAAACACAACTTACTTTATGCGTGTGATGTCAGTATGTACTCCCTGTTCCAAAATGTGGACAGTTAACCCGCGCTGACCTCAACATTAGGCACACTACCTGCTAATTTTCTTTAGGCCGTTTCAACTTCTAATTTTGCCTCATTCATTCACAAAAGTAGCTCATTTCACTGCAGACCATTTCTATTTGAGAATTTAATGAGCCGGACAAACTTTCCTTCAAAAGAAAGCCCAAGCACTTCCCCAGAGCAAGTATTCAGGCCCTGCACATTTATTGCCTTCCTTACAAATAACTGTGGACATGCGTGCATTCCTATCAAAGTGCCTTATTTTCTGCATAAGGCGTTGTTGTTTCTACTGTAGCGTAGCGTAAGTATCATGTACTTAGTGTTTTATTCATGCTTTCTGATTTTTTTTAAAGGGATGATTGCCACTCACACAAAATTAAAGAATAAAGATTGTTGGGTGAACTTTGTTACCTGGCCACTCGGCTCAACCGCATCATCGGCGAAGGAAAACATATAGGCCTCAAAGCGTTTGACGTGAGGGGGGAAGTGGACCCTGGCGTCAGCTTCTACCGGGTGGAAGACCACACGGTATGGATCCTCGGGGTTCTCACAGCTGCCAGTGTAGAGAGAGGGACTAAGTTATGAACAAGAAAACGCTGCAAACCCCAACCGCCTTGTGTACGAAGTCTTGTGGTGGTGTCATGACTGTCCTGTGAGGATCAGATCAATTTACAGCAGAAGTGGGTTCTTTCTCCCCCTCCAGTATGAACTAAAGGAATGTTTTTGCTAACAGGCTTTACCCAACAATCACCTTTGTCTTGAAAAAACATATTTCATATACAATGTAAAGGCTAGAGCTAATCCTACCTGTAGAAATATTGTTCCAGTATTCACGTTTCGTGTTAAAAATCAGAAAATACAAACCAATAGCCATGCCGGACATATAGCTAACTCTGAAGTGCAGCCAGAGTGCATAAAAGGAATGGTAACAGAAATTAACATTAGACCAGAAAACCGTGAGGCGCAAGCTAGGCGTTTGGAACTTTCCTAACCTAGAAAATTAACTTAAGTGGGACCATTCTGCTACC
The DNA here is from genome assembly GCF_018296145.1 of Oncorhynchus tshawytscha. Lineage (NCBI taxonomy): Eukaryota > Metazoa > Chordata > Actinopteri > Salmoniformes > Salmonidae > Oncorhynchus > Oncorhynchus tshawytscha. The sequence continues at coordinate 1,536,121 of NC_056448.1, read as the reverse complement.
ACATCCAAACCATCCTACTCATCACCCACTGAGGAATCAGCGACAGGGTTGATTAGCCTATCTTCCAGAACGTGTGAAAGGAAAATCCATCCTGTAGTTCTGTTCAAGACTAGTCATTGGAGCCACGGACAACCAACGACATTGTGACCTCATGTAGCCAATCAGAGAGAAGACCAACCACCTACCTTTCCACGGCGGCATCCCACAAATACATTCATGCTTTTACTCCAAGCTGGTGCCGGTTCGTGTGTTCAAAAATGTATCAATGATAAGTGTCCCTTACGGAACGGTGGGGGGTGTGAAGAGAAACCTTGTAACAAGCTGTCATATTGTGTCACCTGTGTGTTTAGCCTGTGTTATTTAGTTAGCTAGTAATTCAATTAAACCAACTTGTATAGTACTGAATCATAAGGCTGGGGTTTTTGCAGCTGCAAGGAGGATACGATGTAAGGGTTAATAAGTTATCAATTTAATAGATTTCTACCATCTAGAGTTTAAGTCGGGAGACGGTAACTCTTTAAAACCGCTTCCTCGGCACCCCAAATCCTAACATGATTCATTTAGAGTCGGCTAACAATTAAACAGTCCTCAGATAATTCAAGGTCACGTCAGTGGTTTGTTGGTTTTAATTTCTGATCTTTTGGCCCATCAGACCTGGATGAATCTGATTTAGTACGTTTTTATTTTATTTTAAAGAACAGAAATTGGGCTTTCCGTCAACAATATTTATTTTGGTCTACTGCAATGGCTTGTTAAATGACAGATGTCAAACATGTATATTCAATTCCATTGACATGAGGTGAGATGTCCCTCTAAATGGTTCTTAATTCTAAATGATCCAGAAAGGTCGACTGTAGTCTGACCAGAATATTGATCGTGGTTTAACCAAAGTTGCCGAATAGACAGTCGGCATCATCAACAAGGCAATCAATTTTTCAACACAAGTACTTCATTTTAAACAAGAATTTCATGCAATGCGCCAGAGCAATTCTTCCGCTGTTGGAAAAATTGGTCACACAAAATAAATTCTACACCCACGGCATCGGATTCACATGTGGAGGACTTCTGTGAAGGGCGCAGCTCTACTATACAAAGTAACCTACGCATTGACAGTTTAGGCCTACTTTTTTAATTAGCATCTTTGGGAGGTTTATCCTTTACTGTTTAACTGCCAGATATTAGCAAAAAGGAATTTGTGAAATCTGAAGACGTTACATTAAGAGAAACACCCACACCAGTACAAATCACTTGAGCTGACAGACGATGGTCAGGATTTTGCACAACGAGATAGTTGCAGCTGAAGTGACAAATCTGAACTGCCCATTTTGTGCACAGCCATGTGAATGTTGTGTCTTTTCCTATGATATACAAAACATTTCAGCCTGTTTTTTTTAAACTGCTATGACATTGCTGATTTAATAAACAGCTGCAAAGTTACTCCGTGTCCACATGGCCAAATTTAGGTTTTTGATACCATTTCATAAAAAATGGTAAAATTGCGTGATTTGATAGCATTTTGCAAACCCGATCCCCCAAATGAATGGTTTTGACCAATAAAGTTGCTTCACTACACTGCTTGGTGTAACATGCATCCAGATACTGAAAAGGCACCCGCAAAATAAAGTGTCATTTGCAGCGTGCATAATCATTGTAGCCCATTACAATGTAGGAAAAATAAGTCATCTTTCAATAGTAACCCAATTTAAATTCTTGAGATAAAAATTAGGCCAGCGTGTCCATCTGTGGCAAAGTGCTCACCCAAATCAAAAATGTAGTAACATTTTTTTAAATATGAACATTAGCTAGCTAAATAAGGTTAGCAAGATGCTGCTACACTTGACCGTGGTATTTGTTCATGTTTAGCAACTCCCAATTAGCGCATTCCTCTAGGACAGGAAATTCCATTGAAAGCGGCATCAACTTCTGGGGATCCTGTCAACTGATCCTATTCAGTTTCAAACATCCATGCTGCACAGGCATCTGAACCATCCTTTAGGTTTAGTGCAATAACTGTTTTAAACACAAGAGGTCACTTGTGCCTGAATTCAACCCAAAACCAACAACTATTCAGTCAGTGTTAAGAGCAGTTGTATGAAACCAATCGGAAAGGCAAGCCAAGCTTGCCAGCCGCTCTTGATTTCCATTCGACTGACCATCAGCTTGGCACAACACTGAACTGTAGCAAACCAAAAGGATAACATTGAGTAAAAAGGTGTAGGTAATGCCAACATTAACCTTTTCACACACGAGTTCCAAATATCTTCAGTCGCCCCAGTGGGAGTTGATTTTATGCGCGTGATGTCAGAATGCACTCACCGTTCCAACATGTGGACATTTAACCCGCGCTGACCTCAGACCAAGGCACACTACCTGCTAATTTTCTATAGGCCGTTTCAACTTCTAATTTTGCCTCATTCATTCACAAAAGTAGCCCATTTCACTGTTGCAGACCATTTATATTTGAGAATTTAATGAGCCGGACAAACTTTCCTTCAAAAGAAAGCCCAAGCACTTCCCCAGATCAAGTATACAGTCCTTGCACATTTATTGCCTTCCTTACAAATAACTGTGGACATGCGTGCATTCCTATCAAAGTGCCTTATTTTCTGTGTAACGTGTTGTCGTTTCTACTGTATCGTACCGTAAGTATAATGTACTTAGCGTTTTATTCATGCTTTCTGATTCTTGCCTAGATTGTAATGGACACGTGTGTAAAACACTTGAAGGTGGTACTGAATATGAGCTAACACCATACAATGCAGTCGGGTTATCACGTAAGCGTCTGTCAGACTTATGGTGATCTCAACTGGAGTACCCCCATTGTCTTGAATGCACTGAAGTCGTTAGTTGATTTGAACACGGCATCAGAGTGTAAACTATGGTACCTCAGGGTTGCCAGATCAGACCCCCCTTTCCAGGGGTATATAGCTTAGAAAAACTGTCTGCCCCACCATTTATTGTTGATAAATTCCCAGATCTTAGTAATATTTCCTGCATCATCCTCTTCACAATACCTTCCCCCAAGGACTTGACCCCCAATAATGGATTGTGCTATATCTCTCAACTCTGTTTAGCTTTCATGCTACGGTTGCATTTGGAGAGGTAACAATTGGATTTTTGATTAGTTAACTGTAAACTACTTGTCATGTGTACGCCGTAACATGTACAAAGATTAGTCACATGCTGAAGTGGCCAAACTAAGTTAAGATCTCAGGCAACGGGCGCAGTGAACAGCATTCTAGGAGTTCTTGCTTGACAAATATGGCTCCCTTGTACCGCATCATAATGTAAAACAAGTCAACATGTTATTTGGACTAGACGATGACGATAACGTTAACATTGATATATTTTACAAGCAAAGCTGGAATAGAGTTGTGAAGAACTTCATTTCTCATCAGTACAAAACATTGTTTAGATGCTTATCAGACAACGCGGTTTAGAGTATTGCAGCATTTCCAATGATACGCTGCAGGGACCACTCAGTGATAACAAGCATGTGATCATACGCGCCAGAATCTCCCATAAGTGTTAAATTGGGTGGAGATCTGGTGACAGACCGCACATGGCTCACATCGTTTTAATTGTTTGTGACCACCAGTCAGACCTATGGAGGGGGGCATAGCCAAAGTAGCCAAAGTAAATGGCCTGCCAAGCATGATAGGTTGCTAATTAGTCAGGAACCACACCTGTGGAATAACACTTGTTTTGTTACCCATTAATGATGAGTGCATGTACAGGGGTAAGGAAAGCAAGGCTAGCTGCAGCAATTTAGGTTAACATGTTTTGGGAGAGAGTCGTACCTCAAACACTGCGTCCGGCGAAGAGAAGGGCAACATGATGGTGAAGTCTGTCGCCCTCTATTAAATACTGTTGAGCAAACTCATGGTTAAGCAGCCGCTTGCCAACCAAGACCACAAATAAGGGCTCTTGGTTCCTGTAGTCCACAGTGATGTGGAAGTTCTCCTGATCACAGTTGCCAGTGACTGAGGGTGGCACTACAAGCACAAAAAACAGGAAGGTACTACTTGAACTGTTCCAAGAAGAATCCCTTGTTTAGATTGCAAAATGTTTTGCTACGGTGGGACTGAATAAACACGATCCTGGCAAATCAGGAACAGGACAACTGGGTCCAAATACTATAAAGCTTAACATTTTCTTTGTAGAAAGACCGCTTGGAAAACCCTACAGTATGGCTAATTGGGCTTTCGCTGCCAATTTCCTTTCAGGGCAATCATTAACGAAAGGAAACCATTCAACAGTAGTTTGGCGTAGTCCAGAGGCATACCAATGTCCAGCAGTACAGCGTCCACAACGGCAGAGTGAGAGAAAGGAGCGTACTCTGGAAAGATGACCAGGCCGTAGATCAGCTGAAGAGTGAAGGTTGTGACACCTTGTTCTGCCCTTCTCTGGAGTGAAGTTAAAAGCATTGGTCAATTGATCAGCATTATTGTTGAAACAGAACTCTATTCAACATCAAGTGACAAGTACATATGGGGACTATTAAACAAAATCACACAAAAATTATCAATGGAAATCAAATTTATCAACCCATGGAGGTCTGGATTTGGAGTCACTCAAAATTAAAGTGGAATTAAAGTGGAAAACCACAGTACAGGCTGATCCAACTTTGATGTAATGTCCTTAAAACAAGTCAAAATGAGGCTCAGTAGTGTGTATGGCCTCCATGTGCCTGTATGACCTCACTACAACGCCTGGGCATGCTCCTGATGGTCTCCTGAGGGATCTCCTCCCAGACCTGGACTAAAGCATCCGCCAACTCCTGGACAGTCTGTTGTGCAACGTGGCGTTGGTGGATGGAGCGAGACATGATGTCCCAGATGTGCTCAATTGGGTTCAGGTCTGGGGAACGGGCGGGCCAGTCCATAGCATCAATGCCTTCCTCTTGCAGGAACTGCTGACACTCCAGCCACATGAGGTCTAGCATTGTCTTGCATTAGGAGGAACCCAGGGCCAACCGCACCAGCATATGGTCTCACAAGGGGTCTCACAAGGGGTCTGAGGATCTCATCTCGGTACCTAATGGCAGTCAGGCTACCTCTGGCGAGCACATGGAGGGCTGTGCGGACCCCCAAAGAAATGCCACCCCACACCATGACTGACCCACCGCCAAACCGGTCATGCTGGAGGATGTTGCAGGCAGCAGAACGTTCTCCACGGCGTCTCCAGACTGTCATGTCTGTCACATGTGCTCAGTGTTAACCTGCTTTCATCTGTGAAGAGCACAGGGCGCCAGTGGCGAATTTGCCAATCTTGGTGTTCTCTGGCAAATGCCAAACGTCCTGCACGGTGTTGGGCTATAAGCACAACCCCCACCTGTGGACGTCAGGCCCTCATACCACCTTCATGAGTCCGTTTGAGCAGACACATGCACATTTGTGGCCTGCTGGAGGTCATTTTGCAGGGCTCTGGCAGAGCTCCTCCTGCTCCTCCTTGCACAAAAGCGGAGGTAGCGGTCCTACTGCTGGGTTGTTGCCCTCCTACGGCCTCCTCCACATCTCCTGATGTACTGGCCTGTCTCCTGGTAGCGCCTGCATGCTCTGGACACTGCGCTGACAGACACAGCAAACCTTCTTGCCACAGCTTGCATTGATGTGCCATCCTGGATACGCTGCACTACCTGAGCCACTTGTGTGGGTTGTAGACTCCGTCTCATGCTACGACTAGAGTGAAAGCACCGCCAGCATTCAAAAGTGACCAAAACATCAGCCAGGAAGCATAGGAACTGAGAAGTGGTCTGTAGTCACCACCTGCAGAACCACTCCTTTATTGGGGGTGTCTTGCTGATTGCCTATAAATTCCACCTGTTGTCTATTCCATTTGCACAACAGCATGTGGAATTTGTCAATCAGTGTTGCTTCCTAAGTGGACAGTTTGATTTCACAGAAGTGTGATTGACTTGGAGTTACATTGTATTGTATAAGTGTTCCCTTTATTTTTTTGAGCAGTGTACTTAAAGTAATGTTGCCCTCATTCCTCTAAATCAAATGCATACAACTGCCAAAATAATGGAAACACTTGAGTAAATGAGGGATACAAAGTACATTTGTGCCATTTATATTTTGTTGGTGGCCCACTTATTAGGGCATGTACAAATCACTGCGTGTGGCTTTGCATTTAACAGAAACACACCTCCTTAAAGTCCACCGGGTCTGAGAAGGGCACCTCCATCCTAAAGGTCTATTTTACTAAACCAGACTCACAGTTGCAATCTTAGATTATTAAAGTTGAATAACAATGTCCTAGCTTTTCAAAGCAACAAGAACAATGCCTTATTTCGGGAAAATGCAAACATGTCCATATTAGCTGGGTTAATGAAATTAAACGACCAAGAAAATGACTCAAAACCTAAATTTTCTTGTTCGAAGTCAGAAGCATTATCCACTATGCAACACCTTCTACTCCATATACTCCTATATGACATCAAACAGACGTTGCTTAGCAACAATAGACATCAAAGTTGGGAACCTGTCCAAATGAGGAAAGCTAGTGATATTTACCATGTACAAAGAGACTCTTTCCTTCAATCTTGCGATGCAGAATCAGACAAAATAATTCTCAGGCCTTGCAGTTTTACATTTTTAAAGTTGAATAACAATATCCTAGCTTTTCAAAGCAACAAGAACAATGCCTTATTTCGGGAAAATGCAAACATGTCCATATTAGCTGTGTTAAAACCTGTTGTGACTAGGGGGCAGTATTTTCATTTTTGGAAAAATAACGTTCCCAAAGTAAACGGGATATTTTGTCAGGACAAGATGCTAGAATATGCATATAATTGACAGCTTAGGATAGAAAACACTCTAAAGTTTCCAAAACTGTAAAAATACTGTCTGTGAGTATAACAGAACTGATATTGCGGGCGAAAGCCTGAGAAAAATCCAATCCGGAAGTGACTCATGTTTTGAATGCTCTGCGTTCAGATGCGTCCCTATTGAGTAGTGAATGGGCTATCAACCAGATTACTTTTTCTACGTATTCCCCAAGGTGTCTACAGCATTGTGACGTAGATTCACGCCTTTATGTTGAAGAATACCCGTAAGCGGCTACATTGCGCAAGTGGTCACCTGATGGCTCTCAGAGTGATTCTTGCGTAAAATACAGAGGTAGCCATTTTTCCTCTCGCTCCTACTGAAAAACCAATTGACCCGGTGGATATATTATCGAATAGATATTTGAAAAACACCTTGAGGATTGATTATAAACAATGTTTGCCATGTTTCTGTCGATATTATGGAGCTATTCCTATTCATGAAAATCACAAATGAAATATATTGAGACACAGTTTAGCCTTTTGTTAATCACCCTGTCATCTCAGATTTTCAAAATATGCTTTACAGCCAAAGCTAGACAAGCATTTGTGTAAGTTTATCGATAGCCTAGCATAGCATTTTGCCCAGCTAGCAGCAAGTAACTTGGTCACAGAAATCAGAAAAGCAATCAAATTAAATTGTTTACCTTTGATGAGCTTCAGATGTTTTCACTCACGAGACTCCCAGTTAGATAGCAAATGTTCCTTTTTTCAAAAAAGATTATTTTTGTAGGCGAAATAGCTCCATTTGGCTGAGAAATCGCCCGGAAATTGCAGTCATGAAAACGCCGAAAAATTATCCAAATTAGCTCCATAATATCGACAGAAACATGGAAAACGTTGTGTTTTTCAAATATCTATTCGATAATATATCCACCGGGACAATTAGTTTATCAGTAGGACCGATTGGAATAAAGTGCTACCTCTGTATTTTACGCGAGAGTCACTCTGGAAGCCATCAGGTGACCGCTTGCGCAATGTATCCGCTTACGGGTATTCTTCAACATGAATGCATAAAACTAGGTCACAATGCTGTAGACACCTTCGGGAATACGGAGAAAGAGTCATCTGGTTGATAGCCCATTCACTGCTCAATAGGGACGCATTGGAACGCAGCGCTTTCAAAACATGAGGCACTTCCGGATTAGATTTCTCAATACAGGTATACTATGACCAATAAGCATACTAAATACTCAATTCATGTCACAAACAAACAGTTAGTACAGTATTCAAACACAGCTAAGGCCAAATCAGGAAGTGCAGTCACCTTTTAATCCTGAATGACAACAGTCTTGCCTCATAAGATAGCCAAATCAGGAAGTGCAGTCACCTTTTAATCCTGAATGACAATTGTCTTGCCTCATAGAGTTCAAAAGAACAGAAATCTCATAATTAAAATTCCTCAGACATACAAGTATTTCACACCATTTTAAAGATACATTTCTTGTTAATCCCACCACAGTGCCCGATTTCAAATAGGCTTTACAGCGAAAGCAACACAAATGATTATGTTAGGTCAGAGCCAAGTCACAGAAAAACACAGTCATTTTTCCAGCCACAGAGAGGAGTCACAAAAATCTGAAATAGAGATAAAATTAATCACTAACCTTTGATGATCTTCATCAGATGACACTCATAGGACTTCATGTTACACAATACATGTATGTTTTGTTCGATAAAGTTCATATTTATATCAAAAGAATCTCAGTATACGTTGGAGCGTTATGTTCAGTAGTTCCAAAAACATCCAGTGATTTTGCAGAGAGCCACATCAATTTACAGAAATACTCATAATAAATGTTGATGAAAATAAAATTATTACGCACAGAATTAAATATATATTTCTGCTTAATGCAACCTCTGTGTGAGATTTCAAATAACCTTTACGGAAAAAGCAAACCATGCAATAATCTGAGTACGGCGCTCAGAGCCCAAACAAGCCAAAAAGATATCCGCCATATTGTGCAGTCAACAGAAGTCAGAAAAAACATTATAAATATTCACTTACCTTTGATGATCTTCATCAGGATGCACTCCCAGGAATCCCAGTTCCACAATAAATGTTTGTTTTGTTCGATAATGTCCATCATTTATGTCCAAATAGCTACTTTTCTTAGCGAGTTTTGTTAACAAATCCAATCTCACGAAGCGTGTTCACTAGGAGCAGACGAAATGTCAAAAAGTTCCGTTACAGTCCGTAGAAACATGTCAAACGATGTATAGAATCAATCTTTAGGATGTTGTTCAAATAAATCTTCAATAATGTTCCAACCGGAGAATTCCTTTGTCTGTAGAATTGCGATGGAACAGAGCTCGCCCTCATGTGAACGAGCGTCACGAGCTCAAGGCATTCTGCCAGACCTCTGACTCATTCCCCTCTCATTCGCCCTCACTTCACAGTAGAAGCATCAAACAGGTTCTAAAGACTGTTGACATCTAGTGGAAGCCTGTTGACATCTAGGAAGTGCAACATGACCAATATCCCACTGGGTCTTCAATAGGGAATGAGTTGAAAAACGACCAACCTCAGATTTCCCACTTCCTGGTTGGATTTTTTTCTCAGGTTTTTGCCTGCCATATGTGTTCTGTTATACTCACAGACATCATTCAAACGGTTTTAGAAACTTCAGAGTGTTTTCTATCCACATATACTAATAATATGCATATCTTAGCTTCTGGGACTGAGTAGCAGGCAGTTTACTCTGGGCACCTCTGGACAAGAAGATAATAAGAAGCCATAAGAAGATAAAAGACTCATCTATGTATCTGTGCCAATATAGTGTCTGTGACAGCATGGGCAGCGCCATTGAGGCTATCTTCATATTAAAGTAGTAACATTTCTTCTTCACAATTGTCTGAGCCCTTCTGATGACCCGATTGGACATGACTTCAACAGGGTCACCAGTAGGGCTCAGCCAATGAAGTTGGTAGTCCCACCCAGTTGACTACATTCAAATTGTGAAAGTGCATGCAAATGCAGCATTTTGGCCATTAGAGGCCAATATCTTTCTCTCTGTCTGGGCTACAATTGTAGACGGTTGGGTAATTATGCTTTTCACCTGTGAAAGGCTGTTGTGCTGCTAATGAGGGAGTTCTATTAACCTGAGCCGAGGTGCACCGGTCCATGGCCCCTGACATGAATGGATAAAAGCGGTGAGGGCGGAGCACCCTTCTAAAATTGAACAGTAGCCTTACATTTAGGTTTTTGTCCTAACACTACACAGCTGATTCAGATTAACAAAGCTGGATGATTATTTGAATCAGCTTTGTAGGGCTAGGGGAATAAAAAGAAAATGTGCAGCCCTTTGGGGTTCAGGTGACTGAGTGTGGGAAGCCTTTGTCATAGGGTAAAAGTTGCATACCCCTGGGCTGTAGGCTGCACACTGGGTCAAATATCAGGTTCTGTAGCTGTGTATTCTACAATGATTCTTTTCCTTAGCTCAGGGTAAGTAGTAGCAGGCCTAGGAGAGTCTTATGCGATGCAGACATTTGAGTTGTGTTCTTCCTCCTTTTAATCAATCATAATAATTTGTCAAATGCCTTACAGGTTGTTTTGCCTATTGATGGCAGCTGTGGGCATACAAGCACAACAGACACCTTCTATAAGTATGCTCTTTGCAAATATAAGCACTAAGCGTTTGACAAGATTTTAAAAAACTTTTTTTTAACTAACCTTTCCTATTCCAGATGACCTCAACGCTGAATGCCTTGGTAACGTTATTCGTTTGAGTGTCGCTCCTCTTTTTGAAGAGGTTGATGCTGTCTTCAGTGAGTTTGCCTCTTATGATTCTCTTTCTCTCCTTTCATAATTCATGGCTTGATATTGCTTGTCAACTATTGTGTTCACACCATCTCCATCCCTTCCAGATGACACACAAATCATAAACCTGACGCCTGGCCTTGCTACTCAGTGTGGATTCAGCTTTAAATTTGACCCCATGGGGAATGCCATGTTTTTTGCTTCTCTTCAAAACTGCTTTTCCCAAAACATGGTAACCCTAAGAACTGTAGTGTTTGCTTGTACTTCAAATGGACAGTTTGCCTTTCAGTGTCACTGCATTTGCAACTCATACTGTAGCAATGTCATTTTATTTACCTTTGACATGGAGTCATGCTGAGACCAGGCTCTTTTACAGATGAGCCCTGTATACACAAAGATACAAGTCAATATTTGCATCACTAGATGGAAAAATGAAATAATTGGAAACTCATTCTTCAGTAAAAAGGTCCTCAATAAGCCTGAGTTGCCGTAGAGGTGCTAATACATACAATTTAGCGCATGGAGGTTATTAGAAGTCCGGTTCCAGAAACATTGAAGCAGTTTTACTTAACTCTGTGGATATCAAAAGGATCTCCATTGTTAGCCACCCCTTGGTCTGGTATCTCTTACCTCTAAGTTAACGATGACGTAAGGTACAGCAGAAGTTTATGGAGGGCTTTCAGAGGGCCAGCCAACTTTCTGATAGACTGCAGTGATGTGAACTATTGAGCTCTACTCCTGTAGTGTGGCTTCAATACAGTGGCAGCTGCATTCATATAGCCAATTTTGCCACAGTCTATAACTTGCATGAATGTCACCTGAATTTTTTTTTTTGCTATATAATGAAGGCTTTTTTCCCTTCCCCCTTCATTTTAGGATGATAAGATGTTCAGCTTGGTCATGCAGTTCAGGCTGCCAGGAAACCACATGACTGAAGACCCTGTTTATAGAGTGGGCAAAACCTGTAGCTACACCCCCTGGACCTCCCGAGAGATTCTGTGCGACCGCAACTACATGGAGGCAAGTGAGCAGAGCATGCCCCAATGGACATGTTTACAGTCGCGCTTGTCGTACTGCCTGTATAAATGATCTGTCTAGAGCTACAACTGTCCAGTGTTTCATTTCTTCTGCGACACAACGTAGAGGTCTTGACTCTATCTCAATTCCACTCGCCTCTTCAAAATGCACATAGGAGAACTTTAGAGGTGAGGAATTTTGGCCTATTCTCAATGCATTTAAGGAGGCGAGTGGACAGATTGAGAACTGGCCCTTGATTTCCTATTGTATGGGAGGGAGAAAATGCATAGGGAATAATGGCCTTTCTTCTCTAGGTGTCTGTCAGAAGGACTCTTCCAGACATCCAAACCATCCCCAAACAGCCCACTGGGGGCCCGAAAGCAAGGAGCGGCAACTTCCGGAGAGGAGCTGAGGTTTATATATTTCAGTTTCTGTAATTTCACTACAAAATGACAGGATGGCGCTAAACAATGTGCGTTTGTTGACAATTTTGTTTAATTCATGTTTCCATTTCCTGAGACAGGCTGTTGCTTCAGGATACAAAATGACAGCAGTCGTCTTTAGTCCTAGCAAGAATGTCATGAATGTGGATGAGGTCCAAAGAAAGGGCTATGCAATAGCCAACACTCCCACACGGCTGGTGTTAAGAAGCCCTCATAATGCAGAGGAGACATACCTCCAGAATGTAAGCTGACCTCCATGAACTGGGTCATGTTCAGTAGAGCAAACATTTGGAAACGGTGGCCCTACCTGAACTCTGCAACATATTGTTAATACGGTGTGCCCTACTGAACACGGCCCTGGTGTGGTTGCCCCCTGAACAGGTAGCTGGGGTTCCGATGCGGGTGCTCTCAACCTTCTTTGAGCAGAAGTGGCTGGTTACTCGAGTAGATGCCACGGCTGTTTGTCCAACACCAGGTTGAGTGTGAAATAATTTAAGATCCTATAAGCCCAGTTCTTAATTGGCTCCAGACAAGACATTCATGTAGTGTTCAGTTGGGAAAATGTTTTGGGGTGAACTTTTTCCAAATAATGGCACAGTTTTCAGTTGCAAAATGTTCTGTTTTGATGTGCACTTGGCTTCTTGTGTCACTGCAGAGGCAGTGGCCTTTACTCCAGAAGTGATCACCTGGTACATGCCCAAGCACATAGACCCACTTTTCTCCTCTGATGCCTTCACCATGTTGGAGGTGTACATGGGAATTGACGCTAAGAGGCTGGACATTGAGGAAATGGCTGCCAGAAACTACTCGGTTTTAGTCACAGAGGCTCATATTATTGTTGAAATTCCGGTGGGGGCGGTTGGCGGCTACTTCAAGGTCAGCATTGGATGAGTAAAATGTTCCTGTTTAATTTCTAAGTCTTATTTGTAGAGCCCTTTTTACTACAGCAGTTGTCAGTGCTTTGCAGTAACCCTTTGCCATCTCTCATGGGTAAACTCCTAGAAATGTTGTCTTGTGTAAAATGTTTCTTATTGAGCAATTGTCTGCTTAATCAGGCTAATATACAATGGATTGCAAAATTGTGTGAATTTTGCATAAAATTACATTTAAACATACTCTACCGCTTGTCTTTGTAGTTTGTCCTTTAGCCGCTTGAAATTTGAGACCAAATATCCACACTAAAGTATTGTTTACCTGACTTTTTAGGTAGCCGGTAGCTTTGCCACTGTCAACTGAATGCAAGCAACACTCGGCTGCTGTTTACATATTGTGCAAGTGTTTACTTGTCAGTTGCTTTGAAAATGCACACTGCCGGAAATGCAAGTTGACAACCATACACCTACCAGCTCTCTAAAGTCTGGTAACCAATACTTTCCTTTGGATATTGTGTCTTAAATTACGAGTGGCAAAAAGACAAGCGGTAGAATAATTGTATTTAACATTCTGGCTTATAAGGAACATTTATCTGTTTTTGCACTCCACTTGTGTATTACATCACTCGTCTCCCTTACAGAGCCATATTCAGGATGACCAGTACTTTGTCACTTACACCATTGAGCCCATGCTTGAGTTGCTGTGGATCGAGGAGGTCGCACACGAGAACACCAGCTATAAAGTCCTCTTCCCTATCACAACACCTCCGATGGCCAGGCCTCCACAAGTTCGCAACTGTGAGTCTGGTTTAGTTAAATAGTGCCTATGGTAATTTGGGATGCCTGGGTTGTTCATTAGGCACAAAACCGAAGAAAATGTACTGAAACGGGGAGGCAATACCTGGACTTACCCAATAACAAATGTCAATTTTCAACTTCCATTGTACCGCATTTCAAAATGTTTTCCTTTGTTTGCCAATGAACAGACACGCCCTTAGACACAGTTCCTGAGCAGGCAGTGTTTGTGCTTGAGTTGGGGACCTTCAACCTTGATGTGGAGCTGCTGAACATCACCTTTCCCACCATGGTGCTAACTGTTGCAGAGTGCAACGCCAGGGGCTTCAATGTTCAGGAGCAGAGATCCCCGGACAACACCTTGAAGACCTTCAGGATGGAGGTGCCCTTCTCAGACCCGGTGGTCTTTAAGGAGGTGTGTTTCTGTTAAATGCAAAGCCACACGCAGTGATTTGTACATGCCCTAATAAGTGGGCCACCAACAAAATATAAATCATGGCACAAATGTACTTTGTATCCCTCATTTACTCAGTGTTTCCATTATTTTGGCTGTTGTATGCATTTGATTTAGAGGAATGACCTGTTAAAGATAGGGCTGATTACTGCCCCCTTTGGGGTGATTGCGTGCCCATAGTAAACAGAAAAAAATCTGTCAAAAATTGCTAATATATGCATATAAAAATTATTATTGAATAGAAAACACTCTAAAGCTTCTAAAACCGTTTAAATTATGTCTCTATGTAAAGCAGAACTCTCAGGGCACTCATTCTCCCAAACTCTCTTGTCATCATAAAAGTTGGCCCAACTTTGACGTCATCGCCCCCACCCTTCCCAAGCACTTACAGTCCTGGGAACAGTTTCTATCTCTTCAGCGCGATGTCTGCTTTCAATGGGGCTTCTCATTGTGAGAAGGCCAGCTCACGGAGGGTTTTGGAGGGCCAGAAACCTTTCGGTCTTTGCGAGAAAACAGGTTACTCATGCGCCCTGCAAAATGACCTGTTCCAAGAGGTGATGTCTTTGTTCCAAGATTGATTAGAAAGACTCCATGTGTGGTCTGATCGTCCTGAGAATTGCTGTGAAGCTAGATAACATGCTAACGCTGTGTTCTGAACATAGTTTGACAAGTTTAGTCGACATAATATGTAATTTTGACGTTTTGGTGCGCACCCACTTGACTTTTTGGCTGCATTTCAACCGAAATGTGTCGTGTTTGATCACCGAAAGACACAGACTTCCAAACTAAAGCTGTTTTTGGTAAGTATAAACCCTTCCAGGTCTTCTGATGGAAGAACAGCAAAGGTAAGGGAATATTTATGTGTTTATTATGGGTTTCTGTGGACTCCAGTAGAGGAGCCAAAATGCTAATTCCTGAGCCCGACTCATATTATAGCCTAGTGAACGAAATCTGTAACGTTAAAAATAAATGTACAGCGATTGCATTTAGAAGAAGTGTAGCATTCCTATATGTAGAACATGCATATTTATGCTTTGGCCCGTATCCCCAGAAGTGTGACTGTGAGAACATGCATCATTTAGTCTAAGTTTTGTTGTATTCCATGTTAGCTGACGGCATATGGCGGAGCTATCGTCATTTCTCCGGACATTTGAGTAGCATTTTTTTGAACATGCCGTCATTGTAAACAGATTTATGGATATATATAGCATATTATTGAAAAAAACATAAATGTACTGTGTAACATGTTATATTACTGTCATCTGATGAAGATTTCAAAAGGTTAGTGAAATTATTTTTATTTTAATCCTGCGTTTGGTGATTGCATATTTTGTTCAATTTGGCTATGGAAATTAGCTTGGTCTTCGGTGTGTGGTGGTGGTTTGACATAAATATGTGCTATGTTTTAAAGTAAAACATTTTAGAAATCTGACTTGCTGGCTAGATAAACAAGTTGTTTATCTTTCATTTGAGCTATTGGACTTGTTAATGTGTGGAGGTTAAATATTTTTAAGAATATTTTTTGCGTTCCATGCGCCACATTCCAGCTGACGGTGGGAGGGCTGGTTCCCAATTGGGACTCAAGATCCTCAACAGGTTTTTAACTTCACTACAGAGAAGGGCGGAACAAGGTGTCACAACCTTCACTCTTCAGCTGATCTACGGCCTGGTCATCTTTCCAGAGTACGCTCCTTTCTCTCACTCTGCCGTTGTGGACGCTGTACTGCTGGACATTGGTATGCCTCCGGACTACGCCAAACTACTGTTGAATGGTTTCTTCTCGTTAATGATTGCCCT
Source organism: Oncorhynchus tshawytscha (assembly GCF_018296145.1). NCBI lineage: Eukaryota > Metazoa > Chordata > Actinopteri > Salmoniformes > Salmonidae > Oncorhynchus > Oncorhynchus tshawytscha. The sequence continues at coordinate 1,520,154 of NC_056448.1, read as the reverse complement.
GAAAGTAAATTGGCAGTGAAAGTCCAATTAGCCATACTGTAGGGTTTTCCTATGCGGTCTTTCTACAAAGAAAATGTTAAGCTTTAGAGTATTTGGACCCAGTTGTCCTGTTCCTGATTTGCCAGGTTCATGTTTATTCAGTCCCACTGTAGCAAAACATTTTGCAATCTAAACAAGGGTTTCTTCTTGGACAAGTTCAAGTAGTACCTTCCTGTTTTGTGCTTAATTAATGAACACAACCCTGTTTGTCCTTGTAGTGCCACCCTCAGTCACTGGCAACTGTGATCAGGAGAACTTCCACATCACTGTGGACTACAGGAACCAAGAGCCCTTTTTTGTGGTCTTGGTTGGCAAGCGGCTGCTTGACCATGAGTTTGCTCAACAGTATTTAACAGAGGGCGACACAGACTTCACCATCACGTTGCCCTTCTCTTCGCCGGACGCAGTGTTTGAGGTACGACGCTCTCCCAAAACATGTTAAGCTAAATTGCTGCAGCTAGCCTTGCTTTCCTTACCCTGTATACATGCATACAATATTGGACTAATGAACTCTCCCATTGGTTCACTCGTCCTCTGTCAGGAGCAGACTGGATGTGGCTCTGTTGAATCCTTACAACAACATGACCATCAAATACTTTTCCCTGGCTTGCAGCTTCCTCAAAACGCTGACTGTTTGGTTTTCAAACAATTACTTACGATAAATTGTCATTTAACATGGTTACCAAACCTGGGTTCCTTGCAAATACCGTGAGTCTAAATGGTAGTGCCAGATGGGCATGGTTTGCACTTTTGGTGCTATTCCATTGGTTCCTGTGCTCAGCAAGCTCAATTAAGTGTAACAAATACCCAGGTCTGATGGCTACCTGTCTTTTGCTCCCCCACCTCCAAGAGTGTTTCTCTAAAGGAACGATGACTGCGCTGGCGGTGAAGGTGGAGTCTGCTCCCGGTCTGAACTCCGGTCAGCTGACCCTGAGCGACCCCTCCTGTGGTCCCACCTACAGCGACGATCGCTTCGCCTACTTCCACTTCACTGTGAACTCCTGTGTACCATTGGAATGGAACGTATGCTGCAACAAACTACTCTAAACCGCGTTGTCTGAAAAGCAGCTAAACAATGTCTTCTACTGATGAGAAATAAAGGTCTTCACAACTTTATTCCACCTTTGCTTGTAAAATATATAAATGTTATCTAGTCTAAATAACAGGTTAACTTGTTTTACAATGTGATGCGGTACAAGGGAGCCATGTAAATCTAGTTTAGAAAATATGGTATGCCGTTCACTGCGCCCGTTGCCTGAGATCGTAACTTAGTTTGGCCACTTCAGCATGTGACAAATCGTTTTACTTGTCACGGCGTACACATGACAAGTAGTTTACAGTTAACTAATTAAAAAGCCAGGTGTCACCTCCCCAAATGCAACTGTAGCATGAAAGCTAATCAGAGTTGCAAGATATAGCTCAATCCATTTTTGCCATTGTGATGTGGTCATCTGTGATGCCAGTAGTCCCTCTGGCGGCCCCTGTAGTGGACAATGTGTGACTTTTTTCGGGACAACCCGAAAAGAGGTAGGTCTTGTTTTATGCTTTTCAGACCCTGGCAGACCATAACTAAAGTAATAGGTTCTCGCTCAACATGTCAAAGACCTCTTTGAGGAGCGTCATGTATATGATCATTTACATGTTTCTTCTGGATACACTCTTTGGGTGTAATGTCTTGTTCTAACATGTCAAATAAATTGTTCTATATAAAACGATCCTAACCGTTGGAGCTACCTTAATTGTATCTGATTTGCGTTTAACACCATGTCGTAGGCTTGTCATCTGACGTGTATCAATCAACCCTTTTGTAAGCATGGAACTCTGAACCATCCACCGGAGGGAGATAAGTGTTGCACACCAATTTCCTGTCTAGGACAAACAATGGGTGACGAAACAAAAGCTTTCCAATGTCCAGTAGGATGAACTGACTCAATGTTATAGCAGATGGTGGTTTGCCAAAGTGAGCCCAGCATGGCTGTGGTTGGTCATTTTCAACTGAAATTACAACTTTCCTTGATACCTCTCACTAGCTTGGTTTCCATCCAAATATGGACATTTCTTCTTTAATGATATGCATGGCAATCTCAAATGGGAAGAGCTTGACTTCATCACTACCTGTTTGTGTAAGAAGTGTTGACGAGCTGTCTGTTTTTAAAACGACTAGCACGCAGCTTGGACACCCATGCATTCGCCACAATCTCCAAGTCCGAACTACGGAAGGTACAGAGCCATGAATACTTTGCAATGTATTCCGGATCAGGATAAGATTTACACACCGTACGGAACAGCGGGGACTGGCGAGACACACCCCTTTAAAAGTTGCAAGCTTGCACCGCGGGATGGCTTCATTGATCCAGACCACCACAAGGTGGAGGTTGCGCACTCATTATGCATTTGGGTCCCAAGGCTTTGAGGAATTTTGACGCGAGCCACCCTTGCCTTGTGGCGCTCAACGAAGATTGCTGACAAAACAGATGGAAGTTGTCTTAACGAGTCAAGCAAATGTACAATTTGAGAGGAATGTGTTAATGTAGAGACGCGGCTATATTTTTTTGTAAAAGTTAAATTACGAAAATCGCTATTTAGCAAGTTACCAGATTAGCTAGTGTTAGGAGAATGGATTTGTAATTTGTCTTTCAAGGACTCCTGAGAGCCAAAAACCAGGCTTTTGTCTTGTGAAACAGTGGATGTAAAGAATCTAGCTGGCTAAAGCATTGACTGCACAATTGTGTAAGCTTGCCTTGCAATGCAGCTGAAGTAACATGGCTAGCTATTTACTTGCTTATTGTGTCGGATTAAAAATAACTGTTGCCGATCTGGGTATGGACCCTAAAACGTAAAGTTCTGAACTAATATTCATACCCAAGTCTGGCATTAATGAAGCCTAGAGTAGAATATACCTTTTTATTGTGCCAAGGATGCAAGACATATATATATATATTCAATGTACAGGCTACAATATCAGAATCTCATGTGTGGTATAACTAAAATACGTATATATATACACGTATTTTAGTTATTACCACATGAGATTCTCATATTGTAGCCTGTACATTGAATATATTCACCGATCATGTCCTCTTCCTTGGCAAATAAAGGTGTGGTTCAGGTATGACTGACATTCTTTGTCAGTCATATCAAACGATGCGGTGTCTGCATGTGTATTACAATTATACACCAACATTGTTTACTGCTCCTGGGATATCAATGATTACACATTGTAACTATACAATAGACTAAACATGATTTGATTTGTAATTCATATGCATAGGTCGTTTTTCCTGTATAATTCAAACTCCATTAATCTGAGGACAGAGGATTTCAACCAGTGGAGAATGTGAAACGCTTTATTGAAAGTGCATTTTAATTGTAATATTATAAGAGTTCAATCTTGGCCGTGCAGGTGGGTAGAGCATTGGACTAGTAACCAGAAGAATCCCTGAGCCCCTGAACAAGGCAGTTCCTAGGCCGTCATTCTTATCTGACATGCCTAGTTAAAAGGTAGGCAAATCTGTACTTCAATGCACATGTGGTGTGCATTAGAAGATGAGGTGGGAGGAGAGAGAGCATATGATTCATGAATGACAGTGCTACCCTAATATTCTCTGTTCATCCAAATTGCGCTGTCAGGACTGGATTCCTCTCACATCAACATACCTGCAGAGGAGAGGGCGTGATTAAGCATTTTTAAGCGTTTTTATTCTAACACGGTCATCTTAAATCAGGAGGTGAAATGCAGAACTGACCTTGGATCATTAACTCTGGGATTTCAATGTAAAGCATCTCTTTAATAATACTTCCTGTTGACTCAACCAAGTGACATCTCACCTATGATCAGGCCGTGCCCTCTGTCAGCCAGTTCAGATGTGGGAGGGGTTCAACAAAACAGCTGATATAACCTAGAGGATTTAGGGGGAGAGGGATGACGTGGACACCACAAGTGGCTACAGAGTACTTTAAGCTAAAAACAGACCCGTGAGGACAAACAATAGAAGATAATGCCAATAGGTGTCTGCGTCACATACAGTATCTAATTTCAAAGTGTAGCTGAAAATATAGAGGGCTGTGTTTCTCATCACTCGGTTATTGTTGGACACGTCATTTCCGGTCACATTTCCGGTCACAACTTGCAGGCTTGTTTTCGAGTTGCTGTGCGTTTTGTTGCCAACCTGTTTTGCTACCTGACAACTTTACGGTTTTCACTTTTTAATTACCGTTCATATATTTATTTATTTTTTCCTCAACTTTTTCACTCCGGACGCTTTATCTGGACACGATTCGTCAGGACCTCCAACAGCCGAAGCTAAGACCTGAGCCCTAGGACCTGAGCTCCAGGACTACCTGACATGACTCCTTGCTGTCCCCAGTCCACCTGGCCATGCTGCTGTTCCAGTTTCAACTGACCTGAGCCCTAGGACCATGCCCCAGGACTACCTGACATGATGACTCCTTGCTGTCCCCAGTCCACCTGGCCATGCTGCTGCTCCAGTTTCAACTTCCACCTGACTGTGCTGCTGCTCCAGTTTCAACTTCCACCTGACCGTGCTGCTGCTCCAGTTTCAACTGTTCTGCCTTATTATTATTCAACCATACTGGTCATTTATGAACATTTGAACATCTTGGCCATGTTCTGTTATAATCTCCACCCGGCACAGCCAGAAGAGGACTGGCCACCCCACATAGCCTGGTTCCTCTCTAGGTTTCTTCCTAGGTTTTGGCCTTTCTAGGGAGTTTTTCCTAGCCACCGTGCTTCTACACCTGCATTGCTTGCTGTTTGGGGTTTTAGGCTGGGTTTCTGTACAGCACTTTGAGATATCAGCTGATGTACGAAGGGCTATATAAATAAATTTGATTTGATTTGATGATTGTAAGACTAACCCATGGCTTGGCAGCAACAGATCGTCCAGTGGAAATGTTTGGTGTAAATCTGAAAATTAGCAGCTGACATCTTAAGGGTTTTTTAATTAATGCACGCGAGACATATTCCACAGCGAAAAAGAACACAACAGTTTAATTACCTCTGGTGATGGACACTTTTTGCCAGCAATAAAGCTTCCACGGCCTGGTCCTCACACAGTGAACATCTGGCAATATCTACATGTTCGACCCCCTTGGTCAGCTCTCTCTCAAAGTAAAGAAAACAATAAGTGAGAGATGACCGTTCAATCTAAAGCAGCACGTGTCATTTTTTTAGGATAAGTCAATACAGCCCAGTGCTGCTAACCTGAGATGCCATCTTCGTACATGTCCGCTTTGACTTCCTTTTGTGTCGGTAAAAAAGTGGCTTTCAGAACAATTATTTTTGATTTCGACAAAGACACAACAATTTGACTGAATAACCACACCTTCATACAAACGTGGTACTGTATGCAGAATTCTTCACTAATAACTGAAGACGCTGCCCTATCCTGCCAGCATGCCCACAAGGCCCTATCCTGCCAGCACGCCCACAAGCGAGCCACTCCAGAGCAGAATGATGATGCGTGGAAGATGGAAAGGAATGAGAGGGGAACAGCAATTTGCTGCAAGTTGGGCTAATAGCTGAACAATAGACTATTCAACCTTTACTAAAGAATAGTCTGATAGCTGAGCTAGATGTGAACCCCCCTCACAGACCAGATTTTCCATAACGAACAATGTAATGACTGTTCAAATAAGGTACCTTACACGTTATGTTGGCTGACAATTTGTTAGCTATGCTGTCCTTATGAACCACATAGCATGTCATTGTCATGTGTACCGGTATGTTAGTAGTTGTACATCAAACTTGCCAGTAGATTAACTATAGACTTGATTGTTCTCGTCATTCTTAGTTTAACTACATGGTATAGTCGTTGTGCTTTCGTAAATTCGTTCTGGCTAGCTACAGGCTGGACAATAGAAGGAGTCAAAATTCACCCAAGGCTGAAAAACGGCTTAATAAAAACGTTGACTAAGCTGGAACACTAGCGCGAGCCCATAGCAAATGAATGGAATCGAATGTTCGCAGAGATCGTTTTGACTGAAGTGATGCTTAGGATTCCATTAGAAATCTATCCCGTTTTATTTTACCACAATCTGTTCGCCGGACGAAACTGGAGGAAATAAACTAGTGTAGAAAGTAAACATCCGCACCTCGATGGTGTCAACTGTGCTTATGTCTGCGTAATGAAAAAGTACGGGGAAAAATAACCTTTTCTGGCCTTTTCTGGCCTAGCGATCGATGACAAACGAGCTCGCTGCCCAGATATACATAATTACAAGGAAGAGATTCTCCAGATTTTTAAATGGTGCCTGTGTTAGTTTTACTTCCGTCCCGAACCAGGGACCCTCTTTACAGATAGACAACAGCCACCTTCAAATCATCGTTACCCATCGCTCCCTTGCAGAGCATGGGGAACAACTACTTCAAAGTCTCCTATAGAGCTCAATTTTTATGGAATTGAGAGCGACGCAGACTCTGTCTCAACCCTTAAGGCTTTATTGAACACTCTTCTCATCAGTAGGTCCTATGATTGACTGTAGTCTGGCCCAGGAGTGTGAAGGTGAATGGAACAGCACTGGAGCAACGAACCACCCTTGCTGTCTCTGCCTGGCCAGTTCCCCTCTCTCCACTGGGATTCTCTGCCTCTAACCCTATTACAGGCGCTTAGTCACTGGCTTACTGGTGCTCTTCCATGCCATCCCTGGGAGGGGTGCGTCACTTGAGTGGGTTGAGTCACTGACGGGAACTACCTGTCTGGGTTGGCACCCCCCCTTGGGTTGTGCCGTGGCGGAGATCTTTGTGGACTATACTCGGCCTTGTCTCAGGATGGTATGTTTTTGGTTGAAGATATCCCTCTATTGGTGTGGGGGTTGTGCTTTGGCAAAGTGGGTGGGGTTATATCCTGCCTGTTTGGCCCTGTCCGGTGGTATTGTGGTGTCTCCAGACCCTTCCTGTCTCAGCATCCAGTATTTATGCTGCAATAATTTATCGGGGGCTAGGGTCAGTCTGTTAACCTCTCTGGGATCGTTCGGAACGCTTGCGTTCCACCTCGCCAACTGCCAGTGAAATTGCAGGGCGCCAAATTCACAACCACAAATCTCAATTTAAAATTCCTCAACCATACAAGTATTTTACACCATTTTAAAGATACACTTCTCGTTAATCCAACCAGTGTCCGATTTCAAAAAGGCTTTTTGGCAAAAGCAGAACAGAACATTATGTTAAGTCAGCAACTAGTCACAGAAAGCATTCAGCCATTTTCCAACCAAAGAGGTGTCACAAAAAGCAGAAATATAGATCAACTTAATCACTAACCTTTGACGATTTCATCAGATGACACTCCCAGGACTCAATATTACACAATACATGTATGTTTTGTCCGATCAAGTTCATATTGATGTCCATTCTTCTTGCCAATGTCCAGTCTCTTGACAACAAGGTTGATGAAATCCGAGCAAGGGTAGCATTCCAGAGGGACATCAGAGACTGTAACGTTCTCTGCTTCACGGAAACATGGCTCACTGGAGAGACGCTATCCGAAGCGGTGCAGCCAGCGGGTTTCTCCACGCATCGCGCCGACAGAAACAAACATCTTTCTGGTAAGAAGAGGGGCGGGGGCGTATGTCTTATGGCCAACGTGACATGGTGTGATGAAAGAAACATACAGGAACTCAAATCCTTCTGTTCACCTGATTTAGAATTCCTCACAATCAAATGTAGACCGCATTATCTACCAAGAGAATTCTCTTCGATTATAATCACAGCCGTATATATCCCCCCAAGCAGACACATCGATGGCTCTGAACGAACTTTATTTAACTCTCTGCAAACTGGAAACGATTTATCCGGAGGCTGCATTCATTGTAGCTGGGGATTTTAACAAGGCTAATCTGAAAACAAGACTCCCTAAATTTTATCAGCATATCGATTGCGCAACCAGGGGTGGAAAGACCTTGGATCATTGTTACTCTAACTTCCGCGACGCATATAAGGCCCTGCCCCGCCCCCTTTCGGAAAAGCTGACCACGACTCCATTTTGTTGATCCCTGCCTACAGACAGAAACTAAAACAAGAAGCTCCCACGCTGAGGTCTGTCCAACGCTGGTCCGACCAAGCTGACTCCACACTCCAAGACTGCTTCCATCACGTGGACTGGGAGATGTTTCGTATTGCGTCAGACAACAACATTGACGAATACGCTGATTCGGTGTGCGAGTTCATTAGAACGTGCGTTGAAGATGTCGTTCCCATAGCAACGATTAAAACATTCCCTAACCAGAAACCGTGGATTGATGGCAGCATTCGTGTGAAACTGAAGGCACGAACCACTGCTTTTAATCAGGGCAAGGTGTCTGGTAACATGGCTGAATACAAACAGTGCAGCTATTCCCTCCGCAAGGCTATCAAACAAGCTAAGCGCCAGTACAGAGACAAAGTAGAATCTCAATTCAACGGCTCAGACACAAGAGGTATGTGGCAGGGTCTACAGTCAATCACGGACTACAGGAAGAAACCCAGCCCAGTCACGGACCAGGATGTCTTGCTCCCAGGCAGACTAAATAACTTTTTGCCCGCTTTGAGGACAATACAGTGCCACTGACACGGCCTGCAACGGAAACATGCGGTCTCTCCTTCACTGCAGCCGAAGTGAGTAAGACATTTAAACGTGTTAACCCTCGCAAGGCTGCAGGCCCAGACGGCATCCCCAGCCGCGCCCTCAGAGCATGCGCAGACCAGCTGGCCGGTGTGTTTACGGACATATTCAATCAATCCCTATCCCTATACCTATACCCTATACCAGTGTGCTGTTCCCACATGCTTCAAGACGGCCACCATTGTTCCTGTTCCCAAGAAAGCTAAGGTAACTGAGCTAAACGACTACCGCCCCGTAGCACTCACATCCGTCATCATGAAGTGCTTTGAGAGACTAGTCAAGGACCATATCACCTCCACCCTACCTGACACCCTTGACCCACTCCAATTTGCTTACCGCCCAAATAGGTCCACAGACGATGCAATCTCAACCACACTGCGCACTGCCCTAACCCATCTGGACAAGAGGAATACCTATGTGAGAATGCTGTTCATCGACTACAGCTCGGCATTCAACACCATAGTACCCTCCAAGCTCGTCATCAAGCTCGAGACCCTGGGTCTCGACCCCGCCCTGTGCAACTGGGTACTGGACTTCCTGACGGGCCGCCCCAGGTGGTGAGGGTAGGCAACAACATCTCCTCCCCGCTGATCCTCAACACTGGGGCCCCACAAGGGTGCGTTCTGAGCCCCTCCTGTACTCCCTGTTCACCCACGACTGCGTGGCAATGCACGCCTCCAACTCAATCATCAAGTTTGCGGACGACACAACAGTGGTAGGCTTGATCACCAACAACGACGAGACGGCCTACAGGGAGGAGGTGAGGGCCCTCGGAGTGTGGTGTCAGGAAAATAACCTCACACTCAACGTCAACAAAACTAAGGAGATGATTGTGGACTTCAGGAAACAGCAGAGGGAACACCCCCATCCACATCGATGGAACAGTAGTGGAGAGGGTAGCAAGTTTTAAGTTCCTCGGCATACACATCACAGACAAACTGAATTGGTCCACTCACACAGACAGCATCGTGAGGAAGGCGCAGCAGCGCCTCTTCAACCTCAGGAGGCTGAAGAAATTCGGCTTGTCACCAAAAGCACTCACAAACTTCTACAGATGCACAATCGAGAGCATCCTGGCGGGCTGTATCACCGCCTGGTATGGCAACTGCACCGCCCTCAACCGTAAGGCTCTCCAGAGGGTAGTGAGGTCTGCACAACGCATCACCGGGGGCAAACTACCTGCCCTCCAGGACACCTACACCACCCGATGCTACAGGAAGGCCATAAAGATCATCAAGGACATCAACCACCCGAGCCACTGCCTGTTCACCCCGCTGCCATCCAGAAGGCGAGGTCAGTACAGGTGCATCAAAGCTGGGACCGAGAGACTGAAAAACAGCTTCTATCTCAAGGCCATCAGACTGTTAAACAGCCACCACTAACATTGAGTGGCTACTGCCAACACACTGTCAATGACACTGACTCTACTCCAGCCACTTTAATCATGGGAATTGATGGGAAATGATGTAAATATATCACTAGCCACTTTAAACAATGCTACCTTATATAATGTTACTTACCCTACATTGTTCATCTCATATGCATACGTTGATACTGTACTCTATATCATCGACTGCATCCTTATGTAATACATGTATCACTTGCCACTTTAACTATGCCACTTGGTTTACATACTTATCTCATATGTATATACTGTACTCGATATCATCTACTGTATCTTGCCTATGCTGCTCTGTACCATCACTCATTCATATATCCTTATGTACATATTCTTTATCCCCTTACACTGTATGACAGTAGTTTTTTTTGGAATTGTTAGTTAGATTACTTGCTCGTTATTACTGCATTGTCGGAACTAGAAGCACAAGCATTTCGCTACACTCGCATTAACATCTGCTAACCATGTGTATGTGACAAATAAAATTTGATTTGATTTGATTTGAAACCTCAGTATACATTGGCGCCATGTTCAGAAATGCCTCCAACTTCCAGAGAAATTGCAGAGAGCCACATCAAATAACAGAAATACTCATCATAAACTTTGATGAAAGATACAGGTTTAACATAATTAAAGATTAATTTGTTCTTAATGCAACCGCTGTGTTAAATTTCAAAAAAGCTTTACGGCAAAAGCACAATATTCAATAATCTGAGAACAGCGTTCAGCCACAAAAGCACGCCAAGTTGTGGAGTCAACAAAAGTCATAAATAGCATTATAAATCTTCACTTACCTTCATTTTTCTGGTGTCCTGGTAAATCCCACAAAGGGGCGAATGGAATCATATTGCAAATGTACAAAACATCACGAATCACGACGTGGCCTTATCTCCTAAACGGAAAAGACTTCGAAGACAACTTGGTGAGCATAGGTTTGACATAATGGGCAGTTGACCCCGAACAAGATGGCGTCTAGGCCTCAACGGTTTTTGAGTTATGGCCATTTTTCTGGGATTAAAGGTCCAAAATGAAAATAGAGCAATTTTTCCACATCACGTCAAAGCATAGGAACCTACGGTGTCAATAAAAAAAGAACCAGCCATTTATCTATCGTCATTTAAGAGAAATCGTACAATGTCAAATTGGTGATGTTCAAAAATATATATATATATTTGTTTAAACAGTTAGAGATCCAGTTACAGCATGTTCATACGAATCTTTTTAAAGTGTGCATCGGAGCTCTGCGAGAATTCTGTGATTTTCTGAAATAACACACACTCACTAAACCCTCTGTAAATAAGTCAGTTCTTAACGTGAAGACTTAAAACTCAATTCTATAATTGCCTACCCGAAGGAGGATATGTGTTCACTTTCAGCTTCCTGTGTAAACCGGAAGTGCCTTAAAATGGTGCTGTTTCGAAGGGTTAAAAAGGTCTGATCTTTTCAAAACTTAATGTGTGATTAGTCAACCCTCATGAACTGTAAGTCAGTCATTTCTCCCACAGAGCCTGCAATGGCATTTCCATATTCTCTAGGCCGTGCCGAGTTCAACGAGATGCCCCGCTTGACCGTAGCTCGCTCTGAGTGCAGCGACCGTGAAAAAAGTAGGCCCAAAATGAAGCCTGGCCCTAAATGTCATTTGCTTTTGCGTGACAGTGAGAACCGTTAGGGTGAGAAGCACAATTCGACCTCAGGTACGTTCCTGAGGTCCTCCCGATCTGTGCAAGCCTAACCTTGACCGTGTGGCATTAACCCTTAACAGTTAATCAGGGTTTTTTGATCTCACAGATTACAATGACATCTCCCCATAGGAATACATTGCCTGCTCCTCTAAAGTCAACCTGAACCCTATGTGGGTTATGAATGCCTTCAATGACAGTCCATCAGGACACTATGAGGTCTACCTGTGTCGATTCTAAGCTTCCTGGAGCAACCAGAAGTGGTTAAAATCACCCTAAAAGGGTTTTTCCATACCCAACCAGCAGTTTGTGATAAATAGTGCATTCAACCCTGTGTAAATCGGTCAGTTCTTCACGTACACTTAACTCAGGATTCTGTAAAAGCATACCCCAATCAGGATATGTGTTTACTTGTCGCTTCATGTGCCTTAAATGGTGTCACAGTGGCTGTTTCGAAGGGTTAAAAAGGTCAGATCTTTTCAAAACTTCATATGTGTGATTAGGCAACCCTCATGAACTGTAAATCAGTCATTTCTCCCATAAAATTTCAAAGAAACTAAATCACACACACAGCATGGAAGGAGGGACCTATTCCTGGAGCAACCGGAAGTGATTCAATTCACCCTAATAGTGTTTTGATAAACATAACCTGCAATGATGAAAATCACTGCATTCAACCCTGTGTAGATCAGTCAATTCTTAAGATAAAGACTTTAAACTCAGGATTCTGTAAGAGCCTACCTCAATCAAGACGTGTTTACTTATAGGTGCATTGCGACCGCCTCTGCCCATATAGACGGACCCCAACGTTTCTGTCCGATAGCTCATTTAAGGACCCCGTAGCAAGGTATGGAGAAAAGTGGATTTTCCGCACCAATTAGGGGCTTGCTCGGGCACCAAATTACCTATCGAGCCGAAACTTGGGATTCGGGGTCGCTTCACATAGGCCTAAACATAATGTCATAACTTGACCCGCAGTTAGAATGTAACTACGTGTTTTACGTTTTTATTATGGTTTGAACAGAAGGCGTTGTGAATTTTGGGCCAGCTCTGAAGTATGTGATAGTTGGCTTCTAAACGAGTTGGAAAAAGTGGGTTTGGTGTCAGTTTGGTGTCAGAATGATATCTAATTGACTGATGGATGGTGACTTGCAGGTGACTTTTGTCCATTTGCAATATGTTTAAACAGTGAGGTACCATCACCACCAGTGACATTCTGAAATCAACCCTAACGAGCGATGGAGAAGAACCAGAATCACTGCCCAGCCATTCGAGTTCATCGGGCCAGTCAATTTCGCATTCCTGCAAGGTTTTTGAGCATGCCAAATTCGTGATGGTAAATGCCCATTGAAACATATTGCAAATGCACGTGCATTTTCAGTATGATTCAACAGTGAAAAAAACACAACCAAATGGACATGATGAAATCAACACAACGAGTGATGGAGAGGAAGCACTATCACTGCCCGGCCATCCTGATGCACGAGTTCCTCAGGCCAGTAAATTTTGCATTTCTGCAGTATTTTTGAGCATGTCCAAGATGGCGTAGCAGTCAGACGTCGTGTCCCTTGTATATATTCGTTCTTTTACATATTTTTCTTCGCATATCTTTTAAAACATTTTTCTAAACCTCCATCTAAATACTCTCCAGCAACCCGCCTCACCCAATGTAGCGTGGATCTGCTTTTTTTTCTTCTAAAGTATTTAAATTTACTTCGGATCCGGAACCCCTCAACTGAAGCTAGACAGCTAACTACCAGCTATCAGTCAGCATACCATTGCTGGCGGTCATCAGCTAACCTTTAGCTAGGAAAGCTTTCGCCAGTTCGAACAACACGACTCTAACCAGAGCATAACGGACCTATCATTTTTATCCCCGGATTCCCACCGCAAACGGAACTTTTTCATCTGGATCTTCACAACTAGCTAACCGCAAGCCCGGATGACTATTCCTGGCTAGCGTTTCCATGCACTTAGCTTGAAGCTAGCACCGAAGCATACTCCTGGGCTACAATATCCGGACCCACGACCGGTCTATCGATGTCACCGCATGACGAGGCATAAACAGACTTAACCCCCATCGCGCCGTCCCCCAAAGGCTAACTTTCTAGCCCTTGCTATCTGCTTGCTTGCTAATTCGCCCTGCTAACTGCTAGCTTGTTTAGCCCCGGCCTACTAACTGTTAGCTTGTTAGCACAGGCCTGCTAACTGTCTGAATCGCCGCGTCCCCAGCCAGCCCATCCACTCACTGGACCCATATTTTCAATCTCTTTTCGATTTTTAATTCGATTATACCTTCCGGTAACCTGCCTCACCCAATGTGATACGGAATCGCTATTATTTTAAATTTTTAGAACACATTCAAGAACATCCAGAAGCCAACCAGCTAACTAGCTAACAAGCTATTTAGTCATTGTTAGCCACTGCTAGCGGCTTTTACCTTCTGCACAGCCAGACACTTTTTTTTTAGCCTGGATAATACTTGCCAGTCTAGCTTCCCTGTCCCATCCACCGCTGCCCCCTGGACACTGTGATCACTTGGCTACATAGCTGATGCCTGCTGGACTGTCCATTAATCACGGTACTCCATTCTGTTTTTGTTTGTTTTATCAGTCGGCCCCAGCCGCACTCAGGCTGTGTGTGTAGTTAATCCGACCCTCTCTGCCTAGTCAACGCCATTTTACCTGCTGTTGTGCTAGCTGATTAGCTGTTGTCTCACCTACTGGTTTAGCTAGCTCTCCCAATCAACACCTGTGATTACTGTATGTCTCTCTCAAATGTCAATATGCCTTGTATACTTGTATAATTATCATTGTTTTAGTTTACATTGGAGCCCCTAGTGCCACTCTTCATACCTCCTTTGGCCCACCTCACCCATTACAACCAGCATGTCCAGAGATAGAACCTCTCTTATCACCCAGTGCCTGGGCTTACCTCCGCTGTACCCACACCCCAACATACCCCTGTCTGCGCATTATGCCCTGAATATATTCTACCATACCCAGAAATCTGCTCCTTTTATTCTTTGTCCCCAACGCTCTAGGCGACCAGTTTTGATAGCCTTTAGCCGCACCCTCATACTACTCCTCCTCTGTTCCGTGGGTGATGTGGAGGTAAACCCAGGCCCTGCATGTCCCCAGGCACCCTCATTTGTTGACTTCTGTGATCGAAAAAGCCTTGGTTTCATGCATGTCAACATCAGAAGCCTCCTCCCTAAGTTTGTTTTACTCACTGCTTTAGCACACTCTGCTAACCCTGATGTCCTTGCCGTGTCTGAATCCTGGCTCAGGAAGGCCACCAACAATTATGAGATTTCCATACCCAACTATATAACATTTTCCGTCAAGATAGAACTGCCAAAGGGGGAGGAGTTAGCCTGCAAAGTAATGTCATACTGTCACGCCCTGGTCTTAGTATTTTGTGTTTTTCTTATTTATATGGTCAGGCCAGGGTGTGACATGGGTTTATTTTGTGTTGTGTTTATGTATAGGGGTTTTTCGTCGGTATTGGGATTGTGGCTGAGTAGGGGTGTCTAGCATAGTCTATGGCTGCCTGTGGCGGTTCTCAATCAGAGTCAGGTGATTCTCGTGGTCTCTGATTGGGAACCATATTTAGGTAGCCTGGGTTTCACTGTGTGTTTTGTGGGTGATTGTTCCTGTCTCAGTGTGTTTGTATTCACTAGATAGGCTGTATAGGTTTTCACGTTCCATTTCTTGTATTTGTTGTGTTTTTTTCATTCATTAAACATGTATCGAACTAACCACGCTGCATTTTGGTCCGACTCTCCTTCGACGGAAGAAAGCCGTTACACATTTCCAGGTCCATACCCAAACAGTTCGAACTACTAATTTGAAAAATGACTCTCTCCAGAAATAAGTCTCTCACTGTTGCCACCTGCTCCCCCCCTCAGCTCCCAGCTGTGCCCTGGACACCATTTGTGAATTGATTGCCCCCCATCTAGCTTCAGTTTGTTCTGTTAGGTGACCTAAACTGGGATATGCTTAATACCCCGGCAGTCCTACAATCTAAGCTATATGCCCTCAATCTCACACAAATCATCAAGGAACCCACCAGGTACAACCCTAAATCTGTAAACAAGGGCACCCTCATAGACATCATCCTGACCAACTGGCCCTCCAAATACACCTCCGCTGTCTTCAACCAGGATCTCAGCGATCACTGCCTCATTGCCTGTATCCGCTACGGATCCGCAGTCAAACGACCACCCCTAATCACTGTCAAACGCTCCCTAAAACACTTCTGTGAGCAGGCCTTTCTAATCGACCTGGCCCGGGTATCCTGGAAGGACATTGACCTCATCCCGTCAGTTCAGGATGCCAGGTTATTCTTTAAAAGTAACTTCCTCACCATTTTAGATAAGCATGCTCCGTTTAAAAAATGCAGAACTAAGAACAGATATAGCCCTTGGTTCACTCCAGACCTGACTGCCCTCGACCAGCACAAAAACATCCTGTGGCGGACTGCAATAGCATCGAATAGTCCCCGCGATATGCAACTGTTCAGGGAAGTCAGGAACGGCCAGCTTCTTCAGGCAGAAATTTGCATCCTGTAGCTCTAACTCCAAAAAGTTCTGGGACACTGAAGTCCATGGAGAACAAGAGCACCTCCTCCCAGCTGCCCACTGCACTGAGGCTAGGTAACACGGTCACCACCGATAAATCCATGATTATCGAAAACTTCAACAAGCATTTATCAACGGCTGGCCATGCCTTCCTCCTGGCTACTCCAACCTCGGCCAACAGCTCCGCCCCCCCGCCCCGCAGCTACTCGCCCAAGCCTCTCCAGGTTCTCCTTTACCCAAATCCAGATAGAAGATGTTCTGAAAGAGCTGCAAAACCTGGACCCGTACAAATCAGCTGGGCTTGACAATCTGGACCCTCTATTTCTGAAACTATCCGCCGCCATTGTCGCAACCCCTATTACCAGCCTGTTCAACCTCTTTCATATCGTCTGAGATCCCCAAGGATTGGAAAGCTGCCGCAGTCATCCCCCTCTTCAAAGGGGGAGACACCCTGGACCCAAACTGGTACAGACCTATATCCATCCTGCCCTGCCGATCTAAGGTCTTCGAAAGCCAAGTCAACAAACAGGTCACTGACCATCTCGAATCTACCGTACCTTCTCTGCTGTGCAATCTGGTTTCCGAGCCGGTCACGGGTGCACCTCAGCCACGCTCAAGGTACTAAACGATATCATAACCGCCATCGATAAAAGACAGTACTGTGCAGCCGTCTTCATCGACCTTGCCAAGGCTTTTGACTCTGTCAATCACCATATTCTTATCGGCAGACTCAGTAGCCTCGGTTTTTCTGATGACTGCCTTGCCTGGTTCACCAACTACTTTGCAGATAGAGTTCAGTGTGTCAAATCGGAGGGCATGCTGTCCGGTCCTCTGGCAGTCTCTATGGGGGTGCCACAGGGTTCAATTCTCGGACCGACTCTTTTCTCTGTATATATCAATGATGTTGCTCTTGCTGCGGGTGACACCCTGATCCACCTCTACGCAGACGACACCATTCTGTATACTTCCGGCCCGTCCTTGGACACTGTGCTATCTAACCTCCAAACGAGCTTCAATGCCATACAACACTTCTTCCGTGGCTTCCAATTGCTCTTAAACGCTAGTAAAACCAAATGCATGCTTTTCAACCGTTCGCTGCCTGTACCCGCACGCCCGACTAGCATCACCACCCTGGATGGTTCCGACCTAGAATATGTGGACATTTATAAGTACCTAGGTGTCTGGCTAGACTGTAAACTCTCCTTCCAGGCTCATATCAAACATCTGCAATCTAAAATCAAATCTAGAGTTGGCTTTCTATTCCGCAACAAAGCCTCCTTCACTCACGCCGCCAAACTTACCCTAGTAAAACTGACTATCCTACTGATCGTCGACTTCGGCGATGTCATCTACAAAATAGCTTCCAACACTCTACTCAGCAAACTGGATGCAGTTTATCACAGTGCCATCCGTTTTGTTACTAAAGCACCTTATACCACCCACCACTGCGACCTGTATGCTCTAGTCGGCTGGCCCTCGCTACATATTCGTCGCCAGACCCACTGACTCCAGGTCATCTACAAGTCCATGCTAGGTAAAGCTCTGTCTTATCTCAGTTCACTGGTCACGATGGCAACACCCACCCGTAGTACGTGCTCCAGCAGGTGTATCTCACTGATCGTCCCTAAAGCCAACACCGCATTTGGCCGCCTTTCGTTCCAGTTCTCTGCTGCCTGTGACTGGAACGAATTGCAAAAATCGCTGAAGTTGGAGACGTATCTCCCTCACCAACTTCAAACATCTGCTAACCGATCGCTGTACATAGTCTATCGGTAAATAGCCCATCCAATTTTACCTACCTCATTCCCATACTGTTTATATTTATTTACTTTTCTGCTCTTTTGCACAGCCAATATCTCTACCTGTACATGACCATCTGATCATTCATCACTCCAGTGTTATTAATCTGCAAAATTGTAATTATTCGCCTACCTCCTCATGCCTTTTGCACACAATGTATGTAGACTTTGTTTTCTACTGTTATTGACTTGTTAATTGTTTACTTGTTGGCTTTTCACTGGGACCGGGAGGAAAAATGGCTACCTCTCTGTTTAGCACAAAAATCACACTGAGCCAGCAACTGACCACTTATGCAATGTGGACGTTTACGCTCATCTTCAAAATAAAGGCCTGAAACTACGTCTAAAGGCTGTAGACACCTTAGGGAAGCCACAGAAAAAGGAATCTGGTTGATATCCCTTTCAATGGGCAATAGGGATGCATGGATAGACAGAGCTTTCAAAATTCACTTCCTGATTGGATTTTTCTCAGGATTTTGCCTGCAATATCAGTTCTGTTATACTCATATTGTTATTATATTATAAACCTCAAACTCTGTTTCCTCCTAATGCACAGTACAGCATGCCATTGAGATCCAGCTGGCATTTCAACCCTCTGAACAATCTAATTACCACAGATGATAACTATGAATACTTAAAATATTTCAGAAGCTGTTCATCTCTCAGATATTGTTGTAGGCAAAGGTGTCAGGAGCAGTATTAGTTACTTAACAAGCTGATCTCACCAATACACAGTAAACAATTAATCCATTGTGTACTGTATATATGATTACACAGTGTTCACCTCCATCTCATATAGCACAAATGAACAGCAAACCTGATTTCAACAAACAAATATATCACCTCGCGGCAAAACGCTTCTCCCCCATGTGATCTACTATTTGTGTGTATGTACTGACATGTACAGTGGGGCAAAAAAGTATTTAGTCAGCCACCAATTGTGCAAGTTCTCCCACTTAAAAAGATGAGAGAGGCCTGTAATTGTCATCATAGGTACACTTCAACTATGACAGACCAAATTAGGAAAAACAATCCAGAAAATCACATTGTAGGATTTTTAATTAATTTATTTGCAAATTATGGTGGAAAATAAGTATTTGGTCAAAAACAAAAGTTTATCAATACTTTGTCATTGCCAACAAAGGGTATATAACAGAGGTCAAACAAGGTTTTCACACACTACTGCTGGTATTTTTGCCCATTCCTCCATGCAGATCACCTCTAGAGCAGTGATGTTTTGGGGCTGTTGCTTGGCAACACGGACTTTCAACTGCCTCCAAAGATTTTCTATGGGGATGAGATCTGGAGACTGGTTAGGCCACTCCAGGATCTTGAAATGCTTCTTATGAAGCCACTCCTTCGTTGCCCGGGCGGTGTGTTTGGGATCATTGTCATGCTGAAAGACCAAGCCACGTTTCATCTTCAATGGCCTTAATGATGGAAGGAGGTTTTCACTCAATCTCACGATACATGCCCCCATTCATTCTTTCCTTTACACGGATCAGTCGTCCTGGTCTCTTTGCAGAAAAACAGCCCCAAAGCATGATGTTTCCACCCCCATGGTGTTCTTTGGATACAACTCAGCATTCTTTGTCCTCCAAACACGAGTTGAGTTTTTACCAAAAAGTTATATTTTGGTTTCATCTGACCATATGACATTCTCCCAATCTTCTTCTGGATCATCCAAATGCTCTCTAGCAAACTTCAGACGGGCCTGGACATGTACTGGCTTAAGCAGGGGGACACGTCTGGCACTGCAGGATTTGAGTCCCTGGCGGCGTAGTGTGTTACTGATGGTAGGCTTTGTTACTTTGGTCCCAGCTCTCTGCAGGTCATTCACTAGGTCCCCCCCGTGTGGTTCTGGGATTTTTGCTCACTGTTCTTGTGATCATTTTGACCCCACGGGGTGATATCTTGCGTGGAGCCCCAGATCGAGGGAGATTATCAGTGGTCTTGTATGTCTTCCATTTCCTAATAATTGCTCCCACAGTTGATTTCTTCAAACCAAGCGGCTTACCTATTGCAGATTCAGTCTTCCCAGCCTGGTGCAGGTCTACAATTTTGTTTCTGGTGTCCTTTGACAGCTCTTTGGTCTATGCCATAGTGGAGTTTGGAGTGTGACTGAGGTTGTGGACAGGTGTCTTTTATACAGATAACAAGTTCAAACAGGTGCCATTAATACAGGTAACGAGTGGAGGACAGAAGAGCCTCTTAAAGAAAGAGAGCCAGAAATCTTGCTTGTTTGTAGGTGACCAAATACTTATTTTCCACCGGAATTTGCAAATAAATTCATAAAAAATCCTACAATGTGATTTTCTGGATTTTTTTTCTCTTTTTGTCTGTCATAGTTGAAGTGTACCTATGATGAAAATTACAGGCCTCTCTCATCTTTTTAAGTGGGAGAACTTGCACAATTGGTGGCTGACTAAATACTTCTTTGCCCCACTGTATGTGCCACACACACTACATGTTAATGTTTTTAAATGTATGTAAATTGTAAACTATTTTGTTGGTAATGTATTTTTTTTCGTTATGTGTCGGATCCCAGGAATACTAACTGTCGCAATTGATGTCGTCTAATGGGGATCCTCATCAAATTAAATACAATTTTAAAAATCACACATTTAATGCAATATGAATGTATGAACTGAGGGCAGTGTTCCCCAGAGAATGAATGAGCAGATCTATTAACTTGTACCTGACCTGAGAATAACCTCTAAGTCTATTTTACAACTCGTAACCAGAAAGCTGTTTCTTTCTTCAACTCAAGCTACAGTGTTCCAACTCCAGGGTTCCATAGCCACAGGCAGAACAGTTGACACTGGAGCAGCAGCACGGCCAGGTGGACTGGGGACAGCAAGGAGTCATCAGGCCAGGCATGGTCCTAGGGCTCAGGTCCTCCGAGAGAGAGAAAGGAAGAAAGAATTAGAGAGAACATACTTAAATTCACACAGGACACCGGATAAGACAGGAGAAATACTCCAGATATAACAAACTTACCCTAGCCCCCCCGACACATAAACTACTGCAGTATAAATACTGGAGGCTGAGACAGGAGGGGTCGGGAGACACTGTGGCCCCGTCCGACGATACCCCCAGACAGGGCCAAGCAGGCAGGATATAACCCCACCCACTTTGCCAAAGCACAGACCCCACGCCACTAGAGGGATATCTTCAACCACCAACATACCATCCTGAGACAAGGCCGAGTATAGCCCACAAAGATCTCTGCCATGGCACAACCCAAGGGGGGACACCAACCCAAACAGGAAGACCACGTCAGTGACTCAACCCATTCAAGTGACGCACCCCTCCTAGGAACTGCATGGAAGAGCACCAGTAAGCCAGTGACTCAGCAACTGTAATAGGGTTAGAGGCAGAGAATCCCAGTGGAGAGAGGGGACCCAGCCAGGCAGATACAGTAAGGGCGGTTCATTGCTCCAGTGCCTTTCCAATCACTTTTACACTCCTGGGTCAGACTACACTCAATCATAGGACCTACTGAAGAGATTAGTCTTCAATAAAGATTTAAAAGTTGAGACCAAGTTTGCGTATCTCACATGGGTAGGCAGACCGTTCCGTAAAAATTGAGCTCTATAGGAGAAAGCCCTGCCTCCAGCTGTTTGCTTAGAAATTCTAGGGACAGTTAGGAGGCCTGCGTCTTGTGACCATAGCGTATGTGTAGGTATGTACGGCAGGACCAAATCGGAAAGATGGGTAGGGGCAAGCCCTTGTAGTGCTTTGTAGGTTAGCAGTAAAACCTTGAAATCAGCCCATGCCTTAACAGGAAGCCAGTGTAGAGTATAATATGATCAAATATTTTGGTTCTAGTCAAGATTCTAGCAGCCGTGTTTAGCACGAACTGTAGTTTATTTAGTGCTTTATCCGGGTAGCCGGAAAGTAGAGTATTGCAGTAGTCTAACCTAGAAGTGACAAAAGACTGGAGACATTTTTCTGCATCATTTTTGGACAGAAAGTAACTGATTTTTGTAATGTTACGTAGATGAAAAAAGCTGTTCTTGAAACAGTTTTGATTTGTTCATCAAAAGAGAGATCAGGGTCCAAAGTAACGCTGAGGTCCTTCACAGTTTTATTTGAGACGACTGTACAACCATGTCAGATTCAACAGAAAATCTCTTTTCTTCTTGGGACCTAAAACAAGCATCTCTGTTTTGTCCGAGTTTAAATGTAAAATGTTTTACATTGTAGAATAATAGTGAAGACATCAAAACTATGAAATAACACACATGGAATCATGTAGTAACCAAAAAAGTGTTATTAAACAAATCTAAATATATTTTATATTTGAGATTCTTCAAATAGCCACCCTTTGCCTGGATTACAATTTAGCACACTCTTGGCATTCTCTCAACCAACTTCATGAGGTAGCCACCTGGAATGCATTTCAATTAACAGTTGTGCCTTCTGAAAAGATAATTTGTTGAATGTATTTCCTTAAGTTCTGTTGTGGGGGTGGGGGGGTACATAAGATAGCCCTATTTCATAAAGTACAAAGTCCATACCAAGAACAGCTCAAGTAAGCAAAGAGAAATGAAAGTCCATCATTACTTTAAGACATGAAGGTCAGTCAATCCGGAAAATTTCAAGAACTTTGAAAGTTTCTTGAAGTGCAGTCGCAAAAACCATCAAGCACTATGATGAAACTGGCTTTCATGAGGACCGCAACAGGAATGGACCAGAGTTACCTCTGCTGCAGAGAATATGTTCATTAGAGTTACCAGCCTCAGAAATTACAGCCCAAATAAATGCTTCACAGAGTTCAAGTAACAGACATATCTCAACATCAACTGTTCAGAGGAGACTGTATGAATCAGGCCTTCCTGGTTGAATTGCTGCAAAGAAACCACTACTAAAGGACACCAATAAGAAGAAGAGACTTGCTTGGTTCAAGAAACATGAGCAATGTATATTAGATCGGTGGAAATGTGTTCTTTGGTCTGAAGTCTAAATTGGAGATCTTTGGTTCCATCCACCGTGTCTTTGTGAGATGCTGTGTGGGTGGACGGATGATCTCTGCATGTGTATTTCCCACTGTGAAGCATGGAGGAGAGGTGTGATGGTGTGGGGGTGCTTTACTGGTGACACTGTCTGTGATTTATTTAGAATTCAAGGCACACTTAACCAGCATGGTTACCACAGCATTCTGCAGTGATACGCCATCCCATCTGGTTTGGGCTTAGTGGGACTATCGTTTGTTTTTCAACAGGACAATGACCCAACGCACCTCTAGGCTGTGTAAGGGCTATTTAACCAAGAAGGAGAGTGATGGAGTGCTGCATCAGATAACCTCAACCAAATTAAGATGGTTTGGGATGAGTCGGACCGCAGAGTGAAAGAGAAGCAGCCAACAAGGGCTCAACGTATGTGGGAACTCCTTCAAGACTGTTGGAAAAGCATTCCAGGTGAAGCTGGTTGAGAGAATGCCAAGAGTGTGCAAATCTGTCATCAAGGCAAAGGGTGACTATTTGGAGAATGTCAAATAGCCACCCTAAGTTTAACACTTTTTTGGGACTACATTATTTCATATATGTTATTTCATAGTTTTGATGTCTTCACTATTATTCTACAATATAGAAAATAGTAAAATAGTAGGTGTTCTAAACCTTTTGACTGCTGGTGTAAGTTCATTAAAGTTAACAGCATCTCAGATTGCAGCCCAAATAATTGCTTCACAGAGTTCAAGTAACAGACACATCTCAACATCAACTGTTCAGAGGAGACTGTGTGAGTCAGGTCGATTCATGGTCAAATTGCTGCAAAGAAACCATTACTAAAGGTCATCAATAATAAGAAGAGATTTGCTTTGGCCAAGTGATTTGGTAAGTGATGTATTTCTAATTCAAGCCACACTTAACCTGTTGCGACAAGCAATCCTGTATCCGGGATCTTAAGTATAGCCTCAAGCTCATTAGCATAACGCAACGTTAACTATTCATGAAAATCGCAAATGAAATGAAATAAATATATTGGCTCTCAAGCTTAGCCTTTTGTTAACAACACTGTCATCTCAGATTTTCAAAATATGCTTTTCAACCATAGCAAAACAAGCATTTGTGTAAGAGTATTGATAGCTAGAAGAACTTCGGATGTTTTCAATGAGGAGATTCTCAGTTAGATAGCAAATGTTCAGTTTTTCCACAAAGATTATTCGTGTAAGAGAAATCGCTCCGTTTTGTTCATCACGTTTGGGATGAGTTGGAGGAATGAAGTGAAGGAAAAATAGCCATCAACTGCTCAGCGTATGTGGGAACTCCTTCAAGACAGTTGAAAAAGCATACCTCATGAAGCTGGTAGAGAGACTGCCAAGAATGTGCAAAGCTGTTATCAAGTTGAAGGGTGGCTACTTTGAAGAATCAAAAAAATATGTTGATTTGTATTACATTTTTACTACAATATCCGTAGTTGTTATGTCAAAGTTTTGATGGCTTCACTATTATTCTACAATGTAGAAAAGAGTCAAAAAAACATGTAATGAAGAGGTGTGTCCTAACCTTTGACTGGTACTGTATGTATCAAATCAAATCAAATCAAATTTTATTTGTCACATACACATGGTTAGCAGATGTTAATGCGAGTGTAGCGAAATGCTTGTGCTTCTAGTTCCGACAATGCAGTAATAACGAGCAAGTAATCTAACTAACAATTCCAAAAAAAACTACTGTCATACACAGTGTAAGGGGATAAAGAATATGTACATAAGGATATATGAATGAGTGATGGTACAGAGCAGCATAGGCAAGATACAGTAGATGATATCGAGTACAGTATATACACATATGAGATAAGTATGTAAACCAAGTGGCATAGTTAAAGTGGCTAGTGATACATGTATTACATAAGGATGCAGTCGATGATATAGAGTACAGTATCAACGTATGCATATGAGATGAACAATGTAGGGTAAGTAACATTATATAAGGTAGCATTGTTTAAAGTGGCTAGTGATATATTTACATCATTTCCCATCAATTCCCATGATTAAAGTGGCTGGAGTAGAGTCAGTGTCATTGACAGTGTGTTGGCAGTAGCCACTCAATGTTAGTGGTGGCTGTTTAACAGTCTGATGGCCTTGAGATAGAAGCTGTTTTTCAGTCTCTCGGTCCCAGCTTTGATGCACCTGTACTGACCTCGCCTTCTGGATGGCAGCGGGGTGAACAGGCAGTGGCTCGGGTGGTTGATGTCCTTGATGATCTTTATGGCCTTCCTGTAGCATCGGGTGGTGTAGGTGTCCTGGAGGGCAGGTAGTTTGCCCCCGGTGATGCGTTGTGCAGACCTCACTACCCTCTGGAGAGCCTTACGGTTGAGGGCGGTGCAGTTGCCATACCAGGCGGTGATACAGCCCGCCAGGATGCTCTCGATTGTGCATCTGTAGAAGTTTGTGAGTGCTTTTGGTGACAAGCCGAATTTCTTCAGCCTCCTGAGGTTGAAGAGGCGCTGCTGCGCCTTCCTCACGATGCTGTCTGTGTGAGTGGACCAATTCAGTTTGTCTGTGATGTGTATGCCGAGGAACTTAAAACTTGCTACCCTCTCCACTACTGTTCCATCGATGTGGATGGGGGTGTTCCCTCTGCTGTTTCCTGAAGTCCACAATCATCTCCTTAGTTTTGTTGACGTTGAGTGTGAGGTTATTTTCCTGACACCACACTCCGAGGGCCCTCACCTCCTCCCTGTAGGCCGTCTCGTCGTTGTTGGTGATCAAGCCTACCACTGTTGTGTCGTCCGCAAACTTGATGATTGAGTTGGAGGCGTGCATTGCCACGCAGTCGTGGGTGAACAGGGAGTACAGGAGAGGGCTCAGAACGCACCCTTGTGGGGCCCCAGTGTTGAGGATCAGCGGGGAGGAGATGTTGTTGCCTACCCTCACCACCTGGGGGCGGCCCGTCAGGAAGTCCAGTACCCAGTTGCACAGGGCGGGGTCGAGACCCAGGGTCTCGAGCTTGATGACGAGCTTGGAGGGTACTATGGTGTTGAATGCCGAGCTGTAGTCGATGAACAGCATTCTCACATAGGTATTCCTCTTGTCCAGATGGGTTAGGGCAGTGTGCAGTGTGGTTGAGATTGCATCGTCTGTGGACCTATTTGGGCGGTAAGCAAATTGGAGTGGGTCAAGGGTGTCAGGTAGGGTGGAGGTGATATGGTCCTTGACTAGTCTCTCAAAGCACTTCATGATGACGGATGTGAGTGCTACAGGGCGGTAGTCGTTTAGCTCAGTTACCTTAGCTTTCTTGGGAACAGGAACAATGGTGGCCGTCTTGAAGCATGTGGGAACAGCACACTGGTATAGGGTATAGGTATAGGGATAGGGATTGATTGAATATGTCCGTAAACACACCGGCCAGCTGGTCTGCGCATGCTCTGAGGGCGCGGCTGGGGATGCCGTCTGGGCCTGCAGCCTTGCGAGGGTTAACACGTTTAAATGTCTTACTCACTTTGGCTGCAGTGAAGGAGAGACCGCATGTTTCCGTTGCAGGCCGTGTCAGTGGCACTGTATTGTCCTCAAAGCGGGCAAAAAGTTATTTAGTCTGCCTGGGAGCAAGACATCCTGGTCCGTGACTGGGCTGGGTTTCTTCCTGTAGTCCGTGATTGACTGTAGACCCTGCCACATACCTCTTGTGTCTGAGCCGTTGAATTGAGATTCTACTTTGTCTCTGTACTGGCGCTTAGCTTGTTTGATAGCCTTGCGGAGGGAATAGCTGCACTGTTTGTATTCAGTCATGTTACCAGACACCTTGCCCTGATTAAAAGCAGTGGTTCGTGCCTTCAGTTTCACACGAATGTTGCCATCAATCCACGGTTTCTGGTTAGGGAATGTTTTAATCGTTGCTATGGGAACGACATCTTCAACGCACGTTCTAATGAACTCGCACACCGTATCAGCGTATTCGTCAATGTTGTTGTCTGACGCAATACGAAACATCTCCCAGTCCACGTGATGGAAGCAGTCTTGGAGTGTGGAGTCAGCTTGGTCGGACCAGCGTTGGACAGACCTCAGCGTGGGAGCTTCTTGTTTTAGTTTCTGTCTGTAGGCAGGGATCAACAAAATGGAGTCGTGGTCAGCTTTTCCGAAAGGGGGCGGGGCAGGGCCTTATATGCGTCGCGGAAGTTAGAGTAACAATGATCCAGGGTCTTTCCACCCCTGGTTGCGCAATCGATATGCTGATAAAATTTAGGAGTCTTGTTTTCAGATTAGCCTTGTTAAAATCCCCAGCTACAATGAATGCAGCCTCCGGATAAATCGTTTCCAGTTTGCAGAGAGTTAAATAAAGTTCGTTCAGAGCCATCGATGTGTCTGCTTGGGGGATATATACGGCTGTGATTATAATCGAAGAGAATTCTCTTGGTAGATAATGCGGTCTACATTTGATTGTGAGGAATTCTAAATCAGGTGAACAGAAGGATTTGAGTTCCTGTATGTTTCTTTCATCACACCATGTCACGTTGGCCATAAGACATACGCCCCCGCCCGTCTTCTTACCAGAAAGATGTTTGTTTCTGTCGGCGCGATGCGTGGAGAAACCCGCTGGCTGCACCGCTTCGGATTGCGTCTCTCCAGTGAGCCATGTTTCCGTGAAGCAAAGAACGTTACAGTCTCTGATGTCCCTCTGGAATGCTACCCTTGCTTGGATTTCATCAACCTTGTTGTCAAGAGACTGGACATTGGCAAGAAGAATGCTAGGGAGTGGTGCACGATGTGCCCGTCTCCGGAGTCTGACCAGAAGACCGCTTCGTTTCCCTCTTTTTCTGAGTCGTTTTTTTTTTTGGTCGCTGCATGTGATCCACTCGGTTACACTGGTTGTAAGGCAGAACACAGGATCCGCGTCGCGAAAAACATATTCTTGGTCGTACTGATGGTGAGTTGACGCTGATCTTATATTCAGTAGTTCTTCTCGGCTGTATGTAAAGAAACCTAAGATGACCTGGGGTACTAGTGTAAGAAATAACACGTAAAAAAACAAAAAACTGCATAGTTTCCTAGGAACGCGAAGCGAGGCGGCCATCTCTGTCGGCGCCGGAAGAATCAAATCAATCATGTATAGACTTATGCAAATGTATGTATCTGTCATTAGCCGCAGTATTTGATTAATGGTATTTGTTCCAATAAAGTAGCATAATTACAGTACACTTTCAGGTAGTTGAGTCACAACATTATCATATAGAATATCCTACATTTAAAATAATCTAGTTACACTACCGTTCAAAAGTTTGGGGTCACTTAGAAATGTCCTTGTTTTTGAAAGCAAAAGCAAATGTAACGGATTTCTTCCATCGAAGGAGAGGAGGACCAAAATGCAGCGTAGTTCGTGTTTAACATCTTTAATAAAAGACGATAACGTGAACACTACACAAATACAAAATAACAAACGTGGCAAAACCCGAAACAGTCCTATCTGGTGCAGAGAACACAAAGACAGGAAGCAACCACCCACAAACCCCAACACAAAACAATACATTTTTGGGGCTGCCTCTCGGGCTTCCTACCACCCCACCGTGCTCGTTTCGCTAACTCCATTCTCCTGTAATCCTCCTCGCACTGCTCCATCAAATCCCAGGCGGGCTCCGGCACTCTCCCTGGATCGACCGCCGACCTGTCTATCTCTTCCCAAGTTGTATAGTCCAGATTCTGCTCCCATGTCCAGAAATCCTGACATCGCTGCCTCTCCTGCTCCTGCCCGTTACCACGCTGCTTGGTCCTGGTGTGGTGGGTGATTCTGTAATGGATTTCTTCTGCCGAAGGAGAGGAGGACCAAAATGCAGCGCAGTTCGTGTTCAACATGTTTAATAAAAGACGATAACATGAACACTACACAAATACAAAATAACAAACGTAGCAAAGCCCGAAACAGTCCTATCTGGTGCAGAGAACACAAAGACAGGAAACAACCACCCACAAACCCCAACACAAAACAAGCTACCTAAATATGGTTCCCAATCAGAGACAATGACTAACACCTGCCTCTGATTGAGAACTATATCAGGCCATACATAGAAACGGACAAACTAGACACACAACATAGAATGTCCACCCAGCTCACGCCCTGACCAACACTAAAACAAGGAAAACACAAAAGAACTATGGTCAAAACGTGACAGCAAATTTCTTGTCCATTAAAATAACATAAAGTTTATCAGAAATACAGTGTAGACATTGATGTTGAAAGTGACCATTGATTAATGACTTCTTTTTTAATGGAATATCTACATAGGCGTACAGGGGCCCATTATCAGCAACCATCACTCCTGTGTTCCAATGGCATATTGTGTTAGCTAATCCAATTTATCATTTAAAAGGCTAATTGATCATTAGAAAACCTTTTTGAAATTCTTAGCACAGCTGAAAACAGTTGTGCTGATTTCGTACAACGCTGTGTACAACTCCCTTCACAGAACAGCGCTGTAACGGTATTAGTCATCTGAAGAAACTCCTCTTTCTATTCTGGTTAGAGCCCGTTTTAGAAGAAAGTTCTTATTTTCTGGCCGTTTTGAGCCTGTAATCGAACCCACAAATGTTGATGCTCCAGTTACTCAACGAGTCTAAAGAAGGACAGTTTTATTGCTTCTTTAATCAGGACAACAGTTTACAGCTGTGCTAACATAATTGCAAAAGGGTTTTCTAATGATCATTTAGCCTTTTAAAATTATAAACTTGTATTTTCTAACACAACATGCAATTGGAACACAGGAATGATGGTTGCTGATAATGGGCCTCTGTACGCCTATGTAGATATCCCATAAAACATCAGCCATTTCCACCTACAATAGTCATTTTCAACATGAACAAAGACTACACTGTATTTCTGATCAATTTGATGTTATTTTCATGTCCAAAAAAATTGCTTTTCTTTAAAAAACAAGTACATTTCTAGGTGACCACAAACTTTTGAACGGTAGTGTATAGTATTCATGGATTGCACATTTCGTCACAATATTGTTTTGGACGTTCCTTTTAGGACTGATGATCAACCGAACGTTCTACTCAATGCATACTTAACGGGCACTGATGAAGGTTTGGTCTATGGGCCATTACTGTGGCTTGAAAACATAATTACATTTCCAAAGAATGCAAATTAATAGAGGGAAAATCTTTTGTCAAAATATTGATGTCTCCAGATTGACTTTAGTTGCAGTATAACATTAGCTAGCTAGCTAAGATTGAGTGGAGACCACCAGATTTTAGCTAGCTAATGTTAGAATTGCTAAGTATTTTTGACAAACATTGCTAGCTAATGACAACATTGTAAATTTGATGACATGATGATGATAACACAGTTCTTTCCTACTAAATAGTTGCTTACTTTATCAATGTCATCGTCTTTCCAACCCTCTATAGTGTTTTTAGGTGAAACAGTCATTAGCTCTCGTTCCACTTTTGGAAGCCTCTATAGTGACATCAACATGGCTGTGGAGTCTGTATAACTTTGATAACATTGGCAACGGTGACCGAGTGAGGGATGTGCAAAACATGAATTATCAGTAAATCGTGTCTTTACCTTTACCCGAATTTGTAAAAACAAAAGGAATAAGATAAGTGTCATCCCTAAATGACGAATGTTTTGTCTTCAAATAAACTAGCACAGTTACAGTACACCTTCAGATATGAGTCAATGGCTTCATCTCAAATGTCATCATATTCCCTATATAGTGCACTACTTTTGACCAGAGCCCTATGCACTATAGAGGATATGATTAAAAATGTGTACCCTGGTGTCCTCAACTGAATTGTCCGGTGGAGGGGTATCTGTCTTTATGAGTGATAACTGTATTATGAGGTAATGAATGGAAATCCCCACAGCTCCAGAACACCCATTATTAATCTCACCAGTAACTGCTGATAAACTCTATTCCTGATGGCACCGCCACCACCACCCCCACCCTCCATCATATCATCACCTCCATCCCATCACATTCCTCTCAATCGTCTCTCTGTCTTTAGCTGTTTCAAATATGAAAAGAGAAAATGTGACCTATGAGAGATTATTGATCTGTCTGTCTGTCTGTCCGTCCGTCCGTCCGTCCGTCCGTCCGTCCGTCCGTCCGTCCGTCCGTCCGTCCGTCCGTCCGTCCGTCAGTCTGTCAGTCTGTCTAAAACCATTGAGAAACAAAATGACATGCAAACTCAGCAGCTAAATGACAATGTATTTTATTTTCTATATTTTAAAGGTTTATTTACAAACAAACAAAAATAAAAACAGAAATCCACATTTTTGGGGGGACAAACACTGTTCGTCTGCATATGGTTGTAAGAAAGTTTTACATGTACCTTTCCTTAGCCTGTGTCAAGTAACCAACTAATTGCTTATTTTTACCCAGCCTTGGTTAATTAACATGAATGAGCTCAACAATGATCAGGTGTGTCAGCAGGGTTTAAGGGGAGTGTATGTGTGGCTCGTTACAACATTATCTCCATAATCTTCCCCTCTCTCTCTCCAACATGCACATTTTTGTAAAAATATTAAACCTGTACTGTCGTGGTCGTAAACCAAAAGGTCCTGGCCAGTATTCACAATACGTCTCAGAGTGTGAGTGCTGATCTAGGAGGATCAGTTTAGTGCCGTGTCCATATAATCTTGATTATAATCTAAAAGTTAAAACTGATCCTAGTTGAGAAATTCTACTCTGAGGCTAATCCCTATTTCCTTTCTCTGGGCACTGTTCTTTTGTTATTTTTGCATTAAAAAAAATATATATATAGAAACGTATGTGCTGGTTTATTCAGTGTTCTCCATACTCCTAAAATGGTAAACGCACATGTCCCTTCATGCTGTGCTACATACATCATCATAATGCCCATTCCAGAATACTAGCTAGCTGTGGTCAGAATTATTGTGAAAAAAGCACATAGGAAACTTTCCCTCCAAAGGCATGCATCAAAAACAGCACAAACCAACAGTGCTGCTATCCATCTGAACTGTGTACAGTACTAGTTCCTATACACATACTATGGCAGAACAGGATTAAGCACTCTTTGTTGGAATAGAACATCTCTCCACGTTTAGAACCCTAGAATGGGCCAGAGAGTTCCAATCTAATAAGATAATATATCTCCCTTTTAACCTTCTTTACACTTAATCTAACTGACTGAAGAGTCTGTATCGGTTTTCAAAACAAAGAAAATTACTTAGAATGTTTTGCTTTGGCCAGTTTCATTCCACGCAACATTAATAATCAACCCAACATCAGTGACTAGCTACAAAGAAAGTTACACATATGCTCAGAATTACTATAATGTCTAGTCAACTTGCCATGTTATACCTTCCCAGTTCTATAGACTGCATTTCTTACTGTACTAGTCATTACTGTAATTCTGAGAATGCTAGAATATAATGACAGAACCATTTTATAGAAGTTCACATTGTGTTAAAAAATTCCAATTGATAAACAGAGAAATTTGGCCATCTTCATTGCTTACATCTTCCTCTCTAAAAATACTGAAACATAGAACACACATGATAAAGTAATGTATGTGTGCGCCGCAGCTCTTCACACTCAAAACAAAAAAGAATCGAACATGGCGATAGTTTTAGGCACAAATACTTAAGAATGTCCTTTTGTGAAAATTCAAATGCTTCCGTTACACATGAATAATGTCAAACAATGAACAAAACAACAAAACATAATCTCACATACCCTGTACGGATAGAGCCTGACATAATCTCACATACCCTGTACGGATAGAGCCTGACATAATCTCACATACCCTGTACGGATAGAGCCTGACATAATCTCACATACCCTGTAAGGATAGAGCCTGACATAATCTCACATACCCTGTACGGATAGAGCCTGACATAATCTCACATACCCTGTACGGATAGAGCCTGACATAATCTCACATACCCTGTACGGATAGAGCCTGACATAATCTCACATACCCTGTACGGATAGAGCCTGACATAATCTCACATACCCTGTACGGATAGAGCCTGACATAATCTCACATACCCTGTACGGATAGAGCCTGACATAATCTCACATACCCTGTACGGATAGAGCCTGTTTGGTGCCATGAAGACCGACTCTAAAACCATGAGAGGTTGTTGTTATTGTGTGTGAGGAAAATATCATACTCATTACTCACATGGTCGTGATACATAATTCATTGGGTTCTTTAACAAACAAAAACATAAATTCATAAGCATGTCAAATAGCCTACAACCTTACGGGGTAAGCAGTGTTATCATGTATGACCTAATTTGATTGACTCACAGTTGAGTCACATTTCTGGACCCTCAGGATACTAAATCAATTACTGCATAAATATTTTTTGTGTTGATATTGTTACAGTTACTATTGTTTACCGTAATGTGTTATTGCACAATTGAATTGTCAGCATGTTGAGAATTTGATTGATTTGATAGAAATGTTTCAACAACCAAAACATTACTCTTCTTTATACCCATGTTAGTCACAGTATTCTGATTTTAAGATATTCCCCAGTCAGTTTAGAGTATATGATGAATTCACAACCAAAACATTACTCTTCTTTATACCCATGTTAGTCACAGTATTCTGATTTTAAGATATTCCCCAGTCAGTTTAGAGTATATGATGAATTCACACACACAAGAGAAAGACACCTTAATGCAAACCAGCGTGTGTTGATTTCGCGCTAATAACACATTTTTGGAAAATCAGCCCTGAACACTTGACTTATGACACTTCCAGAAGTGTCTGGAAAGGTCACATCTGTCTCTTCAACATCAGTTGACAGTGACTGGTAAGCTGACAACACAGTTAACAGCTGATATTATACACTCCTAGAATGCAAATCTACAGCATAGGCATATTGCTGAAAAAGTCCTAGAAAACGTATAAATTGTCTGTCGGCAGGAAGACTTTTCTCTCCATTGAGATGAATGGGATTTTAAAAAATTCATTCATGCCACACTATTCTATCACATTATTCACAATACATGATATGAAAGGCTAGTCAATGAATAGAAAATGTTAAAAATCAACAATAAAAAAACGCTGACAGAATATAACATCCAAAATGTAACACATTTTAGTTCTTTCAGTGGACAAAATAAACAATTTCATGAAAAAATAGGGAATCAAATGGTGTCAAAATTAATTAAACATTTTCAGTCAAGATATAATATTCAACAATGATTCATATTTACAGTAATTCTAAAGTGGCATATTGTGTGTTGGTCGTCAGACATATAATAACTGTTCATTGCTGTAGGCAAATCACCCAACACACCCACAGTAAAAAATTATTGACAACTTCATGTACACTTTAAGAAAGTATTTCTGTATTGTGTAGCATGAATATATTGGTATAAAGTTATTGGTATTATCCATTTTATTGAAATCATATATAGCATCTCTAGAAATAATATTGTTCCAAAGATGGAGTAGCATAAAGAGGAAACATTCTGTAGTTTGTGAATTGAATGTAGGAGAATATAACACAATAGATCTGGTAGAAGAAAATACAAAGAAAAAAACAACCATTTATTTTTTACTACCACCATCTTTGAAATACAACAGAAAGGTCGGAAATCTAGCCATCGCTCTGGTTGAAGTCCGATGGTGTCCACACGATGGCGGCAGTGTATGTGCAAAGTTTCAGATGGAAAAAAACTTGAAGTATGAGTGAACTACATGACATTTAGTGTGAAGTCACCCAGGTACATTTGGGCAAATCGTGTAGGAGACATTTACATTAACATTACATTTTTCTGCATAAGGATAGCAGCAACATTTTGTGACAGATACGAGGTTTCCGCATACTCCCGAAGCACATTGGCTATCTAGCTAGCTTTGTTTGACCCCGATTGGTGCTTATTTGACAAAGTTATAGCCAATCAAGTGAAGAGTGCCCGCGTCATCGCCGTGCCATGAAGACGTCGCTCTCTGACCAAATTTGGTGTCCTATAGGATATACTACACTCTGAATTATATAGTGAAGTCTGGTTACGTTCTAGGATCTCTGCGGAATAAATACGAACGTGATTCAACTGGTTGAAACAACGTTTAGTGTTAGATTTTCACAGATTCTTTCTTTGCAACTTGAATGTGTGGAAATGCTAGGATATTTTTTAGGATATGAAAAACGATTTTATCTAACAAAAGGACATGTTATCT
The DNA here is from genome assembly GCF_018296145.1 of Oncorhynchus tshawytscha. NCBI lineage: Eukaryota > Metazoa > Chordata > Actinopteri > Salmoniformes > Salmonidae > Oncorhynchus > Oncorhynchus tshawytscha. Next base: position 1,484,926 of record NC_056448.1, on the reverse strand, counting down.
CTGGGAACCTTTTGGATGATAAATCAGAGCAAGATTTCAGAATGTAAGTACACATGTCACCTTCAGAGGTGAATATATCAAACCTATTGTAGTGAAAAGTGTTTTGTTGTTAGGAGCTCTCCTCAAACAATAGCATGGCATTTTTTCACAGTAATAGCTACTGTAAATTGGACAGTGCAGTTATATTAACAAGAATTTAAGCTTTCAGCCGATATAAGACACTTATATGTACCAACATTTGTTGTTTCTCTCAAGTCTGCGATCGTGACACAAGGTGCTGCATTATTTACAACTGTCCCGTTGACGGGACGCCTATCCCTAATAATTTTTTTAATGAATTATGAAACAAGGACATAAATACTATACAGACAAATAAGGATTCTCAGTTTGACTTCAGAACAGACATTTCTCAGTATCAAGTAGTGCTAGCTATTGCATTAAGGTTTTCTTATCTCCAATGAACATATGTATTGCTGTCACTTGTTCACTTTTTTTCCACATATAAATGATATCCAGGTTCCTGAAAGAAGTAAGATACTGTTATGATTGAGAATGCACCACACAGTATCTGCAAATACTAGATCTATAAAACTATTTACAACACACATATAGATAATCTTCATATCACAGTCTGTTATAAATGTACACCGTTTTTTAAGCAACATTACATAACGTCTATCACCGTCTGAAATTAGGAATAGAAAAAACAGAATCATCCATCCCTCGCCCACAACACACAACATCCTTCTCTCCAAAAATAAAAATAAAAGCAGCAATTATATTTATTTCATTCCCTTTGGACCCGAACCGCTGTAGGAAGATATTGTGGCTCAAGAGGATGTATTGTTGCGAGCAATGGAACACCTAGCTACTGTACTAGTGTTTGATTGCTAAGATGAGATAAAGGTTCCACTAATTTGTTATCAGATTTATATTTGAGTGTGTGCTTTTTGACAGTTTCAAGGTTCGCTTGCGTCAGTTATTCCACAGTGGAGACAAAGCTGCGTAGTATGAGATGATATTTGTTCCTCTTTTCGCAGGTACAAAACAAAAAATATAAATACTCAGGATTCATCACGACGCATTCCAGTTTACAAAAACAGAAAAGAACAAACAAACAAAAACATCCATACATTGTATATTTATATCTTTCAGAAAGGAAAACTCATGTTTTATATACTAGAGCTTTTAAATAGTCTTTGCCAAATATTCTAGTTGGATTTACAAATATTGATATATATTTGTTTAATATACATTCTTAAGTTTAGGAAGAAAATGTGTCTAAAATATAATACAAGGGTAGTCTGTACATGAATTCTATGAGGTTATTTTTTCAGAAGAAATTTGTCTATCTTTTCTTGTATCTCCATTAAAAGTGAATTCAAACAGAAGTTTAAAAAAGTCAAATGGGATCATAAATTTGATGCGAACCGCATCTTATCTTGGTCGGTCTCTGTACTGCTTAAGTTAGAATCTCTTCTAGAATCTTTTCTAGAACCTGTGGAATCCCTGTGCTGGGCTGTAGAGGATGCCGCTCGCACCGGGGGCAATGCTCCCGATGACATCTGGCGGAACAGGTTGACCCTCTGGGGCACTGTGGTGCGGAGACCGCTCTGCATACCTGGCCCCTGGACCGCAGCCACCGGCAGGGCGATGGAGGACAGGAAGTCCCCGGACACTCCAGGATGCGCTCTGGGCCCCAGGGATGTGTCATGGGGCAGGGAGGATTGGGAGGCAGATAGGTGGCGTACATCTTGACTCAGGCTTCCAGACTGGAGAGTATGGCTGCCCTTGTGGAGAATGTCACTCCTCTGAGGTGAAGGGACTTGCTGCTGTGTTGGCTGCTGCTGCTGCTGCTGCTGCTGTGGTTGTTGTGTTGCCAAGGAGGCTGCAGCTCCTCCTGTTTGCTGGGGCAGCTGTTGTGGTTGCTGTGGTAGTGGTTGTTGGGGTGGTAGGGCAGTAGGCAGCGGCTGCTGGAAAAGGGAGAGCTGGGAGGCGGTGGGCGAGCCATACTGGAAGCTGCGTCCCGCCAGCCCAGGGGTCTGCACAGGTGGACTGCACACAGCCGTGTTGCAGGATACTGGGGACATGATAGCTCCTTGCTGCTGGAGAGAGTGGGGGGTCTGGGGGACAGGCGAGGATGAGTTCAGGCTGCTGTTGGAGACACTGGGGACAGGGTAGACACCCTGCGTCGGGGCTGGCAGGATGCGGGCGGTGGCTGCGGCAGAGGGAGCAATGACGCCCGAAGCACTGTATGTTAAATGGGCGGATGACTGCTGAAACTGGTTGGTGCCCAGGGCAGTGGTGTAGGGCTGCTGAGCAGGAGAGTTAATCATGGAATTTCCAGATATCGGGGTGGAATTCATCCCGGTGACCGACATCCCTGTGACCGACTGCTTGCGGTCCACCATCATCACCATCTCCCTGTCCTGATGGATTATGTGCCTCAATATCTCGTTCTCCTGTGTGTTGAATACCCCAGCGTTCAGATCCTTCTGGAACTTCTGGAGAAGTAGGCTGTTCTTTTTTCCTGTTAGGAGTAGATCAGTTAGCGGTTAGGTTGACTTCAGCCATGGCACACATGTCAACATATTAACAAACCACACTATATACACTCCAGCAAAGGTGGATGTTATGACACTGGTTATTATGAGGTGTGATAACAGTGAGTATAAATGGGGGTGACTATGGTATAAGTATAAGGAAATCTGAGTGAGAGTACTGTAATAAGAAAAAAAAACATCATAGTACATAGTGATAAGATATTAAGAAGTAAGAGGTAAAAGGTAAGAAATTAATATAGAGAGTAGTATAAGGATTTAGGATTTTTTACTTTATTTTATTTCACCTTTATTTAACCAGGTAGGCAAGTTGAGAACAAGTTCTCATTTACAATTGCGACCTGGCCAAGATAAAGCAAAGCAGTTCGACACATACAACGACACAGAGTTACACATGGAGTAAAACAAACATACAGTCAATAATACAGTATAAACAAGTCTATATACGATGTGAGAAAATGAGGTGAGATAAGGGAGGTAAAGGCAAAAAAAGGCCATGGTGGCAAAGTAAATACAATATAGCAAGTAAAACACTGGAATGGTAGACTTGCAATGGAAGAATGTGCAAAGTAGAAATAAAAATAATGGGGTGCAAAGGAGCAAAATAAATAAATAAATAAAATAAAATAAATACAGTTGGGAAAGAGGTAGTTGTTTGGGCTAAATTATAGGTGGGCTATGTACAGGTGCAGTAATCTGTGAGCTGCTCTGACAGTTGGTGCTTAAAGCTAGTGAGGGAGATAAGTGTTTCCAGTTTCAGAGATTTTTGTAGTTCGTTCCAGTCATTGGCAGCAGAGAACTGGAAGGAGAGGCGGCCAAAGAAAGAATTGGTTTTGGGGGTGACTAGAGAGATATACCTGCTGGAGCGTGTGCTACAGGTGGGAGATGCTATGGTGACCAGCGAGCTGAGATAAGGGGGACTTTACCTAGCAGGGTCTTGTAGATGACATGGAGCCAGTGGGTTTGGCGACGAGTATGAAGCGAGGGCCAGCCAACGAGAGCGTACAGGTCGCAATGGGGGGTAGTATATGGGGCTTTGGTGACAAAACGGATTGCACTGTGATAGACTGCATCCAATTTGTTGAGTAGGGTATTGGAGGCTATTTTGTAAATGACATCGCCAAAGTCGAGGATTGGTAGGATGGTCAGTTTTACAAGGGTATGTTTGGCAGCATGAGTGAAGGAAGCTTTGTTGCGAAATAGGAAGCCAATTCTAGATTTAACTTTGGATTGGAGATGTTTGATATGGGTTTGGAAGGAGAGTTTACAGTCTAACCAGACACCTAAGTATTTGTAGTTGTACACGTATTCTAAGTCAGAGCCGTCCAGAGCAGTGATGTTGGACAGGCGGGCAGGTGCAGGTAGCGATCGGTTGAAGGGCATGCATTTAGTTTTACTTGTATTTAAGAGCAATTGGAGGCCACGGAAGGAGAGTTGTATGGCATTGAAGCTTGCCTGGAGGGTTGTTAACACAGTGTCCAAAGAAGGGCCAGAAGTATACAGAATGGTGTCGTCTGCATAGAGGTGGATCAGAGACTCACCAGCAGCAAGAGCGACCTCATTGATGTATACAGAGAAGAGAGTCGGTCCAAGAATTGAACCCTGTGGCACCCCCATAGAGACTGCCAGAGGTCCGGACAGCAGACCCTCCGATTTGACACACTGAACTCTATCAGAGAAGTAGTTGGTGAACCAGGCGAGGAAATCATTTGAGAAACCAAGGCTGTCGAGTCTGCCGATGAGGATGTGGTGATTGACAGAGTCGAAAGCCTTGGCCAGATCAATGAATACGGCTGCACAGTAATGTTTCTTATCGATGGCGGTTAAGATATCGTTTAGGACCTTGAGCGTGGCTGAAGTGCACCCATGACCAGCTCTGAAACCAGATTGCATAGCAGAGAAGGTATGGTGAGATTCGAAATGGTCGGTGATCTGTTTGTTGACTTGGCTTTCGAAGACCTTAGAAAGGCATGGTAGGATAGATATAGGTCTGTAGCAGTTTGGGTCAAGAGTGTCCCTCCCTTTGAAGAGGAGGATGACCGCAGCTGCTTTCCAATCTTTGGGAATCTCAGACAACACGAAAGAGAGGTTGAACAGGCTAGTAATAGGGGTGGCAACAATTTCGGCAGATAATTTTAGAAAGAAAGGGTCCAGATTGTCTAGCCCGGCTGATTTGTAGGGGTCCAGATTTTGCAGCTCTTTTCAGAACATCAGCTGAACAGATTTGGGAGAAGGAGAAATGGGGAAGGCTTGGGCGAGTTGCTGTGGGGGGTGCAGTGCTGTTGACCGGGTAGGGGTAGCCAGGTGGAAAGCATGGCCAGCCGTAGAAAAATGCTTATTGAAATGCTCAATTATGGTGGATTTATCAGTGGTGACAGTGTTTCCTATCTTCAGTGCAGTGGGCAGCTGAGAGGAGGTGTTCTTATTCTCCATGGACTTTACAGTGTCCCAGAACTTTTTTGAGATAGTGTTGCAGGAAGCAAATTTCTGCTTGAAAAAGCTAGCCTTGGCTTTTCTAACTGCCTGTATATAATGGTTTCTAGCTTCCCTGAACAGCTGCATATCACGGGGGCTGTTCGATGCCAATGCAGAACGCCATAGGATGTTTTTGTGTTGGTTAAGGGCAGTCAGGTCTAGGGAGAACCAAGGCTATATCTGTTCCTGGTTCTAAATTTCTTGAATGGGGTATGTTTATTTAAGATGGTTAGGAAGGCATTTTACTGACGGGAAAAATATCCTTCCAGGATACCCCGGCCAGGTCGATTAGAAAGGCCTGCTCGCTGAAGTGTTTCAGGGAGCGTTTGACAGTGATGAGTGGAGGTCGTTTGACCGCTGACCCATTACGGATGCAGGCAATGAGGCAGTGATCGCTGAGATCTTGGTTGAAGACAGCAGAAGTGTATTTAGAGGGCAAGTTGGTTAGGATGATATCTATGAGGGTGCCCAAGGCTTTGGGGAGGTACCTGGTAGGTTCATTGATAATTTGTGTGAGATTGAGGGCATCAAGTTTAGATTGTAGGATGGCTGGGGTGTTAAGCATGTTCCAGTTTAGGTCGCCTAGCAGCACGAGCTCTGAAGATAGATGGGGGGCAATCAGTTCACATATGGTGTCCAGAGCACAGCTTGGGGCAGAGGGTGGTCTATAGCAGGCGGCAACGGTGAGAGACTTGTTTTTAGAGGTGGATTTTTAAATGTAGAAGTTCAAATTGTTTGGGTACAGACCTGGATAGTAGGACAGAACTCTGCAGGCTATCTTTGCAGTAGATTGCAATACCGCCCCCTTTGGCAGTTCTATCTTGTCTGAAAATGTTGTAGTTCGGGATTAAAATGTCAGAATTTTTGGTGGTCTTCCTAAGCCAGGATTCAGACACAGCTAGAACATCCGGGTTGGCAGAGTGTGCTAAAGCAGTGAATAGAACAAACTTAGGGAGGAGGCTTCTAATGTTAACATGCATGAAACCAAAGCTATTACGGTTACAGAAGTCGTCAAAAGAGAGCGCCTGGGGAATAGGAGTGGATCTAGGCACTGCAGGGCCTGGATTTACCTCTACATCGCCAGAGGAACAGAGGAGGAGTAGAATAAGGGTACGGCTAAATGCAATAAGAATTGGTCATCTAGAACGTCTGGAACAGAGAGTAAAAGGAGGTTTCTGGGGGCGATAAAATAGCATCAAGGTATAATGTACAGACAAATGTATGGTAGGATGTGAATACAGTGGAGGTAAACCTAGGTATTGAGTGATGAAGAGAGAGATATTGTCTCTAGAAACATCATTGAAACCAGGAGATGTCATTGCATGTGTGGGTGGTGGAACTAATAGGTTGGATAAGGTATAGTGAGCAGGACTATAGGCTCTACAGTGAAATAAGCCAAGAAACACTAACCAGAACAGCAATGGACAAGGCATATTGACATTAAGGAGAGGCATGCTTAGTCGAGTGATCAAAAGGGTCCAGTGAGTAGAGAGGTTGGTTGGGGGTCACGGCGATTTAGACAGCTAGCCAGGCCATCGGTAGCAAGCTAGCATAGGATGGAGGTCTGTTATTAGCCACCTTGTGCGTTCCGTCGGTAGATTAGTGGGGTTCTGTGTGGGAGAGGGGATTAATCCAAATCACACAACAACAAACAAAAAAACAATAGATATAGTTATAGAGGCCCAAGAAGAAAAAAATAAAATAATAGTGATAATAAAAATAAATAAATAAATAAATTGTCCAATTGTCTATTCAGATAGCAGCCGATAAGACAGCTAACGGTTAGCGGGCCGCAGATGGGCGTTCAGGTAACGTCGCGACGGAGGAGCCAGCCGGATAACTCCTTCAGGTAGATAACGTCAGCAGTCCAGTTGTGAAGGACCGGTGGGGCTCCGCGTAGGCAGTAAAACGGGTCCGGATAGGTGACTGCAGCCCAGGAGTGATTGATGGAACTCTTCAGCTTGCTCCGGAATAATTGATGTTTGCTCCGGAATCGACAAAAGCCGATAGTCACACGGATAGCAGCTAGCTAGCTGTGAGATCCAGGTATGAATGTCCAGAGTTAGCGGTTGAAATCCAGGGACATGGAGAGAAAAATTGGTCCGGTATGTTCCGTTCCGAGCCGCGCTGCGCCGTACAAAACTGGCGATAGATTTTCGAGCTAAAGGATAGCTGATGACCACAAACCGTGGTTAGCTGAATACTAACGATTAGCCAGTAAAGAAGCTAACTAGCTTCTGATAAGCTTCTGATTAGCTTCTCGATTAGCTTCTGGCTAGCTTCTTGGAGGATTACAGATTTGAGGTAAATAATACTTTTTTATATAAATATAAATTGGTGAGGCGGGTTGCAAGGAGAGTGTTTTGAAGATGAGTTTATGGAAAATTTTAAAATATATATAAAAAGGTATGTGAAAAAAAGTTGTAAATATATATATATATACGTGACACGACAAGACGAGGACAAAAGACGTCTGAACTGCTATGTCTTGGAATAAATGAGTGATATATACACCCCCCCCCCCCAAAAGGTTTGATTCTAATCATTTTCACAAATACACCATAGGAACAATATCTAATTAAAAAACACATTCAATTTACACCTTACTAATTTTAACTACACATTCAGTTGTACAACAGTTGGCTATAAACTGTAGAATACACTGTAAGGATTCAACCACCACTATTAAACATATTTCAACACATTCTAAAAACTATAGGTCCCCACTACTGTAACATATTTGTTTAATGACAGTTTAAGTTAGTGACATGACGTTATAAAACATTTTTAAAATACAATGGGTCACCACCCCCTTTCAAAATGTTCACATTTTGTTGCCTTACAGACTGAAATGAAAACACATAAAATTATACTTTTCCCGGCTTTATTTACACACAGTAACACACAATATCCAAGTGAGATTATTTTTATTTTTTTAAATCCTAAAATTAATTACATGTAAAATAGTGAAATACCCTATTTGGATAACTGAACACCCCCCTTAGAATTGCAATTGTAAATTTACCACCTTCCAGATCACACACCAAGCTAATTGGCTTCAAATTGTGATCAATTGTAGTGACTTTGATTAGTTCAGAATAAAAGCAGTTGTTCATAGAGGACTCCACTGCTTAGTAGTACAATTCAAAGCAAAGAATCCACTATGGGCCGAAAGGTACTTTCAAAAGATCTATGAGATAAAGTTGTGGAAAGGCATAAGTCACGGGATGGATATTAAAAGATTTCAAAGGCTTTGTCTATCCCTCGGAGCACAATTAAGACCATTGTTATGAAGTGGAAGGCGTATGGCACCACCCAGACCCTGCATAGATCAGGCCGTCCTCCAAACTGGATGACCGGGCAAGGAGAAGACTGATCAGAGAGGCTTCCAAGAAGCCAATGGCAACTTTGATGGAGCTAGAGACCTTTATGGCAAAGACTGGTCAATGGCATTTGACCACAACATCACAAGCACTCCACAAATCTGGCCTCTATGGGAGGGTGGAAAGAAAAAAAACCCTCCTCAAAAAAAGCCACATCAAGTCTCGTTTCAGCTTTGCCAAAAAGCACATCTGTAGATTCTGAGGCCAAGTGGCAAAGGCCAAGTGACAGGTGCTGTGGTCAAATGAGACCAAAACTGAACATTTTGACCTGAACGCAAAACGATGTGTCTGGCGAAAACCCAATATATCTTTCCACCTAAAGAACACAATGCCTACAGTAAAGCATGGCGGTGGCAGCATCCTTTTGTAGGGGTGTTTCTCTTCAGCAGGGACTGGAGCGCTTGTCAGGATATAAGTGAAAATGGACAGTGCAAGATGCCAACAGATTCTTGAGTAGAACCTGCAGGCCTCTGCCAGGAAGTTGAAAATGGGAAGATGGTTCACATTTCAACATGACAATGACCCAAAGCACACGCTAAAGCAATCGTACAGTGGCTGAAGGACAAGAAGGTGAATGTCCTTGAGTGGCCTTGTCAGAGCCCCAACCTAAATCCCATCCAGAATCTGTGGAATGACTTGAAGAGTGAGCGGTCACCATGCATTTTGACTTAGCTTGAAAAATTCTGCAAGGTAGAATGTGCAAATATTACAAAGTCTAGATGTGCAAAGTTAGCAGAGATGTATTCAAAGAGACTCATGGCTGTAAATCAAGCAAAAGGTGGTTCCAACAAGTATTAACTCAGGGGGGTGTTCACTTATCCAAATAGGGTATTTTACAGTTTTAATTGTAATAAATTGTCACATTTATTATTATTATTTTTTTACTTGGATAGTGTAGATTACTGTGCGTAACTAAAGCTTGGAAAAAGTCTGATATTATTTGTGTTCATTTCAGGCTGTAAGGCAACAAAAGGTGAACATTTTGAAAGGAGGTGGTGGCTTTCTATACCCACTGTAAATACACTACCGTTCAAAAGTTTGGGGTCACTTGGAAATGTCCTTGCTTTAAAAGCACTTTTGTTAATGAAAATAACATCAAATTGATCAGAAATACAGTGTAGACATTGTTAATGTTGTAAAAGCTGAAATAAATCATTCTCTCAACTATTATTCCGACATTTCACATTCTTAAAATAAAGTGGTGATCCTAACTTACCTAAAACTGGGAATTTGTTATTAGGATTAAATGTCAGGAAATGTGAAAAATAGAGTTTAATGTATTTGGCTAAGGTGTATGTAAACTTCCGACTTCAACTGTATAATAATATGATTAGAATATATCTGAAAATGGATGTAGCAACTACAGATTGGCCCTTTAAGTCGATCAAAAGTGTATGAGTTTGAGCATCTGTCCATTAGGCCTATGAATTTATTTTTATCAGCATGAATTAGATTGAGCGATAAAAGCCCCACTGTTATTTCATAGGCTGGGATCCGCACTATGCAGCTGATGCAAGAGCGTACATTTTTGCAAGAGTGCTGTCCACTGGTTTCAAAAACAATGATTGATAGGCAGCTTAAACTTCTTGAATTCAACCCATTATTGGGTTCAAATACACATTTAGGTTTCTGAACAGCCATCCACAACAACAACAATCCATAAGGCTCAAATAGCTACATGAGAGAGCAGCTGTATGATTCACATTAATGCGCTATGTAGATGTCAATAATAAGTGATATCCGTATCACCGTAGACTACACCACTGGTCATATCCTTACCTCCAAGTGTTTATTCAAGTTGGATAATCTTCGGATGCCGACAGCAGTCGCCCTTTGGAAGACATAGCTTAGACTATAGCCTACAAAAGCCTATTCCTGCTCTTTTACCGCAATCCATCATCATAGTGGTCTCTGACTTGTGGTCAGACACACTCAAGTGGAACAAACATCCTTTCTGAATTTAAAAGTAATCCTCAAAGTAATCATCTAGTTTTTCAAAAGTTTACAGTTTCCGTTACTCCCCAACCCTGTTCATATGGCGCTTGATGGTTTGCGACTGCACTTGAAAAATATTGTGCTATTTATCACAGACTACTTTGTGTCAAAGTTTATCATTTGTTTTGAAACCATTTCAAATGTTTAAATAGTGGCAGGATTTTATGTCATCAACCCGGGATATGGCATATCTCGTTGGCTCTGGGGTCATCCTGATATAATCCTAATATAATCTTGTTTCTCATAGTCTGAGAGTCTTTAGGTGCCTTTTGGAAAACTCCAAGAGGACAGTCCTGTGCCTTTTACTGAAGAGTGGTTTCCGTATGGCCACTCTACCGCAAAGGCCTGATTGGTGGAGTGCTGCAGAGATGGTTGTCCTTCTAGAAGGTTGTCCCATCTCAACAGAGGAACTCTGGAGCTCTGTCAGAGTGGCCATCGGGTTTATCGGGCGACCAGCTCTAAGACCAGCTCTAAGAAGAGTCTTGGTGGTTCTAAACTTTTTCCATTTAAGGATGATGGAGGCCATTGGGTCCCTAGGGGCCTTTAATGCTGCAGAAATATTTTGGTACCCTTCCTCAGATATGTGCCTTGACACAATCCTGTCTCGGAGCTCTACAGACAATTGAACCTTATATAGACAGGTATGTGCCTTTCCAAATCATATCCAATCAATTGAATTTAACGCAAGTGGACTCCAAGTTGTAGAAACATCTCAAGGATGACAAATGGAAACAGGATACACCTGTGCTCAATTTTGACTCATAGCAAAGGTTCTAAAAACGTATGTAAATAGGTTGTTTTCTCTTTGTCATTATGGGGTATTGTGTGTAGATTGCTGTGATATTTGTATTTATTTAATCAATTTTAGAATAAGGCTGTAATGTAACAAAATATAGAAAAAGTCAAGGGGTCTGAATACTTTCCGATGGCACTGTTGTTTTCTTTCAACATACTGTACTTGGTTTCCTTTTTGGTGAAAGGATAGTACTAGTGTTTATGATGAATATTTATTGTCTTTAGACATGAAACAAACTAAAATGCACCGAAATGTACGGAAATGGGTAATCAGCTATTTCAGTAGCTGTTTCACAAAGCATTTTTGTATTTTGCTGTTTGTAAGGGTTGAACTAATGGCATGGTGATAACTGTCAATCCATTATGTCAGTGCGCTGGGGAAAATAAATACTACACCAATAAAGAAATAGAAAATAAAAAAAACTGAAACAAAAGGTGGTTAACAGAAACGAGAACAACAATAAAAACACTGATGTTGGTTATAATGACCAACAAAGGAAAGAAACTGCTGTCAAACTTGAACTACTTTTGAATATAAAAATGTATCCAAAACCTTTCACTGATTGATGAGTTATCATGAGTAACAAACTTTAGTTTATTCAAAAACATACGGAACATTCCTGATGCATCCCATTTTAAAAATGACTTTGCCACCTAGGCCTGTAGATTAAAGCCCATTAACTTGGCTTTAATCAATAAAGAGACCATTTTTAATTTGGAATTCATGCCTTTGATTCGTTATCTAACCGAACAGTCTGTGCAGGTTTATCCCAACCTATGGTAATTACTGACAGGGCGGAACAGTGGTACCAATGCTGTGGTACACAGAGCTCAAGCACCTCACCAGGTGGTTGCTTGCTATGACGTCAGCCCAAACTAAAAAAATAGGAAGGGCATTAAGCTGCTTAGGTTTTCAGCCCTGTCTCTCTAACTGTTGAACTGAAAAAAATTAAATGATCAGCTAACATCTCAATTTGTTTTTTAAAAATTAATCAAAACTAATTGTTTTCTCAACAATTTTTTTTTCAAAAACTAATAATTCTGAAATAATTAAAAACATTAAAGAACTGGATGAAAATGGATTCCTCAACAATATGTGTACAGTTGCATTGATACTATCCAAGTACTTACTAATCTAAGGAAATGTAATAATTTGTGAACAAATGTCAGATATGAACAATTACTGTAGTCAATCCTGTAACATCTAATGGTCAGGATAATGAAAATGCTTACAGAAACAGTACATGTTATATTTGATCAATATTCCTTTGTTTTAGTTACCTCTGTCAAATTACTACTTAGAAAATAATAATTTATGAGCCTGTATGTTCACAACAAAAAATATGTTACACCTACTGTGGGGCACTTCAGGTTTCTTTTCAATGGAGGAAGGAAATCACCTTGTGAATCAATGTAACTTTGTGAGTTCATGTTCTGGAAGATGTATTTGAGTTCGGATCCATTTTAGTGTCCCTCTGGGTCATTTTACCTGGATGTACGAATATTGTAGTTGTAATAAAGCATTTACCTGCTGCCTATTCGTCGGCCAGGACACTCTTGACAACGAGATGTGCTCATCTTAAGAGGAACTCCTGGTCAAATCATGTTTAGATACAATGAATTGTGCAACATGTTATTTGTTTCAATGCATGGTATTTTTTTGTTAAAACCAGACAACCAAATGCAGTCCATATATAAACGAGACATCCGGCACTGATCATGACATTGTATTTTCCTTTGTATGAGACAAAACACCCTTTTTTAAAAGTCCAAATGAACGGATGTATTCCATAACACTTCCTGATTTAGGAGAAGTGTTATTTTAAGATCCGGCAGCTTTAAACAAATAAGCCTACCTAAATCTTTGGTGAAAAGGGCAAATGTAAATCACGACCACCACAGAGGTCAAAGGGGCATACGTTTCAGAGGGTAGTAAACACACACTCAGAATCTACAGGGCAATGGAATTGATGTACAGTACTATAGCCAGATGTTTAAAGATATGGGAGGATTGATTCATATGACCAGTAAATGGTAGTATGACATACCATATCGTATAGGCCCTATGGACTATTAATTCGATCTGAATGGCATATCCCAATCATGACATCATGTTTCATCGATTGACGCCGACTTGCCTGTCACAATAATATTGCAATGCTGAGCCAATACTTGGGATGCAAATAAATTCAATATCAACATGCCTGAGTCACACAAACAAACATAATAATTTAAAATCAATTTACAAATAAGAAAGAAGAAAAAACAAACAGGAAATAAATACAAACCACTTAACCACAGGCTTAATCCAGGTTTTAGACATTTGCACACTATCGTTCTGCAAATTAAAATTGATTTTATAAAAATCTTCTCACAGAATTTGTTATTTTAAAAGACACTGGGTGCCTATACAAAAACTCCACTCCAATCATACCGCCCCTTTTTTGATTATACTGTGCCTTCGGAAAGTATTCCGGCCCCTTGACTTCTTCCACATTTTGTTACATTACAGCCTTATTCTAAAATGTATTAAATAAAACCAATTCCTCAATAATCTACACCCAATATCCCATAATGACAAAGTGAAAACAGGTCTTTAGAAACTTTTGCAGATTCATTAAAAACAAATACCTTATTTACATAAGAACTCAGACCTTTTGCTACGAAACTCGAAAATGAGCTCCGGTGTATCCTGTTTCCATTGATCATCCTTGAGATGTTTCTACAACTTGATTGAAGTCCACCTGTGGTAAATTCAACTGATTGGACATGATTTGGAAAGGCACACACCTGTCTATATAAGGTCCCATAGTCGACAGTGCATGTCAAAGCAAAATCCAAGCCATGAAGTCGAAGGAATTGTCCGTAGAGCTCCAAGACAGGATTGTGTCAAAGCACAGATCTGGGGAAGGGTACCAAAACATGTCTGCAGCAATGAAGGTCCCCAAGAACACAGTTCTTCCATCGTTCTGAAATGGAAGGAGTTTGGAACCACCAAGACTCTTCCTAGAGCTGGCCACCCGGCCAAACTGAGCAATCGGGGGAGAAGTGCCTTGGTCAGGGAGGTGACCAAGAACCCAATGGTCACTTTGACAGAGCTCTAGAGTTCCTCTGTGGAGATGGGAGAAACTTCCAGAAGGACAACCATCAGCACTGCAGCACGCCACCAAATAGGGCTTAATGGTAGAGTGGCCAGACGGAAGCCACTCTTCAGTAAAAGGCACATGACAGCCCACTTGGAGTTTGGCAAAAGGCAACTAAAGACTCTCAGACCAAGAGAAACAAGATTCTCTGGTCTGTTCAAACCAAGATTGTACTCTTTGGCCTGAACGCCAAGCGGAAACCTGGCACCATCCCTACGGTAAAGCATGGTGGTGGCAGCATCATGCTGTGGGGATGTTTTTCTGGGAGACTAGTCAGGATAGAGGCAAAGATGAATGGAGCAAAGTACAGAGAGATCCTTAATGAAAACCTGCTCCAGAGTGCTCAGGACTTCAGACTGGGGCGAAGGTTCCCCTTCTAACAGGACAACGACCCTAAGCAAACAGCCAAGCCAACACACAAGTGGCTTCGGCACAAGTCTCTGAATGTCCTTGAGTGGCCCAGCCAGAGCCCGGACTTGTACCCGATCGAACATCTCTGGAGAGACCTGAAAATAGCTGTATAGCAACGCTCCCCATCCAACCTGACAGAGCTTGAAACGATCTGCACAGAAGAATGGGAGAAACTCCCCAAATACAAGTGTGCCAATCTTGTAGCGTCATACCCAAGAAGACTCAAGAATATAATGCTGCCAAAGGTGCTTAAAAAAGTACTGAGTAAAGGATCTGAATACTTATGTAAATGTAAAATTTAATTTCTACAAACCAGTTATTGTTTTGTCATTATGGGGTATTGTGTGTAGATTTGAGGGAAGAAAACTTTCATCAATTTTATAATAAGGCTGTAACCTAACGAAATGTGGAAAAGGTCAAGGGGTCTGAATACTTTCCAAGGGCACTGAAGTTGTAGATAGAATGATAAAGTGCCTGAGAATATTGTCAAGTGTAATTTTGTGAGATTTGTTATAGACCAAATTCACAATAATGTTCTGCTGTTGTATATCAAATATTTGTCAATGCAATTTATACAAATGTCCCTGAGTTTTTGCTTAATAGCTTATTTTAATAAGTCTCTAGCCCTCAGCATACTTTAGGATGATACATATTCCCAACCACTACTACCCAATTCCTATTTTATTTCGGTAATGGTACATGCTTTATTTATTTTAATGCTTTATTTTAAAATAATCTCTTCAATATTGTTTCTGATTTATTAAAACAATTATATTCGAATTTAATGTTTGAAATAGCTCATTTTTATTTTAAGGAATCTATATAAGTTTTGTTAAGATATATGCTTGTCAAAGATTAAAACAAGGCTAGATGGGCCCAAGTCTACCTTAACATCCTTCAAGAAAGTGGAAATTCAAAAGCAGAAAATAATTTAGTAGAGGGCTAGGGAATAAATGGGGGCAAAATAAAGTATTTGTACAATATGAACTTAAGACTCTCATGGAGAAGCAAAACATTCCAACATCCCTACCAACCTCACTTCAAAATAAAGCCTCTCAATGCAGAAACTGCAGTTGAGAGACGCAAAATGTGCTCTCTATAAAGAATATTATTGCATACAACATCAGTTAACTTTGTACTTCTGTTAAAATCTAAAACCTGACAAAGGCACTTGGGAACATAATAAAGTATTGTTTACCAAGATATTTGCTATATTTTGTCCTAATAGATATTAGGAAACATATAATGGCCGTCTTTGGACAAAGAGTACGTACAGTACATACAATATGAAAGAGGTGCCTTTTCAATACGGATGCATTACTGACACTAACCGTTGAAAAGTTTGGGGTCACTTAGAAATGTCCTTGTTTTTGAAAGAAAAGCACATTTTGTTGTCCATTAAAATAACATTAAATTGATCAGAAATACAGTGTAGATATTGTTAATGTTGTAAATGACTATTGTAGCTGGAAATGGCTGATTTTTTAAATGGAATATCTACATACAGCAGTTCCTCCATTAAAAGCTGCGTCATACTGTGGCACACCTTGCGTGCTGCCGCAGCATTCTGTCATTTAATTCTCTGCCAAGTTATTGCTAGTTTGACCACCAGAGGGCATCTTTGAGAAGCATTTGATAGTATTACGTATTGGCATTAGCAGAGAATTTTTAATATTTTTTGTAATAACATAGTATATGGGGTTGATTTTACAATCTACAATAGATACTGTAGTTAACATGGGAAAGTGCCTAATTCCTTACATAACAAAGAGCAGGCCATGTCGGTACTACAGAATGCGGGGCAGGTGGGAGACCGGGGTCCCCCGTTTGGGAGGAAGGAGAAGGCTGTCCTGGTAAATAGGATTTTTTTCTTAACTGATTCCATATGTGCTATTTTATAATTGTGATGTCTTCACTATTATTCAGAATGTAGAAAATCGTAAAAATATTGAAGAATCCTTGAATGAGTAGGTGTGTCCAAACTTTTGACTGGTACTTGCTTAACTAATTTGATTAATATTATGGGGTTTTGAAAAACAAAAAACCCTCTGTTAGGATGGAATGGAAAATATGGGGCTTTACAGCTTTACAGATGTCCGGCAGTATAGTACTGGGCTTTTTAGCTAAATAATCCCTGTCATGCTTGTCTCAGAGCAGCAGAAAGAGCGCTAAAATAGTTCAATATGCTCTTTAAATGAATAAGACCTACACCATTTTTAACAGTTTATCTAAGAAATTTAAAATTTAATGATTTGACTCTCCATCTATAATTACATTTAGAGGATTGGAGGACTCTATATCATCCTGTTAGGGATAGGGGGCAGCATTTTCACTTTGGATGAATTGCGTGCCCATAGTGAACTGCATCCTACTCTGTCCTAGATTGCTAATATATGCATATTATTATTACTATTGGATAGAAAACACTCTGACATTTCTAAAACTGTTTGAATTATGTCTGTGAGTATAACTGAACTCAAAGGGCAGGCAAACTTCCAAACAGGAAGTAGAAATTCTGGGGCTGGTTGATTTTCAACTCCTCGCCTATTCACATCCAAATAAGATATGGATCTACCCGCACATCCTACTCCTTCCTTCAGCATTCAGTAGAACGTGGAATGGAGCCTCTGGTGTGAACTTTGACAGAATGAGAGGTGAATGAGTCACTGTTTTAGATTATTGCATGGGATGCTTTTTTCGTAACATTTTTTAAAATCTGACAGTGGTTGCATTAAGAACCAGTGTATCTTTAATTATACGTAAAAACATGTATCTTTCGTCGAAGTTTATGATGAGTATTTCTGTTATCTGATGTAGCTCTCTGTAATTACTCCTGATATTTTGGAGGCATTTCTGAACATGCCGTCAATGTAAACCGATATTTGTGGATATAAATATGCATATTATCGAACAAAACATAAATGCATTGTGTAACATGATGTCATATGAGTGTCATCTGATGGAGATTATCAAACGTTAGTGGTTAATTTGATCTCTAATTCTGCGTTTGTGACTATATCTGGCTGGGGAAAATGGCTGTGTTTTTTTTTTATTTGGTGGTGATCTAACATAAATATATGTTGTGTTTTCGCTCTAAAACATTTTAAAAATCGGACATGATGGATAGATTAACAAGATGTTTATCTTTCATTTGCTGTATTGGACTTGTTAATGTGTGAAAGTTAAATATTTCAAAAAAATATTTTTGAATTTCCCGCGCCACCTTTTCAGCTGAATGGGGGGGTGTTCCTTTTGAGGGACTCCTAGCCATAACAAGGGGCATTTTCCTTACATTTAGGCGATTGTAGGACTCTATATTAATATCTAAAGGGACATTTTCCGTTAGGATCCGTGAGAATATCTGAGAATATCTAATAAAATTCTAAATGAATTAATACTAATACATCGCATTGTTTAAAAGTAACAACATTTTGGAGATTTCGTTTTCATTGAACCTTTTTGGGATATGGGGCAGCATTTTCATTTTTTTTTATGCTGTTAGCTCAGTACTGAGACAACAGTAGCAGTGGGCCAGCCAAAGCCATGGGTTCTGACCTCAATCATGTACAATGAATAATTACTAAGATACCCAGTATTCAGCCCGGCCTGGTCAGGCTCGACTCCAGTGGGGAAACAATCTTTAGACCGTATCCATTTAACTTCACTAGGGCATTCGGAATTTTGGATGAAAAGCGTGCCCAGATTAACCTGCCTGCTACTCAGCCATAAAAGCTAGAATATGCATATAATTAGTATATTTGGATAGGAAACACTCTAAAAAAATCTGACACAGTGGTTGCATTAAGGAGAAGTTTATCTAAACTTCCATGTATAATAGTCGTATCTTTCTCAATGTGTATTATTAGCATTTCTGTAAATTGATGTGGCTCTCTGCAATATCACCGCATGTTTTAGAACTACTGAACATAATGCGCCAATGTAAACTCAGATTTTTTTTATATAAATATGAACTTTATCAAACAAAACATACATGTATTGTGTAACATGAAGTCCTATGAGTGTCATCTGATGAAGATCATCGAAGGTTAGTGATTAATTCTATCTCTATTTCTGCTTTTTGTGACTCCTCTCTTTGGCTGGAAAAAATGGCTTGGTGGTGACCTAACATAATCACTTGTGGTGCTTTTGCTGTAAATCCTTTTTGAAATCAGACACTGTGGCTGGATTAATGGGAATTGTATCTTTAAAATGGTGTAAAATACTTATATGCTTGAGGAATTTTAATTATGAGGTTTTAGTTGTTTTGAATTTGGCGCGGGGTGGGGGGGGGGTGGGGGGGTTCCGCTAGTCCTAGACAGGTTAATAAAGCTAGGGGGCAGAGTTTTCACTTTTGGATAAATAGCGTGCCCAATTTCATCTTCCTGCTACTCATGCCAACAATATAAGATATGCATATTATTCATAGATTTGGATAGAAAACACTCTGAAGTTTCTAAAACTGTTTGAATGATGTCTGTGAGTATAACAGAACTTATGTAGCAGGCAAAACCCCAAGGACTAACTGTTCAGATTGTTTTTTCCCCCTCTCTGTTTACTACATTGTCTTTGCCATTGGATATTTAATAGGAACCCATTTTCAGTTCCTACCGCTTCCACACGATGTCGCCAGTCTTTGGAATATGGTTGAGGTTATTCCTTTGTTCTATGAAGAAGTAGGCCAACTCGGAACTGGGGACACTTTTATGAGTTGCGCAAGACGTGAACAGCAGTGCTGGTTTGTTTTCGTTCCTGTATTGAATACAGATTGCCCCGTCTACAATTTGATCGATTATTAACGTTTAAAAATACCTAACATTGTATTACAAAAGTAGTTTGAAATACAATACTATACTTTTGGCAAAGTTTATAGGCAACTTTTGAAATATTTTATAGTGACGTTGCGTTTTTGTAAGCTGTCTTTTTCTGGATCAAACGCGCTATATATGGTCGGAATTAATCGAACAAAAGGACCAATTGTGATGTTTATGAGACATATTGGAGTGCCAACAAAAGAAGCCCGTCAAAGGTAATGCATATTTTATATTTTATTTCAGCATTTTGTGTAGCGCCTGCTATGCTATAGCTCCTTTGTTTATTGCTGGTGCAGATGGGTGCAGGCTATCAGATAATAGCTTCTTATGCTTTCACCGAAAAGCATTTTTAAAATCTGACATGTTGGCTGGATTCACAATGAGTGTAGCTTTAATTGAGTATCTTACATGTGTGATTTAATGAACGTTTGAATTTTATAGCATTTTATTTGAATCTCGCGCTTTGCATTTCCCCTGGCAATTGGCCAGTTGAAACGCTAACGTCTCCCCTATCCATAAGAGGTTTTAACCTAGAGTTAGTGAGAAAAAGGCAATTCTTGATATTGGGGTGAGACATTCTCACTGATTTGTAAATAAAGCCAGTTATTCAGAATTATTTATTTCTTGAGAAACCTAACTTGATTATTTAGCAGACATCACTTGCTTATATTCAGTCATCACATATCTTAAGAATATCATGAAATATTTGAAGATGCTCATTTCTTCATGCTTGTCTCGGAGCAGCGTGAAACGGTGCTGAAATAGACGGCCACAGCGGGAAGGCTTTGTATTCTGTGCCCATTCATGGTATCTCTCTTCGGTTACACATCCTTGGAATAGCAGAACAGCATAACGGTCCGGGTGGCCCTTGCTGTGCCTGGTGAGCAGTTGGTCAAGTATTGTTGTCAGAAGAAGAATGAAAATGTCTGCCTGTTGGAGGTGGAGTTCCAGAGGTGTGCATGACATGGATTGCGACTCCATCTCGTTCGTTTTCAACGCGTGAGTGAGTCAATGACTATTCAAGCCATTGACTCACTGATCGATCGGCAAAGGCAATCTGTAATCTGCGGGCATCACGGCACGGTAAGTAATGTTGTGTGTGTATATATATATATATATATATATACACTGTTCAAAAAAATAAAGGGAACACTAAAATAAAACATCCTAGATCTGAATGAATGAAATATTCTTATTAAATACTTTTTTCTTTACACAGTTGAATGTGCTGACAACAAAATCACACAAAAATAATCAATGGAAATCAAATGTATCAACCCATGGAGGATCTGGATTTGGAGTCACACTCAAAATTAAAGTTGAAAACCACACTACAGGCTGATCCAACATTGATGTAATGTCCTTAAAACAAGTCAAAATGAGGCTCAGTAGTGTGTGTGGCCTCCACGTTCCTGTATGACCTCCCTACAACGCCTGGGCATGCTCCTGATGAGGAGCAACTCTTGGACAGTCTGTGGTGCAGCGTGGCGTTGGTGGATGGAGCGAGACATGATGTCCCAGATGTGCTCAATTGGATTCAGGTCTGAGGAACGGGCGGGCCAGTCCATAGCATCAATGCCTTCCTCTTGCAGGAACTGCTGACACACTCCAGCCACTTGAGGTCTAGCATTGTCTTGCATTAGGAGGAACCCAGGGCCAACCGCACCAGCATATGGTCTCACAAGGGGTCTGAGGATCTCATCTCGGTACCTAATGGCAGTCAGGCTACTTCTGGCGAGCACATGGAGGGCTCTGTGGCCCCCCAAAGAAATGCCACCCCACACCATGACTGACCCACCACCAAACCGCTCATGCTGGAGGATGTTGCAGGCAGCAGAACGTTCTCCACGGCGTCTCCAGACTGTCACGTCTGTCACATGTGCTCAGTGTGAACCTGCTTTCATCTGTGAAGAGCACAGGGCACCAGTGGCGAATTTGCCAATCTTGGTGTTCTCTGGCAAATGCCAAACGTCCTGCACGGTGTTGGGCTGTAAAGCACAACCCCCACCTGTGGACGTCGAGCCCTCATACCACCCTCATGGAGTCGGTTTCAGACCATTTGAGCAGACACATGCACATTTGTGGCCTGCTGGAGGTAGACTCCGTTTCATGCTACCACTAGAGTGAAAGCACCGCTAGCATTCAAAAGTGACCAAAACATCAGCCAGGAAGCATAGGAACTGAGAAGTGGTCTGTGTTCCCCACCTGCAGAACCACTCCTTTATTGGGGGTTACTTGCTAATTGCCTATAATTTCCACCTGTTGACTATTCCATTTGCACAACAGCATGTGAAATTTATTGTCAATCAGTGTTGCTTCCTAAGTGGACAATTTGATTTCACAGAAGTGTGATTGACTTGGAGTTACATTGTGTTGTTTAAGTGTTCCCTTTATTTTCTTGAGCAATGTATATATTTTTAATTCTCAGAACATTAACCATGTGTGTTCGCTTGTTTTGTACTGTTCTGTAGTTTTGACCCAATGATTCGTCTGACAAACAAAGGACTTTGCGTCCTGCAGGCCCAGGCATGGATCAAAGCTGGCGAGACATTCAATTACGTCATCTTCACAGATGAATCAACCGTGGCCCTTGAGCAATTTGCTCAGAATTGGAAAAATTTGAAGAAAAAAAGGGAAAAAAGGAAGAATATCAAGAAGATTAACAAAAGCATAAAAATGTGATGAAGAAATGCTGTTTTGAGTTAGAAAAGTAATACTTTAGAATACTTAAGCATCGAATACATTGCAAGTTGAGCTATTTTCACAACAGTAGCCGGGCTGTAAAAAGGCTATTGTCCTGCTAATAGGAATCATTTGCATTATGGGCTACATTCTTTATTGTAACCACAATGTCACACATAATTTGTTTCTACCTTTCCAATTACTTCTAGAGTTTGGGATTTACAAATGTGCGTTTTTAATTATTAGTTACATTGTTTAACTTCGAACATGCAGACTTTTTTCTTTAAATTATTGTTTTAATGTAGGATGCTACATTTTTGACCAGTTGCAATTGTAAGTAGGCCTAATAAAAAAAAATCCTACTTCTATTAGGCTGTTAAGCCTCATAGCCTACCTCAGCCAGTTCAGTTATTTGATATAAGTCTGGGTTCTGAAGAAATAGACTGCAATTAAGACCTCTTGTTGTTTTGTAAAGTCAAATTCAAAAGGCACTTGCACATCTGAGCTATCTTTTTTGCTGGTGCATGGCAACAGCCGGATAAGATGAGGAAAAGAGGAAGAAACCCGCACACTGCGCTTGATCGTGTCACTGATCTTTAATACGCCTTATGTATCGGCCTCACGGCCTTCCTCAGAGCTTTTGTGAGTGTTTTAAATTAGCACCCTTATGTAGACCTAGCCACACCCACATCCAATCCACGCATCGAAAGGAGTTGGAGGCGAAGGAAAACAAATAAGTGCTACCAAATATAACAATATGCATATAATAAATATGCAAATAAAGTGTGTACATAAAACATATTAAACAGGTCTGTAAAACCACAATGAGGACATTGACCTTCCAAGCAAGTTTTCATAAATCATTGGGTACAGTGTAAGAAAAACGTCAGTGTAATCTGAAATAGGGGCATAATTCATGTTCAAATTTACAACATAACATACATAGGCATTTCATCATTAAGACCTTTAGCAAATAATGTCTGGGAGTGAGAAAATCTAAAAACATTCTGGATGATTTTCTTTTGTGGCTGGCAGTTGGCATGGATGAATTTATCTCGGAAATAAAACATGCCAGTGTTTCTTGACCGCATCTCCCACTTTTCGCGAGTATATGTAGTTGTGAACATTACAGAGTGTTCTTTAGTTTTAGCAGGTCTTCTTTGTAGCAGTTCATGTCTTGTTTTCCCCAATTCCAAATTAAGAGTTTCATCCACACATTGTGGAGAATAGCCTCTTCTTCAAAACCTATTGCGCATATCCGCTGCTTTTTCGAGATAGTCCTGAAAATGATTTGTTGCAAGTTGGGGAGGAGGAGGTTTCACACCTAGCTCAAGTTGGGGAGGAGGGGGTTTCACACCTAGCTCAGGTGGGGAGGGGGGGGTTCACACCTAGCTCAGCTGTTAGACAATTCTTTAGTAAAGGTTGAATAGTCTATTGTTCAGCTAATAGCCCATCCTGCTATGCTTGTGAAAAACAAATAATAATACACTGCTCAAAAAATAAAGGGAACACTAAAATAACACATCCTAGATCTGAATTAATGAAATATTCTTATTAAATACTTTGTCCTTTACATAGTTGAATGTGCTGACAACAAAATCACATAACAATTATCAATGGAAATCAAATTGATCAACCCATGGAGGTCTGTAGATAGACAGATACAAATGATTTGTTGGGGGGTTGGATGGGCTAATTGCTCAGCTATTAGGTCATTCTTTAGTAAAGGTTGAATAGTCTATTGTTCAGATAATAGCTCATCCTGCTACGCTTGTGAAAAACTAAAAATAATACTTTTTTCCCTTTCCACGTTAAAGATTCCAATTGATAAAGTGTTTTTAGCCACAATCGGCCTCAACCCCAATAAATACATTTGGGCACAGTCGATAGTGTGCTGGACTTCGGGCTAGAATGTTGAGGGTTCAAAAACTGTTCTCTGCTTGCTATAATGAATGAGTTTGATACACCTGGTATTGGATATGGCTGAAAAAAAACTTGATAAATAACGATTTTCGTAAATTAACTTTATGACAAAAACATATGCACAATCGTTTGTCTCTACATTAACTGTTAGAGATAGGGGGCAGTATTTCCCCTTTGGATGAATTGCGTGCCCATAGTGAACTGCATAAAAATCTGTCCTAAATTGCTAATATATGCATATTATAATTACTATTGGATAGAAAACACTCTGAAGTTTCTAAAAACCGTTTGAATTATGTCTGTGAGTATAACAGAACTCACAGGGCAGGCAATCTTCCAAACTAGTTTTGAAATCCTGAAAGTTGGGGCAACTTTGACGTCATCGCCCCCTCCCTTCCCAACAAGTTATGGATCTGGAAACACTTCCTATGTCTTCCACTAGATGTCCTCATTCAGTAGAAAGTGTAATGGAGCATTTGCTGTGAACTTTGACCTAATGGGAAGGAAAGTACTAAGTGTCACAAAAGATTTCCATGTGCTTGAAGGCGCGTATGTGTTCGAGTGCTTCGTCTGTTCCAATCAGCCCCAGATGAACTTGAATGGCCCGGTTGGAATGCTATTCGATCTGCATGATCATAACATCCTGAAGATTGATTCTTAGTTTGACCAGTTTCGTCGACCTGTAATATGTCATTTGGAAGTTTTGATGCAAAGTTTCCTGGACCAGAAGTAATTTTTTGGGCATTTGAGCTGAAAGTGGTAGCAAATGCTGCTACATGGACACTAGAATTGAACATTATGAAACAAAACGATTTATTGTTGAACTAGGACTCCTTGCACTACATTCTGATGGAAGATCATCAAAGGTAAGGGAATATTTATGTTGTAATTTTGTATTTCTGTTGACTCCAACATAGCGGAGAAATATTGTTATGTCTGAGCGCCGTCTCAGATTATTGCAATGTTAGGCTTTTTCCGTAACGTTCAAACAAATGTGACACAGCGGTTGCATTAAGAACCAGTATATATTTTTAATTATATGTCGAACATGTATCTTTAGTCAAAGTTTATGATGAGTATTTCTGTTATCTGGCGTAGCTTTCTACAATTCCTCTGGACATTTTGGAGAATTTTCTGAACATGGCGTCAATGTAAACCGAGATTTATGGATATAAAATGCATATTATCGAACAAAACATAAATGTACTGTGTAACATGTCATATGACTGTCATCTGATGAAGATTTTCAAGAGGTTAGTGAAAGATTTTTTTAAAAATCCTGCTTTTGTCATTTTATCTTTTGTTAGACAAAATGGCTACGTTTTTTCTTTGTTTTGGTGGTGGTCTAACATAAATATATGTTGTGTTTTCGCCGTAAAACATTTAAAAAATCTGACACGCTGGGTAGATGAACAAGGTGTTTATCTTTCATTTTAGGTATTGGACTTGTTAATGTGTGGAGGTTAAATATATATCGTTCCCATTTTAAACAAGATATTTTGTCACGAAAAGATGCTCGACTATGCATATAATTGACAGCTTTGGAAAGAAAACACTCTGACATTTCCAAAACTGAGTGAGTGCCACAGAACTAATGCTACAGGCGAAACCAAGATGAAACTTCAAACAGGAAGTGAGCCAGATTTTTGAGGCGCTGTGTTCCAATGTCTCCTTATATGGCTGTGAATGCACCAGGAACGAGCCTACACTTTCTGTCGTTTCCCCAAGGTTTCTGCAGCATTGTGACGTATTTGTAGGCATATCATTGGAAGATTGACCATAAGAGACTACATTTACCAGGTGTCCGCCTGGTGTCCTCCGTCGAAATTGGTGCGTAATCTCCAGCTGCATGTATTTTCCCATGTGATTCAGAGGAGAAACCAAACTGCCAGAAATGACTTATCATCAAATAGATATGTGAAAAACACCTTGAGGATTGATTCTAAACAACGTTTGCCATGTTTCTGTCGATATTATGGAGTTAATTTGGAAAAAAGTTTGGCGTTTTGATGACTGAATTTTCATTTTTTTTTCTCAGCCAAACGTGATGAACAAAACGGAGCGATTTCTCCTACACAAATAATCTTTTTGGAAAAACGGAACATTTGCTATCTAACTGAGAGTCTCCTCATTGAAAACATCCGAAGTTCTTCAAAGGTAAATGATTTTATTTGAATGCTTTTCTTGTTTTTGTGAAAATGTTGCCTGCTGAATGCTAGGCTTAATGCTATGCTAGCTACCAATACTCTTACACAAATGCTTGTTTTGCTATGGTTGAAAAGCATATTTTGAAAATCTGAGATGACAGTGTTGTTAACAAAAGGCTAAGCTTGAGAGCCAATATATTTATTTCATTTAATTTGTGATTTTCATGAATAGTTAACGTTGCGTTATGCTAATGAGCTTGAGGCTATACTTAAGATCCCGGATACGGGATTGCTCGTCGAAACAGGTTAACTAACATATTCCTCTCAATTGTAATTTTTTAGCTTGACTCGTTATAACGTTATAACTACATACACTTGCTTCCTGTAATGTTTTGTCAGTCATCTTTGTTTAAGTCACCAGGGACTGGTGGCCCGCGTCAAATTCATCATTAGAATCACTCGATATGATTGGTCATATAAAAGCTTTGGGACCAAAATGCAAAATGAGTGCTCTAACTCCCCCTTGTGGTAGTCTGGAGCAATGAAGCCGTGACGTACCTCTAAGTCCCGTGGTGTAAGCTCGCAACTTTTAAAGGAGGAACCACTCTTGGCGTACAGAGACCCATTATCAGCAACCATCACTCCTGTGTTCCAATGGCACGTTGTGTTAGCTAATCCAAGTTTATCATTTTAAAAGGCTAATTGACCATTAGAAAAACCTTTTGCAATTATGTTAGCACAGCTGAAAACTGCAGTTCTGATTGAAGAAGCAATAAAACTGGCCTTATTTAGACTAGTTGAGCATCTGACCAGAAACAAAGACCTTTCTTCTGAGAAACAAAAGCCTCACACGTCCTCAACTGGCACCTTCATTAAATAGTACCCTCAAAACACCAGTCTCAACGTCAACATTAAAGAGGCGTCTCCGGGATGCTGGTCTTCTAGGCAGAGTTGCAAAGAAAAACAATGTCTACACTGTATTTCTGATCAAATTGATGTTATTTTAAGGGACAGAAAATGTGCTTTTCTTTACAAAAACAAGGACATTTCTAAGTGACCCCAAACTTTTGAACGGTAGTGGATATGCATGACAAGTGCAATATTCTACAAGCATTAGATGCAATATGCTTTGTACTTTGTATAAGTGTGTGGCCATGTTGAAATGTGAGTTTTGCAGGCAACCTCTCCAGGAACATATCCCATAATATTTTTACTGATAAAGCACTCAATTGAGGAGAAACAGCTAGACCAGTCTGGTCTATATTATGGGATATGTTCCTGGAGAGGTATATCATAAAATTTCCCAAATTTGGACATAGTAGAAATATACTACATTATGAGCAAATTCATTAAAAAAAATAATACTTTAAAATGGAAAAAAACAGCATAAAAACAAATAGATGCCCTAGTTGCAATACATACATGTGGCCCTTTTTTTCAATCGTTATAATAATTATGTTTCAGATTTATTGATTATCGTTCTTTATGACTTTAGTTAAATGGTCACTAATAATGGCCAAGTTTGTCTATGTTTCTCTTAGAAAGGAAAATGCTTGTATCTAGGGTTGCAACAATCTGGTAACTTTCCACAAATGTACAAGTTTTTCCAGAAATCCAGGTTGGAGGATTCCCATATTTGCTGCATATTCCCTCCTGAATCCAGGAATATCCCATCTGGGATTTCTGGGAAACCTGGGAATTTTGTGGAAAGTTTCACGAATTTTGCAACCCTTGGGTCCCAAGTAGCTAAGTGGCATCATATCATGTGTACAAGCCGTGCCTGGAAAAGCCTGGTCAAGCTGGCTAACTTCCTCCATGGTCTCACGTGCCCAGATCAGCCAGTCTTTGGCTGCCCTGGCTGGCCTGGGCCTAGGGATGGGGTCAGGGTGCAGCTCATACCGAGGTGTGCAGGCAAATGAATACGGAGGCACATGCAAATGCGTTCTAGCTTCCGTCCAATCGCCGGAAGGGGTTCCAGTTGGGGGTCAACACAAAACCAAAGAAGGGACGGATCTGGGACAGATCTGACACCCTACCGGATAGTCAGTGAAATGCACTGCCACTGACTTCCATTTATTAACACAATTGGACTTTGACTTCATTTTGAAAACAATCTATGTTACCAATGTAATTTGATCGTAAAATTAAGGTAACTTGATGCAAAGAGAGGTGGAAAGAAAGAACAAAGATAGTGCAGCTTACAAGTCATGCATTGCGATGGACACAGTGCTGTGACGGAGGCAAACACGATAAAAACAGATAGATACGCATGACAGGGCACCAATCCAACACAGTACAGTATCAACAGCAAGGTGTGGTCATGGTCTTACCGATGCGGTCCAGGCGGTCGATGGCTACAGTCTCGAAGGCACGGCGCATCATGGGGTACTCCTCCAACACCTCGTTGAAGTGATCCACAGAGAGGGAGAAGAGACGGCAGTAAGTGTCGGCACGAACGCTGGCCGTGCGTCTCCCCTTCGTCAGCAGACAAATCTCTGTAGAGAAAATACAATATGCACAATTAGACAATATAATAATTAGACAATAAGCGAAATTCATACTTTTTGATGTCACTGAAATAATGCACTGTTTCTGTTTGCTCATGAAAGAAAGATATATACCCACACTTTCGAACACTCCTGCAGTTTTATTGTGCAAGAAGACCTTGTATCTTATATTTCTTTAATTACTACTGGATGTGTGTACACTACTTATAAACTCTTTCTGTTTGGTGTCTATGCTGACTAAGGCTTCATGGCTAAAATGCGTTCCGTTGTCAGTCACCTTTGTTTGTTAGAACTGGAAATCTCTGATAGACACACAGGGAGGGAGGAACCAATGGACTGAGTAATTACAGCCATAACAAAGACCAGCTCTAACCTAATCTGGGGTGTGCAACCTCCAACATTGGACAGATTACCATATAAATGAAGAATGAGCAGTTTCCAAGGTACAGCTGGATCTGGTGGCATGATAACCTAATGTGCATGTCAATAAAATGTCAATAAAATGATGGTCGCTGCGTTGTAACTAGAGCTATGCAGAGTCAATTCATCATGTTGTCACTTTGAGCTGATGAGTCGGAAAAATCACTATGTACTGCTGGTTGCTGATACTGCTAGTGTTGAGTATGTACAGTACATACTGTATACAGTATAGACACAGTGGCCAGGATTAACCTCTTGAGCTTATGGCTCAATACTGCCCCCGTTGGAGGAAGTGCGTGCCCATAGTAAACTGAAAATATTTTTTTCCAAAATTGCTAATATATGCATATAATAATAATTATTGAATAGAAAACACTCTAAAGTTTCTAAAACCGTTTAAATTATGTCTGTATGTAAAGCAGAACTCTCAGGGCAGCCTTTCTCCCAAACTCTCTCTTGTCAAGAGAAAAGTTGGGTCAACTTTGACGTCATCGCCCCCACCCTTCCCAGGCAGCTACCGATCTGGGAACAGTATGTATTTGTTCAGCGCGATGTCTGC
This sequence comes from Oncorhynchus tshawytscha, assembly GCF_018296145.1. Lineage (NCBI taxonomy): Eukaryota > Metazoa > Chordata > Actinopteri > Salmoniformes > Salmonidae > Oncorhynchus > Oncorhynchus tshawytscha. The sequence goes on along the minus strand of NC_056448.1, from coordinate 1,455,114 downwards.
TTTCAATTGGCACGTTCATTGTTTGAATTTCGCGCTCCCTCATCCTTTGGCGGGCGAAAATGCCCGGTTCACTCTCACATACATGCACTCTATTGCGCGCGGCCGATTTGGGGAACGTTCTTTTCCAATAGACACCAGTTGAAGCCGGTTCGTTTGTTTGCGATTATCATTGTTTTACATGATAAAAACATCATTTTGCTCGATTCTGCACTTAGTTTGACCAGTTTAGTCGACATATAATATGTAATTTTGAAGTTTGATTGCGCAAGAGTGCGGGACCAGAAGGAGCAGAAGTTATTTTGGGTGCATTTCAGCTGAAGCTGTTAGCATATGCTAATACAAAGACGCACAACTTGAAACCAAACGATGTATTGGGTAAGTATGACTCCTTCTACGTCTTCTGATCGAAGAACATCAAAGGTAAGGGAATATTTATGTGGTTATTTTGGGTTTCTGTGGACTCCAAACGTAGAGGAGACACTGCTAATATCTGAGCGCCAACTCATAGCATAGACTAGTGAACGAATTCTGTAACGTTAAAAATAAATGTAACACAGCGGTTGTATTAAGAAGAAGTGTATCTTTGTAACTATATGTAGAACATGTATATTTAGTCATGTTTATTGCTTGTTATCTGACGTTATCTGTCCGAGCTATCATAATTTCTCCGGACATTTTGAGTAGCATTTTTGAAATGTCGTCATTGTAAACAGAGATTTATGGATATTAATGGCATATTATTGAAAAAAAAAAAAAAAAAAATGTACTGTGTAACATGTAATATTACTGTCATCTGATGAAGATTTTCAAAAGGTTAGTGAATTATTTATTTTTTAATCCTACTTTTAAATTTTATATTTTCTGGGACAAAATGGCCGCCGTTTGCCTTTTGTTTCGGTGGTGGTCTAATATAAATGTGTGCTATGTTTTCGCCGTAAAACATTTTAGAAATCTGACTTGCTGGGTAGATGAACAAGGTGTTTATCTTTCATTTGAGCTATTGGACTTGTGTAGGTGTGGAGGTTAAATATGTCTAAGAATATTTTTTCACATTTTGTGTTATGCTAATGAGCTTGAGCCGTAGTCACGATCCCGGATCCGGGATGGGTAGCATCAAGAGGTTAAAACAAAGACAGATTACAACCTGATGAACTGTGATTGAACTTTGAAGATGATTTCTTCCTGAGCCGACATCCACAGCAATTGCAGCGATCATGATCTCAGTGATCATCAGGGCAACTGCTTTTAAAATCTATAGCTGTGCACAGGTATAGTTAATATTTGATGGATTGAATCCTGGCCTCATTGCTTGACTTGGATTGGAATAGGTGCTAGTATTAATTTGGGTGCTGTTGATATACAGGTGCAGGAACTCTGCAACACTTTCCAGCTTATATTCTATAAGAGGAAAAGGAGCTCAAGGAGTAAAATATTTGAGGTGCTGGTTCTCAGCTCCCCTCAGCTTGGCCTGTATGTAGCGAGCGTAGTCCCAATACTTTTGCTTCCTATCGAAGTGGTAGACAGTACCTAACCAGACCTTCAGTACCTACCCAGATGACATGTACAATATGTTAGCCACTGGGACCTAATGTGCTAGACTTGCTTCCCTAATTCCAAGACCAATCACTCTGCCCTTGGACATGTTACATGTCCAAGGACATGTCCTTTCAGGAAAGGTAATTATCAACCCTGCTACTGTGGGGTCAGACCATCCAAACAGACCTATCAGAAAAGAGGGTCACTGGGAAAGTAAACCTTGCACATCTTGTCCCCAGGGGCTAGCTGATGTTAGCTGATGCTAGGGTGTTGCAGGAATTAAATTCCTCTGTTTTAATACCCAATTAAAATCAAACACTCTGTCAATTCATAAGGATTTGTATGACCCTTATTTGTATAAAATTGATAGAGCCCAGTCTTAAAGTCAACCAGCAGCTTTTATTCACGAGAGTACTGCTCATTACACATTTTACCACAGGTTATAAACTGAAAATGACGTCAGCGTTTTCTAAACTGTTCCGTCTCTTCTTGACACTGGTACAGAGGCTGTATAGTTCTCAAGCCTTCCCACATCGTCCAGAGCCAAAGTCAGCCTGTGTAGATAAGCATTCTAGCCAGTCTGGCAATATAGTTCATTCATTTCTACCAAGGAACAGACAGTCATTGTTCTAATTCTTGATTATATTTACACACATTATATTCAGTACTAGGATTAAAAAGAAAATTCATACATATACAGTAACATAATAGTATTCTGATTAGTACATATACAGTAACATAATAGTATTCTGATTAGTCAGTCCTGATTGAAATGTATACATAATTAGTCATCATTGATAAAAATTCCCTTAACATAGGGTTACTATTTATTGATAGTGTATAGACAAACATGTCCATATGCTGCAATATTTTCTTTAGAGCAGAACAGTGAGTCATATTAGCAGCACAGTGAATAAAAAGAGGTATGATTTATTAAAGGAAAATGCCCTTGACATTCACAGCCTAGATGTCCTTTGTGAAAAGTGTTAGCTGCTAGAGTAGCCCGCAGGATATGAAAACAGAACGCTCAAGCTGCGAGTGTGAACAAGGTGTTAGTGCTCTTACAATGGAAAAATCTCCTCATAAATGCAATCTATGTTGGCACAGAGAGACTCCATGGGGTGCAACATGACAGGAGGCGGCCACACTAGATGTGTCTGAAATGGCACCCTGTTCTCTATGTAGTGCCTATAGGGTTCTTGTCAGAAGTAATGCACTGCATAGGAAATGCCATTTGGGACACAGCCAGAGCCAAACTGCCACACTGTCACACCGTCCCCCCTCTGTACTCATAACCTCTTCACTCTAATTACTTCCTTACCATCCCAGTCCAAGAGAAAGTATACTATTCATAGAGAAAGAGAGAGACAAAAAATAATGAGCTAGCAATAACAAATACACAGCAGCTAAGAGCAGATATAGAGTTGGTTGTATTTGGGGTTAATTGTATTACTTTACAGTTTGTGGCTGGCGGCACAGAGGAAAGGAGGAAGGTTAGCTGTTAGCCACCTGAGTGGGTGAGCAAAGAGAAGGTGTTTCTGTCACTCTCACAAATGAGTGGAAAATCGGTTAGCTTATCTCTCCTGTCCTGTATCTCCTTCAGGGAAAACAGTGTGGGAACAGAGCCCAGGCATCCAGCCTTGTTGCAAAGTCTTCTTGATGACAAGCAGACCTGGGTTCAAATAATATTCATAGTATTTGAACCCAGATCTGTTGTGGGAATGAGGAAGACTAGTCATCTGGACAACCAGGCCTCGAAGTGTGAGGCCTAGGAGAGTGTGACTCACCGGTTAGTACCGCTCCACATGATCTGATGTGTCTCTTCATCGCCCCTTCCTGTCATATGCCATCACCATTGACCCCTGGGGTACCCTGGGTAATTTGCCATTACTTCATGTGTCATACATCTCATTTCCCCATGGACCCAAGAGCTGGGCTATGTTATGATTTTGATAATGTGGTTAAGTGGAGGGGAAGTAGTGAGTCTCCTGACTAATGCTAATCATATATAGTAATGATATTCAATATCCAGTGGCACTGGGTGCAGCTAGCCGAGCATTGCCGGTTATGGCCTGGTCCAATGGCCGCTATATTATGATGCTGATAGTTTGGTTCAGTGGAGGGGAAGTAAGGAGTTTCCTGACTGGACCAGCTGCTCCCAAGTTAGAGCTCATCTCTTAATGCCATACTCATGCAAAGACAAACAGACGAGGTAAAAATATCACCCCCACCAGATGGGCAGCTGGCCGGAAAAGGGGCCTGGTTTCAGCAGAACATGGTAGAATGACTGGCTACACACACACACACGAGCAGCACACACACACACACACACACACACACACACACACACACACACACTTTGTGCATCAAAAGAAGTGGAAGCTTCGTTTAATTTAAATTAGATTTCCCATTCATTTGGGGGCTTACAGTGCCACCACCACACACATCAAGTTCAAACTAAACAGAGTTCACTGTTGACACCCCTGAAATTCCCTATATAGTGCATTACATTTGACAAGAGCCTTATGGGCCTTGGTCAAAAGTAGTACCCTATATGGAGAATAGGGTGTCATTTGGGACGTTATCAAAAAGTGCAGAGCTGAAGCAGTACACTACAGTACAATCTCTAGATGGAGCTGCTAATTGCACCCTCGCTGTGACCCATTCTGATTAGAGCCTTAATTTGCTCATGTCATAATACAGTTCAAGTCAGAAGTTTACATACACCTTAGCCAAATACATTTAAACTCAGTTTTTCACAATTCCTGACATTTAATCCAAGTAAAAATTCACCACTTTATTTTAAGAATGTGAAATGAGAATGATTTATCTAATATTTTATTTCTTTCATCACAATCCCAGTGGGCCAGAAGTTTACAAACACTCAATCAGAATTTGGTAGCATTGTCTTTAAATTGTTTAACTTGGGTCAAACATTTCCCACAGTAAGTTGGGAGAATTTTGGCCCATTCCTCCTGATAGATTCAGGTTTGTAGGCCTCCTTGTTCGCAGACGCTTTTTCAGTTCTGCCCACATATTTTCTATAGGATTGAGGTCAGGGCTTTGTGATGGCCACTCCAATACCTTTACTTTGTCCTCAAGCCATTCTGCCACAACTTTGGAAGTATGCTTGGGGTCATTGTCCATTTGGAAGACCCATTTGTGACCAAGATTTAACTTCCTGACTGATGTCTTGAGATGTTGCTTCAATATATCCACATATTTTACTACCTTAAGTGCACCAGTCCCTCCTGCAGCAAAGCACCCCAACAACATGATGCTGCCACCCCCGTGCTTCATGGTTGGGATGGTGTTCTTCGGCTTGCAAGCCTCCCCCTTTTTCCTCCAAACATAACAATGGTCAATGTGGCCAAACAGTTCTATTTTCGTTTCATCAGACCAGAGGACATTTCTCCAAAATGTACGATCTTTGCCCCATGTGCAGTTGCAAACTGTAGTCTGGCTTTTTAATGGCAGATTTGGAGCAGGGGCTTCTTACTTGCTGAGCGGCCTTTCAGGTTATGTCAATAAAGGACTAGTTTTACTGTGGAAATAGATACTTTTGTACCTGTTTTCTCCAGCATCTTCACAAGGTCCTTTGCTGTTGTTCTGGGATTGATTTGCAGTTTTGACACCAAAGTACATTCATCTCTAGGAGACAGAACGTGTCTCCTTCCTGAGCGACTGCGTGGTCCCATGTGTTTATACTTGCATATTATTGTTTGTACAGATGAATGTGGTATTTGGAAATTGCTCCCAAGGATGAACCAGACTTGTGGAGGTCTACAATTTTCGTGGCTGATTTATTTAGATTTTCCAATTATGCCAAGCAAAGAGGCACTGAGTTTGAAGGTAGGCCTTGAAATACATCCACAGGTACACCTCCAATTGACTCAAATGATGTCAATTAGCCTATCAGAAGCTTCTAAAGCCAATTTTCCAAGCTGTTTAAAGGCACAGTCAATTTAGTGTATGTAAACTTCTGACCCACTGGAATTGTGATACAGTGAATTATAAGTGAAATAATCTGTCTGTAAACAATTGTTGGAAAAATGACTTGTGTCATGCACAAAGTAGATGTCCTAACCAACTTGCGAAAACTATAGTTTGTTAACAAGAAATTTGTGGAGTGGTTGAAAAACGAGTTTTAATGACTCCAACCTAAGTGTATGTAAAATTCCGACTTCAACTGTATGTCATAACAGCTGACATAACTTGTCATAATATGATCATAACACTGTTTTGACATATGTGTTATTTTATGGCTGGTTATTACACCTACATAAGTGTCAAACCCCACATTTATTCAAATTTGTGTTTTCCCTGCCAAGAAGTTTCCTTTCATTTGAACATTTATTTATTAAATAATTTGTTTAGTTGTAATGAATTCTTTAGTCATGTTTTTTTCATAATTTTTCATCATAGAAAATACACTTTATGACACTGTCATGAAGCATTATGACCATCCTCTGTCACTTTACTTAGACTAAGAAAATACACTTCATGACACTGTCATGAAGCATTATGACCATCAAAGTCATATATGCCAGATAGAACTATCAGATACATTGCCATCTTGTCCTCCTCCTGAAATCTGCTCCTGCATTCATCCCAGTCATCAGCAACAGAGCATTGGGGTAGGTGGATGTCTGACATCAATGTGTGCGCAATTACAATGTAATATTACCTCTTGAAGCTAGGGGGCACAATTTTTATTTTTGGAAAAATAACGTTCCCAAAGTGAACGGCCTATTTCTCAGGACAAGATGCTAGGATATGCATATAATTAACAGTTTAGGATAGAAAACACTCTAAAGTTTCCAAAACTGTAAAAATATTGTCTGTGAGTATAACAGAACTGATATTGCAGGCGAAAGCCTGAGAAAAATCCAATCAGGAAGTGACTCTTATTTTGAAAGCTCTGTGTTCCTATGCATCCCTATTGACCATTGAACGGGATATCAACCAGATTCCTTTTTCTATGGCTTCCCTAAGGTGTCTACAGCCTTTAAACATAGTTTCAGGCCTTTATTTTGAAGAATGAGCGTGAATGACCACATTGTAAGAGTAAATGGATAGATGGGGGCTCTCAGAGTGATTCTTGCTGGTCCTAGTGAAAAGCCAACTGTCCCGGTTGATATACACTGCTCAAAAAAATAAAGGGAACACTTAAACAACACAATGTAACTCCAAGTCAATCACACTTCTGTGAAATCAAACTGTCCACTTAGGAAGCAACACTGATTGACAATACATTTCACATGCTGTTGTGCAAATGGAATAGAAAACAGGTGGAAATTATAGGCAATTAGCAAGACACCCCCAATAAAGGAGTGGTTCTGCAGGTGGAGACCACAGACCACTTCTCAGTTACTATGCTTCCTGGCTGATGTTTTGGTCACTTTTGAATGCTGGCGGTGCTTTCACTCTAGTGGTAGCATGATACGGAGTCTAAATCGCACACAAGTGGCTCAGGTAGTGCAGCTCATCCAGGATGACACATCAATGCGAGCTGTGGCAAGAAGGTTTGCTGTGTCTGTCAGCGTAGTGTCCAGAGCATGGAGGCGCTACCAGGAGACAGGCCAGTACATCAGGAGACGTGGAGGAGGCCGTAGGAGGGCAACACCCCTGCAGCAGGACCGCTACCTCCGCCTTTGTGCAAGGAGGAGCAGGAGGAGCACTGCCAGAGCCTTGCCTAATGACCTCCAGCAGGCCACAAATGTTTATGTGTCTGCTCAAACGGTCAGAAACAGACTCCATGAGGGTGGTATGAGGGCCCGACGTCCACAGGTGGGGGTTGTGCTTACAGCCCAACACCGTGCAGGACGTTTTTCATTTGCCAGAGAACACCAAGATTGGCAAATTCGCCACTGGCGCCCTGTGTTCTTCACAGATGAAAGCAGGTTCACACTGAGCACATGTGACAGACGTGAAAGTGTCTGGAGACGCCGTGGAGAATGTTCTGCTGCCTGCAACATCCTCCAGCATGAGCGGTTTGGCGGTGGGTCAGTCATGGTGTGGGGTGGCATTTCTTTGGGGGTCCGCACAGCCCTCCATGTGCTCGCCAGAGGTAGCCTGACTGCCATTAGGTACCGAGATGAGATCCTCAGATTCCTTGTGAGACCATATGCTGGTGCGGTTGGCCCTGGGTTCCTCCTAATGCAAGACAATACTAGACCTCATGTGGCTGGACTGTGTCAGCAGTTCCTGCAAGAGGAAGGCATTGATGCTATGGACTGGCCCGCCCGTTCCCCAGACCTGAATCAAACGGGCACATCTGGGACATCATGTCTCGCTCCATCCACCAACGCCACGTTGCACCACAGACTGTCCAGGAGTTGGCGGATGCTTTAGTCCAGGTCTGGGAGGAGATCCCTCAGGAGACCATCCGCCACCTCATCAGGAGCATGCCCAGGCGTTGTAGGGAGGTCATACAGGCACGCGGAGGCCACACACGGTACTGAGCCTCATTTTGACTTGTTTTAAGGACATTACATCAAAGTTGGATCAGCCTGTAGTGTGGTTTTCCACTTTAATTTTGAGTGTTACTCCAAATCCAGACCTCCATGGGTTGATACATTTGATTTGCATTGATCATTTTTGTGTGATTTTGTTGTCAGCACATTCAACTATGTAAAGAAAAAAGTAGTTAATAAGAATATTTCATTCATTCAGATCTAGGATGTGTTATTTTAGTGTTCCCTTTATTTTTTTGAGCAGTGTATTATCAAATAGATATTTGAAAAACACCTTGAGGCTTGATTATAAAAAACGTTTGCCATGTTTCTGGATATAATTTGGAATTTTTGTCTGCGTTGTCGTGACCGCTATTTCCGGTGGATTCCTGGGCATAACGCACCAAACTAATGGAGGTATTTGGATATAAAAATATCTTTATGGAACAAAAGGAACATTTGCTGTCTAACTGGGAGTCCCGTGAGTGAAAACATCCGAAGATCATCAAAGGTAAATGGTTAATTTAATTGCTTTTCTGATTTTCGTGACCAAGCTTCCTGATGCTAAGTGGAAATAATGCTATGCTAGGCTTTCGATAAACTTACACAAACGCTTGTGTTGCTTTCGCTGTAAAGCATCATTTTCAAAATCTGAGTCGACAGGGTGATTAACAAAACGCTAAGTTGTGTTTCAAAATATTTCACTTGTGATTTCATGAATATGAATATGTTCTAGTAATATTTTTTGACTGTTGCGCTATGCTATTCAGCGGTTGCTTATGACAATTCTCCCAGAGCCGGGAGGGGTAGTTCTAACAAGGTACATTTCAAAAGATTTTATATATCATAAACATACTGTTACCACGTAGGCTATGGTGTAATGGAATGTTTTGTCTTGTGTGGTAGGTTTTGAGGGTTTTGATACTTATGTAGGAGTCATAACCAGCTATTGAATAACGTAGTACAGTATATGTCACAACAGGTCTAAATAAGTGTCATGAAAGTGTTATGACCATTTTATAATAGGATGTGACAAGTTATGTCAGTGGTTCTGAAATATGACATGTTTATGAATGTGTCATAACTTGTTATAATGCTGGGTGTCAGGTAAAGTGTTACAGTTTCACGGGTCCACTATGCTCTAATCAGATCCAGCCCTGTCTACAGTATTGTTTTGTGCTGTGTCAGGACTGGACAAGTCTGACTGTGCCCACGGAACATAATGACATGAAAGCTGAATGAATTCAGAGAATTTATATTTGTCAATGATTTATTTTAATACAATACAATACATTTGTGTATCTAACATGCATCAAATGCACGGTATGGTACTGTTTTTGATTGCTTCGCTGTTTTTACCTGGTTTCAATTCAATTCGATGTTTGGACTAAATAATCGGATGTGAGGTTATTCGGACAGCAGGGGAGTTTGAATGAAAAAATCGTCCACTCATGAATTTCTTGATTCACATCGTTCTTCCCAGGCAGGCCATATCTATCTGGAAGATTACATGATTGCATGCCACACAGCCAGAAGATATACTTAGAATCTTAAGTTGTCTTTCCGTGGGAAGGGGGTTTGAACTTGGATCAAATGAAAAATGAAATGTCCCTCTAAAAATAGTTAGCCTGCTTCTCTCTCTTTTGCACAACAAGGAGACATCCCAGAAAATTTAGCAATGTAAAAAACTGCCTTTTAAATGGATAGTTTAATGGAAAAATATTTGATGATTTGTATAATGTTCTAACAGGATGGGTGAATTACTCCCTCAATTACGCAGAAGGAATATTCCCTGTTGGCTGCTGCTACAGACCCCAATGCAGAGCAGACAGACATGCAACCTTTTTTTGTCCTCTGGGTGATCTGAGTCCTGATCCCTGGCTTGGCCTGTCCTCTCTTCATCCCCCTCAACCCCGCCTTCCACCACCCATCCAGATGAATGTTATGTAATATGAAAAGCTAACTCCAGTCCCAAAATGTTTTATCTGCAGTGATGGGACTTGACAAACATCAAAGCAAAGACAAAAGAGGATTTTTGTGGATGGAGTGAGTCTGAGTACGCCTACACAGTGGTCCTTGACACAGTTCCCTTTTTCCATATTATAGCTTGGTGTCTGTCTAAGAGAAAATTGGTACCATAGAAAACATGCAGGATGTCTTTGTTTTTCTGTTTTCTCTACGTACCTCCAAAGTAGGAGCCGTCAGTCAGCTTCATCTCTTTGTTGAGCTTGGTGATAACACTGGCCACACCATGTTGGATGAAGTACATCTTCTTGCCCACAGTGCCCTCTCTGATGATATAATCGTTGGGTTGGAACACCTCGAACTTCAGCTTGCTCAACATGCCCGTCACGAAGTTCGGGTCTGCGTTGGCGAACAGTGGCATGGTAGCCACAAGCTTCCGGCAGTTGAAGTTCACAATTTCCTAAAAAAAAAAGAAAATATAGTTTTTGGTACTTAAATCTTAAAGAATTGTATGACTATAACAAAAGGGAATAAGAGTGGTGATAGAGGTCAACCCTGACGTGTCCCTCTACTCTTTTAGATTTAATTCATGAATAATTTGTTTATTGGATTTTAGTCAGATGAATAATCCAGGAAGGCAATGTCCAATTTCCATTTTCTGTTGGTTAAATAAAACACCATCACAAATGGTATTATTTTAATGTGAGTTCATCCAAGTAAAACAAGTAATCTCAGATTACAATTTTTCTCTGTATTTGATAGAATGTATGATAGCTACGTCGATAAGATCCGCTTTTAATATCTCTGAGCCACTTTTCATTACTCTTTTGGGAACTTGTGTGCTATTGTCTATTGAATATGAGGATCATTGCCTCAGTAGAGGCCGGTCATTCTGGTCTCCTCAGACACAACCAGCGATTGCTTAATGTATGGGGTCATTCAGGGATGGTTAATAAAATGCTCTGTTTCCATGTTTTAGCTTGATACATGTTCAAGGTATAAGGAAAAAAAGGTTCCGTAGAAAATGGTCAGGAACTATTTTCTGATGATGATGAGTTTGACCTCAGTGAAAGCCAGTCATCTTTCTCGTCTCCTCAGACACATCAACCCTCAGATATTGTTGGAGATTGTTTCCTGTATTGGGATGTTTACTTACTAGCACCTCCCCTACCCACCTCTCCAGTTCCCTCTACTCCTACGTCTCCGTCTCTGTAGCTTCACTGTGCCATTCAGATGTTTTACTGAGAAGCACCTCAACCCTCCGCTCCTCAGTCTGCCATGCAGAGAGACAAACTGACAGGGCCTGGCCTTCACTGCTCCACTATAACCCCTTACTCACTTCTTGTGAGGGATGATGACTCTCCAATGGGAGAGTTGTGCTTGATGCTTTTAGCTCAGTACTGAGACAACAGTAGCAGTGGGCCAGCCAAAGCCATGGGTTCTGACCTCAATCATGCACAATGAATAATGACTAAGATACCCAGTATTCAGCCCAGCCTGGTCAGGCCCGACTCCAGTGGGGAAACAATCTTTAGACTTTATCCATTTAACTTCACTAGGGTAGGGGGCAGCATTCGGAATTTTGGATGAAAGGCGTGCCCAAATTAACCTGCCTGCTACTCAGCCATAAAAGATAGAATATGTATATAATTAGTATATTTGGATAGAAAACACTCTGACGTTTATGAAACCTTTTTGAATGATGTCTGTGTGTATAACAGAACTCATATGGCAGGCAAAAACCTGAGAAAAAATCCAACCAGGAAGTGGGAAATCTGAGGATTGTAGTTTTTAATCTCATTGACTATCGAATATACAGTGTCTATGGGGTCATATTGCACTCCCCAAGGCTTCCACTAGACGTTCATAGTCTTTAGAACCTTGTTTGAGGCTTCTACTGTGACGTGGGGGCGAATGAGAGGGGATTGAGTAAGGTCTCTCCCAGAGTGCCATGAGCTGACCACGCGTTCACGTGAGAGCTAGTTAGCTAGCTGCAGTGCCAGCCATGTATCTAGCTAACATTAGCTCAATCAACCGGTCAGTCCAGCACAGCATCCTCTCAGTCCATTGCTCTCTATAACTCTCTGTCTCTGTGTGTGTGTCTAAATGTCATTCTGTTTTTATGACAGGGCCTATAAGCACATCTGCCATACAGTGCAGTCAGCAGGGTATCAGCTCAGTGAGCATTTTGTGCCATATACTAGAAATACCTTTTTTTTGTCTGTATTTTTACTTACAACTTGTAGTGGCACATCAAAGGGGGAGGAGAATGGGCCAGCCAAGAAAACAAAATAACCTTCAAAGTGGAAAGAAGAGGTTCGGAAGAGAAGGAGGATGGAGGATAAATCATGGCAGGAAAAAATACGATTGAGTTGACTATGGCAATTGATATTTGCACTATAATCAAATAGTCAACTCAATCGATTGATTGTTACCTGAATACCTACCTTGATGTTCAATTCCATGCTGAAACACATTTTACTATCAGTCATCTTACTAGTATACAAATAAGACTGATTTGCATACTAGTAACATGACTGAAATTATAGTGAAATGTCAATATCGATTGTTGTTTGACTGTTACCTGACCCTTCTTGAAATTCAGTCAGAGTGAAAAATGACACCACATTAAACTTGAAATTATATTGTACATTTTCAAGGAGCCTATTGCAACCATCGATGGCACTAGATTATCGCCATCTGATGTCTCGTTAAACCATCAATATGAGTTAAATTCACCCACACAACTAATTTCAATTGCAACCATTATTGGTCACCTCATTACATCTCCCTAAAAGATGACGTCGGTTTAACCTTAGTCAGAGATCTGTATACTATGACGAGATGTTTAGGTCTGTTTAGGGGTGCATAGAAGTTTAGGGTTGGCATTGAAACGCATTGGGATTATTCTGGACAGATTTTGGCGAGAGTGAGCCCTCTTGGTTCACCTCTTCCTATCTGCCTTAAAGGCAGAGCATTTATGGTGATACGGCCTCTGCAGAAGTCAGGGCATTCATACTTCTTGCGCTTCGCAGAGTAGCACAGAACTGTTGTGAAAGGAAGTTGTCAAGGAGTGGGTTTGTGTTTATACCGGACCTCCCGTCATCAACTACCGTCAACCAATCATGTCAATGCGGAGTTATACAGAGCCTTCTGCATTGTTACAAAATTCGAGAGGTGCAAAGGCGATGCGGTACAGAGCTGGATTTGGCCTCTGCATGCCTCCAGAGGCTCCGCAATTGCGCCACACCCTCCATACGAAGCCTCCGACGACATTTTTGGATCAAGTATAAATTGTCCTTTAGTCCTGCTTGCAACCAAAGTCTTTAAAAATATGTTTGCCCTCTGGTTGGTATTGTCATCAGAACAACTTAGTACTTTTTTAACAGAGTAAGGGCAATGTATCTGTTTGACAAGCATTCCACACAAAGTATTTCATAGTTTACCATGGCAAATCTACTGTGGCAATTTACTCGACATTTTGTATGACTGGAAACTAATGTTGGTGTAGCCTACTGTTATTATTTTATTTGTTTCATATTTATGTTATCTGAAACTGCCTGGTACCATTTCTTATCAAGATCAGTGGTAAAATATACCTGGACTGTCCATATAAATCAAGTCAATAGCAGGGATTTAGTTATTTGTGCCAGAAGGCTGTGGGACAGAATCGTATCTATATAAGTGCGCTAAAGGCAGCAGCCCTAACAGCTGAACCACCCTAGGCTATGATTGAACAACATTTTGACAGTTCTTTTGTAAACTTAGGATACACTTCACACTTGTACACTCTATATACAAAGGTATGTGGACCTTTAAGCCTTTACTGAAGACTAATTTCTTCAGTGGGTCATATGATTGAGTGTAGTCTGCCCCAGGAGTGTGAAGGTGAACGGAAAGGCTCTGGAGCAACGAACAGCCCTTGCTGTCTCTGCCTGGCCGGTTCCCTTCTTTCCACTGGGATTGTCTGCCTCTAACCCTATTACAGGGGCTGAGTCACTGGCTTACTGGTGCTCTTTCATGCCGTCCCTAGGAGGGGTGCGTCACTTGAGTGGGTTGAGTCACTGATGTGATCTTCCTGTCTGGGTTGGCACCCCCCTTTCGGTTGTGCAGTGGCGGAGATCTTTGTGGGCTGTACTCGGCCTTGTCTCAGAACGGTAAGTTGGTGGTTGAAGATATCCCTCTAGTGGTGTGGGGGCTGTGCTTTGGCAAAGTGGGTGTGGTTATATCTTTCCTGTTTGGCCCTGTCCGGGGCTATCATCGGTTGGGGCCACAGTGTCTCCTGACCCCTCCTGTCTCAGCCTCCAGTATTTATGCTGCAGTAGTTTACGTGTCGGGGGGCTAGGGTCAGTTTGTAATATCTGGAGTACTTCTCCTGTCTTATCCGGTGTCCTGTGTGAATTTAAGTATGCTCTCTCTAATTCTTTCTCTCTCTCGGAGGACCTGAGCCCTAGGACCATGCCTCAGGATGACCTGGCATGATGACTCCTTGCTGTCCCCAGTCCACCTTGGCTGTGCTGCTGCTCCAGTTTCAACTGTTCTGCCTGTGATTATTATTATTTGACCATGCTGGTCATTTATGAACATTTGAACATCTTTGCCATGTTCTGTTATAGTCTCCACCCGGCACAGCCAGAAGAGGACTGGCCACCCCTCATAGCCTGGTTCCTCTCTAGGTTTCTTCCTAGGTTTTCTAGGGAGTTTTTCCTAGCCACTGTGCTTCTACACCTGCATTGCTTGCTGTTTGGGGTTTTAGGCTGGGTTTCTGTACAGCACTTTGAGATATCAGCTGATGTACGAAAGGCTATATAAATACATTTGATTTGATTTGGACACCCCTTCAAATTTGTGGATTCGGCTATTTCAGCCACACCCATTGCTGACAGGTGTTTAAAATCGAGGACAAAGCCATGCAGTCTCCATAGACAAACATTGACAGTAGAATGGCCAGCTCAGTGACTTTCAACATGGCACCATATTAGGATGGCACCTTTCCAACAAGTCAGTTCGACAAATTTCTTCCCTGCTAGAGTTGCCCCGGTCAACTGTAATTGCTGTTATTGTGAAATGGAAACGGTTCAGCTTCAAAGTGGCTGTAGCATGTAGCTTGTAAAGCATGTAGCATGTAAACATCATCTGTCCTCAGTTGCAACACTCACTACCGAGTTCCAAACTGCCTCTGGGTGCAACGCCAGCACAAGAACTGTTCGTCGGGAGATTCATGAAATGGGTTTCCATGGCTGAGCAGCCGCACATAAGCCTAAGATGACTGTACACAATGCCAAGCGTTGACTGGAGTGGTGTAAAACTCGCCACCATTGGACTCTGGAGCAGTGGAAATGCGTTCTCTGGAGTAATGAATCATGCTTCACCGTCTGGCAGTCCGAGAACGCTACCTGCCCCAATACATAGTGCCAATTGAAAAGTTTGGTGCACGACCTCACTAATGCTCTTGTGGCTGAATGGAAGCAAGTCCCTGCAGCAATGTGCACCAACATCTAGTGGAATGCCATCCCAGAAGAGTGGAGGATGTTATAGCAGCAAAGGGGGGACCAACTCCATATTAATGCCCATGATTTTGTTTGTGTACACATACAGTGGGGCAAAAAAGTATTTAGTCAGCCACCAATATTCTTTGTTATTAAACTATATAAAACAACGGTTGTTGATGTGTATTTCAGAATGTTTAGCTTAACATTATAAGTGCAGCAATGTGCACACAGCAGCAGGCAGTTCCAAAATGCAATCAATTAGCTGGAAAACACCATTCACCGTTCTCTATCAGGAATTTATATGCTGAAAGGCCAGGTGGTTCTAGTGTTAAGACAATATTTACTCCTGAACTTATTTAGGCTTGGCATAACAACGTTGACTCAAGACATTTCAGCTGTTCATTTTTAAATCATTTGTAAACATTTCGAAAAGCATGATTCCCCTTTGACATTATGGGGTATTGTGTGTAGGCCATGACAGAAAATTCCTAATTCTAATAAATGTTTTATTCAGGCTGTAACACAACAAAATGTGGGAAAAGTAAATGGTTTTGAATACTTTCTGAAGGTACTGTATATCCACCAGTCCACCTAATCAAACAAGTCTTGTCGGTTTACCCTGACCTAACCAAATAACACTTTTTGCGATAGCATAATAAATGTATTCATTACACTATTAGAATGTTGCAGTCAGAATGACTGCTCATTAGCTTGAAGGGGGGTCCCTCGAGGCACAGCGGTTCTAGTGTTAATGGGCATAAACACTAATCAGATTAAAATATAATCTCACTTTCATGTATCTCACTTTTATGTACAGTATCTCGCTGTATATTGCATTCTTGAGCAACTTAATGTCTTTATGCCAATAAAAATATCTGTTATGCTGATTAATGTTCAGTTTGTGTTCCACCAGTTGTAGTGATTATTGTTTTGCAGTTTGTCCTTTAAATTTGTTACAGAGCACATGAGATTAACAAAAACCCTCTACAGAGATATTTTGAGCTGAATATTAATGACGATTCATTCGTTGACGAAAATTCACCTGGTCATTGTATGATATCTAAATATGTCATAAATTGATTAAATATATATGAATTAGAGATAAAACCACTCAGCACTCCATGTTTGCTCCATTAGAGATGCCTAGAGATTGTATGAAGAAAATATTTCCTTGTTGTTGCAGAATGAATTACTGTAACAAATGTCCATTCACAAAGCCTTAAGTTCATCCCAAATGACACCATATTCTCTATATCGTGCACCATTTTTGAACAGTGTCCTAAAGTAGTTTGCTATATAGGGAATAGTGTGCCATTTGGGACAGACACTTCAAATACAACCAACAACAAAGGCATCATTCTCACCTCTTTGAGAGGGTCGTTGAGCTCACTCAGGATATTGTCCTCATCAAAGATCTTGCCTTGATAGCGATGCTCATAGTAATCATGGATCTTCTGCCGCATGTCTGCAGGTAGCTTGTGGAATGACATGTACTGCTCCACTTGTTTGTACTGTAAAGATGGAGAGAAGAGATAATGTCAATAAACCAACTGAACTGAAAATAACAGACAACAAAAGCTGTCACATTGATTGTCGTTTGATGTTATGGGGATTTCTAAACATCTAAACATCAACATAGCGGTCATTACAGGCAACATGTTGTAAACGGAAACAAGGACATACACAACACACATGCATGTGCACACACTCGCATGCACCCCCATATACACACGGTGGGGTGACAACTTGTATCCAGGGTCATTGCGTATGAACGTGGCAGGTGGCAGAACAAGTACAGCCTGAGGCTCTTCTGAGCGAGGCTTCCACTCCGGCCTAAACAATTGTCTCTCTCCTCACTCTAAATATAGGGTACCCATGATCTCACGTAAACAAGAGAGATCTACTACATCAGCGGTCTCCAATAGGTAGATCCCAGCCCACATATGAGTAGCTCGCCAATCAATTCTGTTCACCTGTTCACCGGACATGCTACCTGTCCCAGACCTGCTGTTTTCAACTCTCTAGAGACAGCAGGAGCGGTAGAGATACTCCTAATGATCGGCTATGAAAAGCCAACTGACATTTACTCCTGAGGTGCTGACTTGCTGCACCCTCGACAACTACTGTGATTATTATTTGACCATGCTGGTCATTTATGAACATTTGAACATCTTGGCCATGTTCTGTTATAATCTCCACCCGGCACAGCCAGAAGAAGACTGGCCACCCCTAATAGCCTGGTTCCTCTCTAGGTTTCTTCTTAGGTTTTGGCCTTTCTAGGGAGTTTTTCCTAGCCACCATGCTTCTACACCTGCATTGCTCGCTGTTTTGGGTTTTAGGCTGAGTTTCTTGACAGCACTTTGAGATATCAGCTGATGTAACAAGGGCTATATAAATACATTTGATTTGATTTGAATTCTGAAAGTACATACATTTTCCACCACAAAATTTCATAAACATAAAGCTCCGGGCTACTATACAATCAGAGCCACATTGACATTTTCCCACCCCTGGTTGGCCACTATTGGCTTAAAAATCCAGACGTAACACAATATCTGCCAATGAATTTCCAGCAATATTGCCCCTGTCTGTCTGTTTGGTGTGTTTGTCTATAGCCAGTTAGCGTTGTTAATGATAACCGTATTGTGGGTAGAGTAGATAGACCTTTCACAAACATTTTCTCAATTAAAGATTAACTGCAAAGTTGGCTTACCTGACAGAACTATACGTCATGATTATTTGTTTCAATTGGGTAGCCATTGTTTTGCAAACTCTGCCATGACGTAATGCAGCACTAGGCCTAACAGCAGAAACATAGCCATACCCACACATTCCTCTCTTAACCCCCCCCCCCTCTGCAGATGACTTTGTCAACCACTTTGAAAAGAAGGTTGATGACATCTACTACTCAATCACTCAGCCTATTGAGTTCACAGGTCTCACTCACAAATAACTACCCTATGCCTTAACCTCTTTCTCCCCTCTCTCCAGATGAAATCCTGCAACTAGTGAGGTCTGGCCGACTGACAACCTACCCGCTCGACCCCATTCCCTCCTCCTTTCTCCAGACCATCTCAACAGACCTTCTCCCATTCCTCACTTCCCTCATCAACTCATCCATGATCACTGGCTGCATCCCCACTGACTTCAAAATGGTCCGAGTCGCTCCCCTTCTCAAGAAACCAACACTTGACTTATCTGACATCAAAAACTACAGACATGTACCCGTCTTTATTTTCTTTCCAACACACTTGAGCGTGCTGTCTGATCAACTTACTCATTATCTCTCGATCTTCTTGACCCTAAACAGTCAGGCTTCAAGATGGTTCACGGAGGCTCTCCCCACTGCCAAAGTTGACTCTCTCCTTCTGTTCTCATCCTCCTAGATCTATCTGCTGTCAAGACTGTGAACCATCAGATTCTCCTCTCCACCCTCTCCGGGCTGGGCGTCTCAGGCTCTGCACACTCCTGGATTGCATCCTACTGGCAGGCTGCTCCTACCAGGTGATGTGGAGAGGATCTGTCTCTGTACCACGTACTCTCACTACTGGTGTCCCCAAGGGCTCGGTTCTAGGCCCTCTCCTCTTCTCTCTATACATAAAGTCACTCGGCTCCGTCATATCCTCAAATGGTCTCTACTATCATTGCTATGCAGATGACACTCAACTACTTTTCTCCTTCCCCCCTTCTGACACCCAGGTGGTGACACGCATCTCTGTGTGCCTGGCAGATGTCTCAACTTGTCGGCCCACCAAGCTGTTCTTCCCTCCAGGGGAAAGCCTGCCCGCTCAAAGACCTCTCTATCATGGTTGACTACTCTTCAGTGTCACCCACCCAGAGTGTAAAGAACCTTGGCATGACCCTGGACAACACCCTGTCATTCTCTGCAAACATCAAAGCAGTGACTCGGTCCTGCAGGTTCATGCCCTTCAACATCCGAGTAACACTACCTCACACAGGAAGAGGCGGAGGTCCTAATCCAGGCACTTGAACTCTCCAATCTGAACTACTGCAACTCGCTATTGGCTGGGCTCCCGGCTTGTGCCACTAATCCTCTGCAATTTATCAGGAATGCTGCAGCCAGCCTGGTTTTCAACCTTCCCAAGTTCTCTCATGTCATCCCGCTCCTCCGCACACTCCTCTTGCTTCCAGTCTAAGTCCGCATCCACTACAAGACCATGTTGCTTACCTATGGAACACTAAGTGGAACTGCCCCTTTCCCTACCTTAAGGCTATGCTCTAACCCTACACCCCAAACAGAGCACTCCATTCTGCCAGCTCCAGTCTCTTGGCCCTCCCACCCCTACGGAAGCTGTTGCTCAGCCCAGTCCAAGCTCTTCTCTGTCCTGGCACCCCAATGGTGGAATAAGATTCCCCCTGAAGCTAGGACAGTAGAGTCCCTTCCCATCTTCTAAAAACTTCTGAAACCCGACCTCTTCAAACAGTATCTTAAATAATCCCCTTCCCTCCCCCCAAAATAAAACAAATAATACATTTTAACCAGCACTTGACCCTCCCCTCCCTTCTAGCTCTGACTCTACTGATTGCTAATTTATTGAGGAAAAATGTACTTTCTATGCCTGTAATATGTGGATGTCCCACCTAGCTATCTTAAGATGAATGTGCTAACTGTAAGTCACTCTGGATAACAGCGTCTGCTAAATGACTCAAATCTAAAAATGTAAATGTGACTCACCATTTGGATTCGGTCTTTTGTAGCGAAATTTAAATTTCTGTTTTTTACATTGAACAAAAGTAGAGACTGAGAGCTACAAAATTGTATATCATACAATGCATTTGAGGAACAATGGGAAAGTAATTCTGCTTTGAAAGTTGATAAACTTGTAAACTCAACTTTGAAAAAATTGCATTTTAGTGTTTCGGTGAGAGAGCTCTTCTTTGGCTACACCCATTCAGCATCGTTCCCACCTTCTTAAGCTTTAGCCCCACCCATCTCGTTTCGTTCTCTGAGTGTTCAGAACACACACTTGACGCTCTGGCCAGTGATTTGTTTACCTCTGGATAACATGAAAACAGCCTAACCAGCTCTACTGGCAACAATTTCATTATGCTTTTTTGCCGACGTTTACCAACACATTCAACGGGTGTTGTACACTTTAGCTTAGGACATGTAGCTAGCTACCTAGGTAAACAATGAACCTAGCTAGGTAAACAACATGTAATATCACACACATCATGTCACGTTAACTAATGAGCCAGACACCTAACGTTAGCTAGGGTGTCAACCAGCTAATGCTAGCTAACAGTACACGTTGGCTTAAGACAGGTAGCTAGCTAGCTAGGTAAACAATGAACCTAGCTAGGCAAACAACGTGATGGCACACATACCACGAGCCAGCCAGCTAACATTAAACAACGATGAATAACAACGTTAGACACGTAGCATTAGCTAGGGAGCCAGCCAGCTAATGTTAACTAGCTATCTAACAGTACACTTCAGCTTAAAATTAAATCACTTTCTGTTTGAAACGTGTAATATCTGAAAATGTAGCTAGCTAGACTATCTTACCCATACAGTATACATCATCATGCTCGATAGACTCCTCTCTCTGTCACGGATCCATGCCACAAATGCCCTTAGTTTGAAGACGTATTATGGAAACAGGTGTTTCAGCCATCTCTTTAGTATACTCTAATACTCATACTCTAATTCCACTGATTTCAAATCTCGATCCTCCAAAAAGTGGAGATCAACACTTATGCAGCTACATTTAAAAAAATCAGTGTTCGAATACCAAAACAGACTGAGCTCAAATAGACAAAAGCCCTCTATTTGGAAGACCAATCTGAACTCTGAACTTGGCATGTCCAGCCCACTCATTATCTTAGCCAATCATGGCTAGTGGTAAGGTTGCTCTCTTTTTCTGTAGTTTACCAACAAGGCTCGTAATTAACAATTGTATTCGTATTTACAGATGGAAAACAATTTTGTTATTAAAGCACATGAAAGTTCACATGTTCCAGAAGGCATTTCTGCCAAAAAACATGTTTTGATTAAAAATTAAAAATAAACGTTCAAATGGCTCTCTTGTGAAGTAGTGAATTGCGACATATGCCTAGTTTCCTGAAATGGTTCACAAATGAGAACATTAAGCAATTTAATTAATGTACTAAAGACATGCCATGCACAATTCAGAGTGTGTCTTGATTGTGGTTGTTGTCATGTCTCAGAGGGTTGGCTGTCATATGGTAGGATATGGGGTCACTAAATATGATCTGGAGCCAGTCTCTCTGCAGGGTGCTGTGCCCTAATGGAGTCATTCAGCTGTCACAACATTCATTCTAGAGTCAATCTCTACAGTAGGAATACTGTTAAAACCTGTTTTAACTGTTTCACACTTGAGTTCCAAATATCTCTAATGATCACCTCAGCATTAGTTTTTTTATGCGCTAAGTGTTCCAAAATTGTATTGATACGCAACAGGACAGATAACCCGTGCTGCCCTCAAACCAAGGCACGCTGCATGCTAATTATCTATAGGCTATATTTCAATATCTCAATTTAAAATTATTTTGAAACAACAGTTTTGTTTTCCATCAACAGTTTGAAATGAGATACGTTCCACCTCTTCATCAATTCACATAGAAGCCCATTTCACGGCTGCCGACAATTTACATTTAAGGCATGCAATGCTAATGTAGGTGAGGATAAGCTAGATGAGCCGGACAAACTTCTTTCTTCGATGAGAGCCAAAGGAGTGTTTCCCCTGGTCAAGTTGTCAGACATTTGCTCATCTCCAGTCAGAACAGAACCTGCCCTGGCATAATTTCCATCTGGCGCCAACATTGCCTTCATTGTTGTTTTCCTTACTAATACTTACTTCGGACGTGCGTGCGTTCCTATTAAAGTTAGTGCCTTATTACATCATCATAACAGTTTCTGTATACCATGTTATGACATTTCTACTGTAGCACACCGTTCATAGCTATGCATGGAGCGTAATGTATTCTCTGTGTATTTCCTTATAACCATGGACAAGTGAGGTACTAATTATATAACCTTTATGGTGTCATACTCAATTGTGCTTATGTAACTAGCTATATTCTTCTATTAGCTAAAACTATGCTAATAGTGTCAGATAAGTATTCGCTTGTGTTGTATCCTTTGAAGCTGCCCTGGCCTTATCATGACCATGGCTTCTGTATTAATTTGGCCTGTTTAGCATAGCTCTGCTCTGCCCCCTTGTGGAGCTCTTCAGTTACCGTTTCTTACTGTGTCTTATGTAGTTATATCATTGTGGGGATCGCAAAGTAAAAGCCCCCACTTAAATCTTTGACATACTTCTGACTTTTTATTATGTGGGACTTACAACACATACTTCTTATTTTTTCTTCTTCTTCTGACACATGTTACTCCTCTTACCCCGTTCAAGCTTTATAATATGTAGACTGATCTGGATTAGGTTTCTTGCATACAACATTTTGATATCTTTTATACTTTTTAAACTATTCAACTTTTTGCCCATCTTCTTTCACTTTCATGGGACTTTTTTTCAACATTCTAAAGCTCCCCATTGTGACATCATAACTACCAACATTCACTGTAAACAATGTAACTTTGGCACATCAGCTACTTTGACCACTTTGAAATCAACTTGTACAAAAAGTTAGAGCATATGAAATCTTCCTCTACAAATCTGAAATAATAACAAAATGATCTGGTACAGATCTGGTACAGATCAAACTGTTTAAGTAACCATATCAACCTTTTCACTAACTTTTTATAAACAACTGAACTTTTGACCACTTCCCCAACAAGTTACACAAAAAGTTAGAATGTAGGAAATCTTTCTATTCTTCTCTGATATTCAAGTCTGTTCGCGGAACAAAAATATCGCTACGGATCTAATGATACACCTACAGGATTTTAGTAACTGCATTAACACATTTATCCCCATTTTTTCCAGATAACTGCCATTTTTACCACTCCCCCAACAAGTATGATAAAGAATTAGAGCATATGAAATCTTCCTCTACTTCTCTGCTATTCAAATCTGACGCTATAACAAAAATATAATCTACCAATAAAAAGTCACAGGAGTTTAGAGTGACAAAAAAAAGAAGCTAATGTGTCATCATTGAGAAAACCAAACGGAGCTGTTGCTATCAATACTCACACAAACTTAGAGGGTGACATCTTGGTCTACTTCTCTGCTATTAAAATCTGGAATCGGAACAGAATTGTTCAACCAATAACAGCTGTTTGTCATAGTTTAGTGACGAGAAGCATCTAGATAATGTCAGCTAACAGCTTTCTAATGTTGCATCCTTGTGCAGCTGAAATTGAGCTGTTGCCATGGATACCAATGTATTTCAATGGGAAAAAAAGGGCCATAGACTACAATGGTAAAACTAAAAAAAAATCTCCTCTTTAACCGCTATTAACTCCAAACCAACGCTGAGATGTTTAGATTGTTCGGATGGTGGAGGAAGTACTTCGGTCAACTGCCACACAGATTCAAGCTGACCTTCAGACACGAGGTACGACAATTTCAACTTGCACTATCCATCGCCAAATCAATGAAAAGGGGTTATATTGTAGGAGACCCAATAGGACCCCACTGCTGAAGGAAAGACATAAGAAAGCCCGACTGCAATTTTCCAAAACACACCCGAAAGTGACAAAATCCTTCTGGGAGAATATCCTGTAGACAGATGAGACCAAATTTGAGTTTTTTGGTAAAGCACACCATATCTATGTTTACATAAAACAAAATGAAGCTTCGAAGAAAATAACACCTTCCCTACATTCAAACATGGAGGAGGTTTCACTTGCAGTGAAGCCGCTCTGCAACGATACCACATCAGTCATTCAACAGACTCCCATTCAGAGCAACACACAGAAGCATCCAGGGCAGACCTGCTCAAATCTCTCACAAGGCCAAAGAAACAGGACACAAAACCTCCAAGATCCCCCCACAGTTCCCATAGCTGTCCTTCAACCAATCCAGACCCCTCCCACAGTCGCCTCCCCAATAATTAAAAAAATGTAATAATAAAATAATAAACAAGAAAATGAATTCCATTCCACACTCCCAAGAACCCCCACAATGCACCAACAACCAAGAAAATGAACTCATGAGAAAAAAGAAAAAGACAAAAGAAAACAGAAAATAATGCAACTAAAATCATAACAGCAAGGTCAACTGTATATGTTTGAGTGCATGTCTTGCACTACTTACATATGTGTGTGTTCGTGTATGTGTGTATTTGAATGAGAGTGTGTGTATATGCATGTGTCCAAACACCTGCACGGCATCAGCCACAGGCAAACCAGCATTAGCTGTAAAAACACTGCCCCTCAGTGTCGTTCAAACATACTTTTTATTATGTTTTATTTGACTTTATTTATTTAGAAATTTGACCATCATTCTAACTCCACTCCCACTTGTCTACAATTCCACATCCCAACCCTCAGCTTCCCACAGCCCATCCCACCTAATCTCTGCTGGCCACCCTCTTTGGATTTCTATGCAACATATATCTTTCAACTATGCCCTGATGTTTAACATACAATTTCAATGTATCCAATCGAATAGAATTGACAGATTGCGAGTTGAAGATAAATACTTTTACTAAGAGTATTAGTATATTAGTAATTGACTGACCCGGTCTCTCCAGATCTCCTAGTACTATTTCTAGGGTCAATTTTCAATCAATGTTATGCATTTTCAGCCATTCCTGAACCTGAGACCAGAAGGAGGCTACCTGAGGGCAATACCAAAATAAATGGTCTACTGATTCTGTATCCTCACAACAAAATATGGAGAGTTTCAATGATTTTATGCCCCAAATATTCAACGTATTGTTGGTGGCAAGAATTCTATATAATAATTTTAGCTGAAAAGCACAAAGTCTTGAATCTTGCGTCGTTTATACACCATGTACCATGGAATCGGGACATCAAAAATATTTTCCTAATTATTTTTGCAATCTGTATGGCACAGTTGTCAAGATACTGGACCTCAAATGAAACTGGCATGCTTTACTATTTATGCTATTTTTATTCCTCCGGCAGTGTTGATCCTTTATATTGGGAAGACAGATCAGTTCCCTACCTCCATGTAGGTAGAGTTAAAGTGACTATGCATAGATAACAAACAGAGAGTAGCAACAGCGTAAAATAGGGGTCTGGGTAGCCCTTTTATTAGCTGTTCAGGAGTCTTATGGCTTGGGGGTAGAAGTTATTAAGAAGCCTTTTGGACAAAGACTTTGTGCTCCGGTACCGCTTGCCAAGCAGAAGCAGAGAGAACAGTCTATAACTAGGATGGCTGGAGTCTTTGACAATTTTTAGGGCCTTCCTCTGATACCGCCTGGTATACAGGTCCTAGATGGCAGGAAGCTTGGCCCCAGTGATGTGCTGGGCCGTACATACTACCCTCTGTAGTGCCTTGCGGTCGGAGGCCGAGCAGTTGCCATACAAGGCAGTGATGCAACCAGGCAGGATGCTCTAGATGGTGCAGCTGTAGAACCTTTTGAGGATCTGAGGACCCATGACAAATCTTTTCAATCTCCTGTGAGGGAATAGGTTTTTGTCATGCCCTCTTCACGACTGTCTTGGTGTGTTTGGACCATAATAGTTTGTTGGGGATGTGGACACCAAGGAACTTGAAGATCTCAATCTGCTCCACTTCAGCCCCGTTGATGAGAATGGGGCCGTGCACGGTCCTCCTTTTCCTGTAGTCCACAATCATCTCCTTTGTCTTGATCACGTTGAGGGAGAGCTTGTTGTCCAGGCCCCACACGGCCAGAGAGGCTGTCTCATCATTGTCGGTTATCAGGCCTACCACTGTTGTGTCATCGGCAAACTTGATGATGGTGTTGGAGTCATGCCTGGCCATGCAGTCATTAGCGAACAGGGAGTACAGGAGGGGACTGAGCATGAACCCCTGAGAAACACCCGTGTTGAGGATCAGTGTGGTGGATGTGTTGTTACCTACCCTTACCAACTGGGGTAGCCCATCAGGAAGTCCAGGATCCATTAAGTGTTCCTTTTGTCCAGATGAGAAAGGGCAGTGTTGAAATTGCATCATCAGTGGATCTGTTGGGGTGGTATGAAAATTAGAGTGGGTCTAGGGTTTCTGGGATAATGGTGTTGATGTGAGCCATGACCAGCCTTTCAAAGCACTTCATGGCTACAGATGTGTGCTACAGGTCGGTAGTCATTTAGGCAGGTTACCTTTGTGTTCTTGGGCACAGGGACTATGGTGGTCTGCTTGAAACATGTTGGTATTACATACTCAGACAGGTTGAAAAGTCAGTGAAGCCACTTGCCAGTTGGTCAGCGCATGCTCAGAGTACACATCCTGGTAATTCGTCTGGCCCCGCGGCCTTGTGAATATTTACCTCTTTAAAGGTCTTACATTGGCTATGGAGAGCGTGATCACAAATTCGTCCAGAACAGCTCATGCATGTTTCAGTGTTACTTGCCTCGAAGCGAGCACAGAAGTAATTTAGCTCATCTGGTAGGCTTGTGTCACTGTGCAGCTCGCAGCTGTGCTTCCCTTTGTAGTTTGCAAGCCCTGCAACAACCGATGAACATCGAAGCCGGTGTAGTACGATTCAATCTTAGTCCTGCATTGATGTTTGCCTGTTTCATGGTTTGTCGGAGGGCGTAGCGGGATTTCTTATAAACTTCTGTGTTAGAGACCCACTCCTTGAAAGCGTCAGCTCTACCATTCAGTGCGGATGTTGCCAGTAATCCATGGCTTCCGGTTGAGGCATGTATGCACGGTCACTGCGGGGATGACATCATCGATGCACTTGTTGATTAAGCCAGTGAATGATGTAGTGTACTCCTCAATGACATCGGAAGAATCTCAGAACATATTCCAGTCTGTTCTAGCAACACAGCCTGTACCTTAGCATCTGCTTCAATTGACCACTTTCTTGTTGACCTAGTCACTGGTGGTTCCTGCTTTAGTTTTTGCTTGTAAGCAGGAATCAGGAGGAGAGAATTATGGTCCGATTTGCGAAATGGAGGGTGAGGGAGAGCTTTGTACGTGTCTCTGTGTGTGGAGTAAAGGTGGTCGAGAGTTTTTTCCCCCTCTGGTTGCACATCTATCATGCTGCTAGAAATTAAGGTAAAATTTAGGTTAAACAAGTTTTAAGTTTCCCTGCATTAAAGTCCCCAGCCACTAGGAGCTCCGCCTCTGGATGAGCGTTTTCCTGTTTGCTTTTGGCCGTATACAGCTCATTGAGTGTTGTTTTAGTGCCAGCATCAGTTTGTGGTGGTAAATAGACCGCTACGAAGAATATAGATGAAATGGCTCTGGCAGCGCTGAACAGGCGAGGCGCACTGAAGGCCTGGTGAATGGTGCTTGCACTGGGTAGAGGACATGCACAGGAAGCCTGGTGCGGGGAGCTGCCACCGGAGGACTGGTGTGTGGAGGTGGCACTGGATAGACCGGACCGTGCAGGCGCACTGGAGCTCTTGAGCACCGAGCCTGCCCAACCTTACCTGGCTCGATGCCCACTCTAGCCCGGCCAATACGAAGAGCTGGTATGTACCGCACCGGGCTATGCACCCGTACTGGAGACACCGTGCGCTCCACAGCATAACACGGTGCCTGCCCGGTCTTTTTAGCCCCCCGGTAAGCACAGGAAGTTAGCGCAGGTCTCTTACCTGGCGTAGCCATACTCCCTGTGAGCCCCCCCCCAATACATTTTTGGGGCTGACTCTCGGGCTTCCATCCGCGTCGCCGTGCTGCCTCTTCATACTAGCGCCTCTCCGCTTTCGCCGCCTCCAGTTCTTCTTTGGGGCGTCAATATTCACCAGGCTGTGCCCAGGGTCCTTTTCCGTCCAATATTTCCTCCCAAGTCCAGAAGTCCTTCGATCGCTGCTCCTCACGATAAACAGGGGGAGTTGGCTCAGGTCTGAACCCTGACTCTGCCACACTCTCCCTGAGCCCCCCCCCAAGAAATGTTTGGGGCTGACTTTCGGGTTTCCTTGCCAACCGTGTTCCCTCGTATCGTCGGCTCCTATCTCCGGCTGCCTCTGCTCTCCTAAGTGCCTCCACCTGTTCCCAAGGGAGGCGATCTCTTCCAGCCAGTATCTCCTCCCAAGTGTAACAACCTTTGCCATCCAAAACGTCTTCCCATGTCCATTCCTCCTTTCGCTATTTCTGCTGTCGCTGCCTGTCACCAATACAATACAGTACCAAGTACAATACCAATACAGACTGTCTGGTGACAACTAACACAGAGACAGGAACAATCACCCACAAACACACAGTGAAACCCAGGCTACCTAAATATGGTTCCCAATCAGAGACAACGAGAATCACCTGACTCTGATTGAGAACCTCAGGCAGCCATAGACTATGCTAGACACCCCTACTCAGCCACAATCCCAATACCTACTAAAAACCCCAATACCACAACACAACACAAAATAACCCCATGTCACACCCTGGCCTGACCAAATAATTATATAAACACAAAATACTAAGACCAGGGCGTGACACTCTGTGAGAAATAAATATTCCAAACATAGTCTGGGACCGTTGTGGGATGCGATAGACCCCAAATTAATACAACTACTACTAGCATCAAAATAAACTTTTTTTACACAGTGTGGCTGACACAACAGATCAGAATGTTTAGCTTTAAATGCTGATAAACTATTAGGATATTTCTTCACATTATAAGCGCAGCAATGAGCACATGGCACAATAAGCACAAATGTTCCATTTGCGGGAAAACGCCATTATCAAAAGTGACCGCAAATGCGATTATGCATGTAATGCTATTATTATAAAGGTGCATTTTTATGTTGAAAATGATTTTTCCAAAACTTGAAACTCACTCGCTGCTTATGTATGCCAGTTAGGCTCTAGTCGTGGCAAAAAGTTTTGAGAATGACACAAATATTAATTTTCACAAAGTCTGCTGCCTCAGTTTGTATGATGGCAATTTGCATATACTCCAGAATGTTATGAAGAGTGATCAGATGAATTGCAATTACTTGCTAAGTCCCTCTTTGCCAAATGAACTGAATCCCCAAAAAAACATTTCCACTGCATTTCAGCCCTGTCACAAAAGGACCAGCTGACATCATGTCAGTGATTCTCTAGTTAACACAAGTGTGAGTGTTGATGAGGACAAGGCTGGAGATCACTCTGTCATGCTGATTGAGTTCGAATAACAGACTGGAAGCTTCAAAAGGAGGGTGGTGCTTGGAATCATCGTTCTTCCTCTGTCAATCATGGTTACCTGCAAGGAAACACATGCCGTCATCATTGCTTTGCACAAAAAGGGCTTCACAGGCAAGGATATTGCTGCCAGTAAGATTGCACTTAAATCAACCTTTTATCGGATCATCAAGAACTTCAAGGAGAGCGGTTCAATTGTTGTGATGAAGTCTTCGGGGCACCCAAAGAAGTCCAGCAAGTGCCAGGACCATTTCCTAAAGTTGATTCAACTGCGGGATCGGGGCACCACCAGTACAGAGCTTGCTCAGGAATGGCAGCAGGCAGGTGTGAGTGTATCTACACGCACAGTGAGGCTAAGACATCTACACGCACAGTGAGGCGAAGACGCACAGTGAGGCGAAGACTCTTGACACCAGGATGGCCTGGTGTCAAGAAGGTTAGCAAAGAAGCCACTTCTCTCAAGTAAAAACATCAGGGACAGACAGATATTCTGCAAAAGGTATAGGGATTGAACTGCTGAGGACTGGGGTAGTCAGTCATTTTCTCTGATGAATCTCTGATTGTTTGGGGCTTCCGGAAAAAAGCTTGTCCGGAGAAGACAAGGTGAGCGCTAACATCAGTCCTGTGTCATGCAACAGTAAAGCATCCTGAGACCAGCCACAATTTTGCCTACAAACACAGCCATGAATAAAGAATGGTACCAACACATCCTCTGAGAGCAACTTCTCCCAACCATCCAGGAACAGTTTGGTGACGAACAATAAGGCAAAAGTGATAACTAAGTGGCTCAGGGAACAAAACCTTGATATTTCGGGTCCATGGCCAAAACTCCCCACACCTTAATCCCATTGAGAATATATGGTCAATCCTCAAGAGGCGGGGGGACAAACAAAACCCCACAAATTCTGACAAACTCCAAGCACTGTTTATGCAAGAATGGGCTGCCATCAGTTTCCATAGACTATAATTGATTTAATCTTGTCTTTACATATACGAAATAAGATATGTGTGAAATTTGTTTTGATTTAGAATGGACCATTATCATGCACCTGTCTCTAAATATGGGCACCGGAAAAAATACATGTCATCTATGTACGTAAATAGTGAATGGAGGACACTTTTCATGTAGGCTATACTCCTGTTGTAAAGACAAGCAATGTGCTTAATATTAGGAAAGTTAAGAAATAAATATAGTAGGCCTTGCCAATAGAAAGCTAATGGGATCCTCCTCTTTTTAATAGAGGCCATATAGAGGAGCGTTTTCTCGCGCAATTGCATAGCCTATAGAAATGTTGCACAACATTAGCTAATGTGCTCTCATGAAGTGTTTGATTAGATATTCAATGACATTTGTATTGATGTCAGAGTGATTACAGGGACAATAGAGCAAGGCATACCAGGCAGTTAGCAAGTTTGGTAGTCTACTAATGACCATCAGCAGCATCAGAGCTTTGACAAGCCTAATTACTGTGACTAAAGCAGTCACATGGATTTTGACTGCCTTCATGACTCATGACCACAGGTGTGGTGGTAAAACGTAAAACATCCCTAACCACAGCCACATAACTACTGACCACATCTACTGACCACAACTACTGAACACAACCACACAATAACTGAAAATAACCACTCAATTACTGATCACAACTACTGAGCAATACTACTGACCACAACAACACATCAATTCACAACAACCACACAATAACTGACAACACAACTACTGACACAACTACACAATTTCTGACCACAACCAAACACCTATAGACCACAACCACACAAATTCTGACGACACAACTACTAACCACAAAACTTCTGACCACACAACAATTGAACACACAACCACTGACCACAACCACACAACCAATGACAGCAATCACTGACCACAACTACACAATTACCGACAACAACCACACTAATATTTACCACACAACTACTGAACAACACAACTACTGACCACAACCAAATAACTCCTGACCAGAACTACTGACCAGAACCACACAACTACTGACCACAACTTCTGAGCACAACCAAATAACTAATGACCATAACCACACAAGTACTGTCCACAACATCACAATTACTGACTATACCAACTAAACACAACTACTGACACAACCACTCAATGACTGACCACAACCACTCAATTACTGACCACAACTACTGACTACAACCAAACAAATTCTGCCCACAACCAAACACCTATAGACCACAACCACCCATATTCTGACTACACAACTACTGACCACAACCACACAACTCCTGACCACAACTACTGAACACATCTGACAACAACCACACAACTGCTGACCACATATTGTGAACACAACCACACAACTACTGACCACAACTACTGACCACAACTACACAACTACTGACCACAACCACACAACTAATGACCAAAACTACTGACCACAATTATTGACAGCAACCTAACAACTTCTGACCACACAACTACTGAACACATCTGACAACAACCACACAACTGCTGACCACATATTGTGAACACAACCACACAACTACTGACCACAACTACTGACCACAACTACACAACTACTGACCACAACCACACAACTAATGACCAAAACTACTGACCACAATTATTGACAGCAACCTAACAACTTCTGACCACACAACTACTGAACACATCTGACAACAACCACACAACTG
Organism: Oncorhynchus tshawytscha; assembly: GCF_018296145.1. Classification (NCBI taxonomy): domain Eukaryota; kingdom Metazoa; phylum Chordata; class Actinopteri; order Salmoniformes; family Salmonidae; genus Oncorhynchus; species Oncorhynchus tshawytscha. The sequence continues at coordinate 1,422,825 of NC_056448.1, read as the reverse complement.
CTGACCACATATTGTGAACACAACCACACAACTACTGACCACAACCACACAACTACTGACCACAACCACACAACTAATGGCCACAACTACTGACCACAACCACAAAACGAATTACCAAAACCAAACAACTACTGACCACAAACACACAACTACTGACCATAATTACTGATCACAATTACTGACAAGAACCACACAACTACTGACTGCAACCATACAGCTACTGACCACAACCAATCAACTGCTAAAAGTTCAAAAGTTTAGATAAAGCCAAGCCCACTCAAAGTCCGAAAAGTCGAAATGCCTTCACCTTGTACAGAAATGGCACATCACGTCATTGCGAATGACAACGGCACTTTGTGGGGAATATGTCCATTAAATGCAACTCTACACGGCCATACCTGGAAACAGTCCTAGAGGACTGCTTAACTTGTTATGCGCTAATTGATTCGGGTGAGACAATGTTGCTCCTCTCTCAAACATTGTTTGATGATCTCAAAAGGGTTTTGAAGCCAACTAAACGTTCATTAGAAGTGGAACCTACCTCACCTCTCACATTGAGAGTCATGCTGAAACTACACTTCCAGGACGTATCGCTTGTTCACCCTGTGTATGTTAACAGCCTTGAACCCCTGCTACTCGGAACAGACTTGATGGATCAGTTACTCCCACTTCCTACTGATGGATTGGAAAACCAACCACGTATGGTCACAGTGCTTATCCACTGACCACACTGTCTTCCCCTGATGCTAGTTGCAATGCAGTCATCCACGATGGGTATCTGTCGAAAGCACCCCTTGGGAAAAAGATGTTTAGAAACCTCTTGGTACAGAATCCGATCCAAGGAGATATTATGATATCTCGACACATTCCATCAGCAAACCTGATTGACCATTATTTCATGATTACGATCCAGCAGTCTCTGTGAATGAGCAACTTCCCTCTTTGAGGTCGTGCAATACCGTAGTTGAGATGAACTTCTCTTGCTCTTCAAACATTTCCGCAAGCACTGCGGCCGCCACAGCAAGAAAAACATTGATGCTTCCGATGATACATCTTCCACTTTGTGGGGGACTGTAACCCTTTACAATGACACTAATGGTGTCAGTACCGCAACTGACCCGATGACTCCCACTGTTGAAAGAGGTTGCCATACGCGGACACTGTGGTGACTGACAAGCCTCGACAGCAACAGAGTTTAGAAGCACAAATACCAGGACATTTGGTTGAAAGGTTACAGCCATTCTCATAACAACACGACCGCTCGTTGTTATGACTCATACATAGGGTCCAATCTTTTTGTTTGTACCTCGGATACCAACACCAACCACTGGTGGGGGGGGCACAAAGGGGGAATAGTAGCCCAGACCCATGATGAGCCTCAACGTGGCCAATAGGGGTTTGAGACCACGTGCAACATCGTACGAGGCCACCAGAGCAGAAAACAAATCTAGTTGTAAACTCCCCTATGAGAACAGTGAGGAGCAGACAGGCCCCTAGACATCTAAGATATTGCTGAGGTGTACCACACTGGTCGTAAAAGAAGTCCAGTGAACTTCTACCTCCAAAACAAATGGCAAAAATAGTCATCTTGCCATGTGTAGGTTCAACTACAATACATCTAGTAAAGTGCTCTAATCATTTGTTCCGGTAGTACCATATTTCAGAATAAATCGGTAGGACAACTGGTCCCCTTGAGCACCAGTACCAATGCTACCACAGTCAGTCCAACAAAAATCAGTATGAAGGTTAGACCTCACAAGTCAAATTGCTATTGCTCACCGCGACAGAGGAGTTAGTAGTCACTCAGATTGCAACACGTGTAAGGGAATCTCCAGAACACTCTTCTGATGGTCAACACACATGCCACTAATAAGTAGAACCCTCCATTCAGGAGGATAGTTATTAGAAGTCATGAACCATGATCACACCGCATACAACTGGTTCAGTGCTTAGAGAGTACTTCCGTCGTGAGGTTACGTCCTCCGTGGGTAACATAGCTATGAAACAGACTCCTTCATACCTATCACCACTACAATGGTGTAAGACATATTGATGTTAGGTAAAACTAATACAGGTCCCCTTAACATATGTCTTGAGGTTGACATAATTTCTTACTGATCTCCAGGTATCGACCTGGAAATTATCTGACGTCAGACTCATTCAGAACAGGTTGCAACCTACCAGGAGACTTGGTTCTTTCCCTTGGCATGTGCGCTTATGTAGGCAAAAACGAGGATTTATGCTCGGGCCACTTAAGGGTCAAAACAAATTGATTGAAAAACATTTGTAGATTGAAAAACATTTGAATACATTTTAGAAAAAGGCTGTGACCTAACAAAATGTGCAAAAAATAAAGGGATCTGAATACTTCCGAATGCACTGTATGTGGACACCTGCTTGTCAAACAGCTCATTCCAAAATCATGGGCATTAATATAGAGTTGATCCCTCCTTTGCTGCGACAACAGCCTTCACTCTTCTGGGAAAGCTTTCCACTAGATGTGGAACATTGATACGGGGACTTGCTTCCATTCAGCCACAAGAGCATTAGTGAGGTCGGGCACTGATGTTGGGCAATTAGGCCTGGCTCGCAGTCAGCGTTCCAATTCATCCCAAAGGTGTTTGATGGGGTTTTCATTTTTATTTTTTATTTCACCTTTATTTAACCAGGTAAGCTAGTTGAGAACAAGTTCTCATTTACAACTGCGACCTGGCCAAGATAAAGCAAAGCATTGCGATAGAAACAGTAACACAGAGTTACACATGGAATAAACAAGCGTACAGTCAATAACACAATATAAAAAAATAAAGTCTATATATAGTGTGTGCAAATGGCATGAGGAGGTAAGGCAATAAATTTGCCATAGTAGCCAAGTAATTACAATTTAGCAGATTAGCACTGGAATGATCGATGAGCAAATGATGATGAGCAGATGATGGTGTGTAAGTAGTGATACTGGTGTGCAAAATAGCAGCAAAGTAAATAAAAACAATATGGGGATGAGGTAGGTAGATTGAGTGGGCTATTTACAGATGGACTATGTACAGATGCAGCGATCGGTTAGCTGCTCAGAAAGCGGGTGGGTGTTGTTATCATGATGGGTGAGCTGAGATAAGGCGGAGCTTTACCTAGCATTAACTTATAGATGACCTGGAGCCAGTGGGTCTGGCGACGAATATATTGCGAGGGTCAGCCGACTAGAGCATACAGGTCGCAGTGGTGGGTGGTATAAGGCGCTTTGGTAACAAAACGGATGGCACTGTGATAGACTACATCCAATTTGCTGAGTAGAGTATTGGAAGCTATTTTGCAAATGACATCGCCGAAGTCGAGGAATCGGAAGGACAGTCAGTTTTACTTGGGTAAGTTTGGCGCCGTGAGTGAAGGAGGCTTTGTTGCGAAACAGAAAGCCGACTCTAGATTTGATTTTGGACTGGAGATGTTTGATATGAGTCTGGAAGAAGAGTTTACAGTTTAGCCAGACACCTACAGTGGGGAGAACAAGTATTTGACACACTGCCGATTTTGCAGGTTTTCCTACTTATAAAGCATGTAGAGGTCTGTCATTTTTTATCATAGGTACACTTCAACTGTGAGAAACGGAATCTAAAGCAAAAATCCAGAAAATCACATTGTATGATTTTTAAGTAATTAATTAGCATTTTAATTGCATGACATAAGTATTTGATACATCAGAAAAGCAGAACTTAATATTTGGTACAGAAACCTTTGTTTGCATTTACAGAGATCATACGTTTCCTGTAGTTCTGGACCAGATTTGCACACACTGCAGCAGGAAGGATTTTGGCCCACTCCTCCATACAGACCTTCTCCAAATCCTTCAGGTTTCGGGGCTGGCGCTGGGCAATACGGACTTTCACCTCCCTCCAAAGATTTTCTATTGGGTTCAGGTCTGGAGACTGGCTAGGCCACTCCAAGACATTGAGATGCTTCTTACGGAGCCACTCCTTAGTTGCCCTGGCTGTGTGTTTCGGGTCATGGTCATGCTGGAAGACCCAGCCATGACCCATCTTCAATGCACTTAAGATCTCGCGATACATGGCTACATCCATCCTCCCCTCAATATGGTGCAGGCGTCCTGTCCCCTTTGCAGAAAAGCATCCCCAAAGAATGATGTTTCCACCTCCATGCTTCACGGTTGGATGGTGTTCTTAGGGTTGTACTCATCCTTCTTCTTCCTCCAAACACAGCGAGTGGAGTTTAGACCAAAAAGCTCTATTTTTGTCTCATCAGACCACATGATCTTCTCCCATTCCTCCTCTGGATCATCCAGATGGTCATTGGCAAACTTCAGACAGGCCTGGACATGCGCTGGCTTGAGCAGGGGGACCTTGCGTGTGTTGCAGGATTTTAATCCATGACGGCGTAGTGTGTTACTAATGGTTTTCTTTGGGACTGTGGTCCCAGCTCTCTTCAGGTTATTGACCAGGTCCTGCCGTGTAGTTCTGGGCTGATCCCTCACCTTCCTCATGATCATTGATGCCCCACGAGGTGAGGACTTGCATGGAGCCCCAGACCAAGGGTGATTGACCGTCATCTTGAACTTCTTCCATTTTCTAATAATTGTGCCAACAGTTGTTGTCTTCGCACCAAGCTGCTTGCCTATTGTCCTTGTAGCCCATCCCAGCCTTGTGCAGGTCGACAATTTAACCCTGATGTCCTTACACAGCTCTCTGGTCTTAGCCATTGTGGAGAGGTTGGAGTCTGTTTGATTGAGTGTGTGGACAGGTGTCTTTTATACAGGTAACGAGTTCAAACAGGTGCAGTTAATACAGGTAATCAGTGGAGAACAGGAGGGCTTCTTAAAGAAAAACTAACAGGTTTGTGAGAGCCGGAATTCTTACTGGTTGGTAGGTGATCAAATACTTATGTCATGCAATAAAATGCTAATTAATTACTTAAAAATCATACAATGTGATTTTCTGGATTTTTGTTTTAGATTCCGTCTCTCACAGTTGAAGTGTACCTATGATAAAAATGACAGACCTCTACATGCTTTGTAAGTAGGGAAACCTGCAAAATCGACAGTGTTTCAAATACTTGTTCTCCCCACTGTAGGTATTTGTAGTTGTCCATGTATTCTAGGTCAGAACCATCCAGAGTAGTGATGCTAGTTGGGGGAGCGGGTGTGGGCAGCGAACAGTTGAAAAGCATGCATTTGATTTTGCTAGCATTTAAGAGCAGTTGGAGGAGTGTTGCATGGCATTGAAGCTGGCTGCAATCCCAACATCGGGTTAAGTGTCATCAACAACCGCTGAATAGCATAGCGCTGCATTCAATAAATATTACTACAAATATTTATATTCATGAAATCACAAGTGCAATATAGGAAAACACAGCTTAGCCTTTTGTTAATCCACCTGTCGTGTCAGATTTTGAAATGATGCTTTCAGCGAAAGCAATCCAAGCATTTGTGTAAGTTTATCGATCGCACTAAAACATTAAGTACACTTAGCATCAGGAAGCTTGGTCACGAAAATCAGAAAAGCATTCAAATGATTCGTTTACCTTTGATGACCTTCGGATGTTTTCACTCACGAGACTCCCAGTTACACAACAAATGTTCCGTTTGTTCCATAAAGATGATTTTTATATCAAAATAACTCAGTTTGTTTGTCGCGTTATGTTCAGAAATCCACAGGAAAGAGCGGTCACGACAACGCAGACGAAAATTCCAAATAGTTTCCATAATGTCCACAGAAACATGTCTAACATTTTTTATAATCAATCCTCTTGTTGTTTTTAAAATATATAATCGATAATACATCAACCGCAAATGTCTTTCACAGTAGGAGAGGTGAAAACAATGGCTGTCCAAATTCTGTTGCGTGAGCAAAACTCATGTTACCACTTGACGCGATGTTATCGTTCTGGCTCATTTTTCAAAATAAAAGCCTGAAACTATGTCTGAAGACTGTTGACACCTTGAGGAAGCGATAGGAAAAGGAATCTGGTTCATATCCCTTAAAATCCAGCAATGGGAGGCTATGGAACATGGAGTTTTCAAAATAGAAGCCACTTCCTGTTTTGATTTTCCTCAGGGTTTCGCCTGCAATATCAGTTCTGTTATACTCACAGACAATATTTTGACAGTTTTGGAAACTTGTGATTTCTATCCAATACTAATAATAATATACATATATTAGCAACTGAGACTGAGGAGCTGGCCGTTTACAATGGGCACCTTTTCATCCAAGCTACTCAATACTGCCCCTACAGCCATAAAAAGTTAACACAGTGTCCAAAGAAGGGCCAGATGTATACAGAATGGTGTTGTCTGCGTAAAGGTGGATCAGGGAATCACCACAGCAAGAGCGACATCATTGATATATACAGAGAAAAGAGTCGGCCTGAGAATTGAACCCTGTGGTACCCCCATAGAGACTGCCAGAGGTCCGGACAACAGGCCCTCCGATTTCACACACTGAACTCTGTCTGCGATGTAGTTGGTGAACCAGGCGAGGCAGTCATTTGAGAAACCAAGGCTATTGAGTCTGCCGATAAGAATACGGTAATTGACAGAGTCGAAAGCCTTGGCCCGGTCGATGAAGACGGCTACACAGTACAGTCTTTTATCGATGGCGGTTATGATATTGTTTAGTACCTTGTGCGCGGCTGAGGTGCACCCATGACCAGCTCGGAAACCGGATTGCAAAGCGGAGAAGGTACGGTGCGATTCAAAATGGTCAGTGATCTGTTTATTAACTTGGCTTTCAAAGACCTTAGAAAGGCAGGGCAGGATGGAAATAGGTCTATAACAGTTTGGGTCTAGAGTGTCACCCCATTTGAAGAGGAGGATGACCGTGGCAGCTTTCCAATCTTCAGGGATCTCAGGCGATACGAAAGATAGGTTGAACAGACTGGTAATAGGGTTTGCAAAAAATGGCGGTGGATAATTTTAGAAAGAGAGGGTCCAGATTGTCTAGCCCAGCTCATTTGTACGGATCCAGGTTTTGCAGCACTTTCAGAACATCTGCTATCTGGATTTGGGTGAAGGAGAAGCTGGGGAGGCTCAAGCAAGTAGCTGCAGGGGGTGCGGAGCTGTTGGCCGGGGTTGGGGTCACCAGAAGGAAAGCATGGCCAGCCGTAGAGAAATGCTTATTGAAATGTTTGTTTATCATGGATTTATCGGTGGTGACCGTGTTGCCTAGCCTCAGTGCAGTGGGCAGCTGGGAGGAGGTTCTCTTGAAGACGGCTGCACAGTACTGTCTCTTACCGGTGGCAGTTATGATATTGTTTAGAACCTTGAGCGTGGTTTGAGGTCCACCCATGACCAGCTCGGAGACCGGATTGCACAGCAGAGAAGGTACGGTGGGATTCGGAATGGTCAGTGATCTGTTTGTTAACTTGGCTTTCAAGGACTTTAGAAAGGCAGGGCAGGATGGATATAGGTCTGTAACAGTTTGGGTCTTTGAAGAAGGGGGAGGCTATGGCAAATAGCAGCTTGGGGTGCAGAGCTGTTGGCTGAAGTTGGGGCAGCCAGGAGGAAAGCATGGCCAGCCATAGAGAAATGTTTATTGAAATTCCCGATAATCGTGGATTTATCTGTGCCTCAGTGCAGTGGGCAGCTGTGAGGAGGTGCTCTTATTCTCCATGGACTTTACAGTGTACCAAAACGTTTTGGAGTTAGAGCTACAGGATGCCACAAGATGTTTTTGTGCTGGTCAAGGGCAGTCAGGTCTGGAGTGAACCAAGGGCTATATCTGTTCTTAGCTCTACATTTTTTGAAAGGGGCATGCTTATTTAAGATGGTACGGAAATTACTTTTAAAGAAAGACCAGGCATGCTCGACTGACGGGATGGGGGTCAATATCCTTCCAGGATACCCGGGCTAGGTCGATTAGAAAGGCCTGCTCGCATAAGTGTTATAGAGAGCGTTTGAGTGATGAGGGGTGGTCGTTTGACCGCGGATCCCATAGCAGATGCAGGCAATGAGGCAGTGATCGCTGAGATCCTGATTGAAAACAGCAGAGGTGTATCTGGAGGGCAAGTTGGTCAGGATAATATCTATGAGGGTACCCATGTTTCTGGATTTAGGGTTGTACCTGGTGGTTTCCTTGATAATTTGTGTGAGATTGAGGGCATCTATCTTAGAGGACTTCTGGGGTGTTGAGCATATCCCAGTTTCGGTCACCTAACAGAACGAACTCTGAAGATAGATGAGGCAATCAATTCACATATGGTGTCCAGGGCATAGCTGGGAGCTGAGGGGGGTATATAATAACAGGCGGCAACAGTGAGAGACTTATTTCTGGAGAGATTAATTTTTAATATTAGAAGCTCGAACTGTTTGGGCATAGAACTGGAAAGTATGACAGAACTTTCAAGCTCTCTCTGCAGTAGATTGCAACTCCTCCCCCTTTGGCAGTTCTATCTTGATAGAAAATGTTGTAGTTGGGTATGGAAATCTCAGAATTTTTGGTGCCTCCACATCACCCGAGGAACAGAGGAGTAGGATGAGGCTAGCAAAACTGGTCGTCTAGTGCGTTGGGGACAGAGAATAAAAGATTTCTGGGCGTGGTAGAATAGATTCAGGGCATAATTTGCAGACAGGGGTATGGTGGGGTGCGGGTACAGTGGAGGTAAGCCCAGGCACTGAGTGATGATAAGAAAGGTTGCATCTCTGGACACGCTGGTTATACTGGGTGAGGTCACCACATGTGTGGGAGGTGGGACAAAGGAGGAATCTGAGGCATGTACAGTGGGACTAAGGGCTCCACAGTAAACTAAAACAATGATAATTATACAAGGCATATTGACATTTGAGAGAGACATAAAGCGAGGCATAAAGCAATCACAGGTGTTGATTAGGAGAGCTAGCTAAGACAACAATGGATAAGACAACAACAGCTAATCAGCTAAGACAACAACAACAAGTAAAATGGCGATGAATGGGCAGAGAGGGTCGGTGAGCAACACACAGGGCCTGAGTTTTGGGCTAGGGCCGACAGATAAACAAAGGTAAACAAAGTGGAGTTCCGTGATAAATGAACAGTCCAGCAGGCATCAGCTATGTAGCCATAGGGTTCAGTGTACAGCAATAGATGGAACAGGTAAGCTGCGCGGTAGTCGTTGCTACGCTGGCACGCGGGAGACACAGCGTTTAAAGTTAGAAGTCCGGGGTAAGTAGAAGCGTCTGCTCCAACATCCGGGAAAGGCCGGTTGAAGACACAGCTGATGGAATTACGTCTGCGGACCAGTCGTGGTGGTACGGCAGGGCACCATGTCGACGAAGGGACCGGGTCAGATGGTCGAAATTAGTATTGTAGTTGTGGTAATTACATTTGCTAGCTTCAGGTCTGTGTCACTCAGTGGCAGCTAGCTAGCTGTGATGATCAATGGTCCAGGGTTTACGGCAGGAATCCGGCGTTAGGTCAGGGCTCTGTGCAGGCCAGTCAAGTTCTTCCACAATGATTTTGACAAACCATTTCTGTATGGACCTCGCTTTGTGCACATGGGCTTTGTCATGCTGAAACAGGAAAGGGCCTTTCCCAAACTGTTGCAACAAAGTTGCAAGCACAGAATTGTCTACAATGTCATTGCATGCTGTTAAGTTTCCACTTCACTGGAAATAAGGGGCCTAGCCCGAAGCATGAAAAACAGCCCCAGACCATTTTTTCTCCTCCACCTCCACTTTACAGTTGGCACTATGCATTCGTTCAGGTAGCATTCTCCTGGTATCCGCCAAACCCAGATTAATCCGTCAGACTGCCAGATAGTGAAGCGTAATTCTTCACTCCAGACAACGCGTTTCCACTGCTCCAGAGTCCAATGGCGACGAGGTGTACACAACTCCATCCGAAGCTAGCATGGGGATCTTAGGCTTGTGTGCGGCTGCTCTTCGATGGAAATCCATTTCATGAAGCTGCAGATGAACAGTTATTGTGCTGACATTGCTTCCATAGGTAGTTTGGAACTCTGTAGTGAGTGTTGCAACCGAGGACAGACCATTTTTACGCGCTTCATGCATCAGCACTCTGTGTTTCCCTTCTGTCAGCTTGTGTGGCCTCCCACTTCACGGCTGAGCCGTTGTTGCTCCTAGATGTTTCCACTTCACAATAACAGCAGTTACAGTTGACTGTGGCAGCTCTAGCAGGGCAGAAATTTGATTAACTGACTTGTTGGAAAGGTGGCATCTTAACATAAGAAGGTGCCACATTGAAAGTCACTGAGCTCTTCAATAAGGCCATTCTACTGCCAATGTTTGTCTATAGAGATTGCATGGCAATGTGCTCGATTTTATACACCTGTCAGCAATGGGTGTGGCTGAAATAGCCAAATCTACGAATTTGAAGTGGTGTCCACAAACTTTTGGATATATATTCCAGACTCTTATATTGCTAGTTTTAATATTTATATATTTCTTTATTCCTTTATTTTTTGGGGGGGATTAGCATGTATTGTTAGGTTCTACTGCACTGTTGGAGCTAGGAACATCTGCATTTCGCTATACCCACGATAAGATCTGCAAAATATTTGACCAATAAAATGCTAGTTGATTTTGACTTGAATAGAAGCCATGATTTCAGAAGAGGACTGTATGGCTTTTGCAAACCCAATGTTCCCTGAAGTATTTTAACACAAAATAAAGCTGTGGAAATTGTTTGAAGGCCAGTGGTTGTAATGTAAATTATATTTCTAAAGTCCTATTTGATTCTTTGTTTGCTATTCATTTAGAGCACATCCTTAGGCATCATCCTCGTAAAAATGTACTCTACTGCAGTGTTTCCCAATCTCGGTCCTTGGGACCCCAAGGGGTGAACATTTTGGTTTTTGCCCTAGAACTATATATCTGATTCAACTAATAATCAAGCTTTGATCGTTTGAATCAGCTGTGTAGGCTTTAACCGGGGGTGAAACCTTCCTTAGACATTTCTCCTGTTGGTGATGCAGAAAATCTACACATGGCTATCATAGTGTCATGCTGTCTTCTGCATCATCAGCTCAAACTGGCCCAAGTCCCGGGCTAGGCTATTCTATTCTATTCTATCAGCTGTTCCATGCATCACTCTGCATTGTTACCCTTTCACACTATAGTCCCAACCTAAACCACCAACTGTGCTGGCTCTGATATTTTGACATTGTCCTTTCCAGCAAATATGTTGGATATGTAGACCAGCTCATTACATCTTGGTTTGGCATGGCTTAACTCAGAGACAGTGGATCACATGTATTGCTGTCGAGGGTTCATTGTCTCTGTGGGATCGAATAGCGTGAGATAACAACACTTTAGACATATAGGCAATAGCAAGGGTATTCTAGATGATTAATAATGTTTGCAGAGCGCCAAACAATGAAATCTTACCAATTATCTAGCTAGGTGATTCAACTGATGATATATGACAAAGTGATCGTCATCGTGTGATCTTCACCCTGGTTAGATGTACAATGCAAGGGATTACTCTGTTCTATGCATTCTATGTTCTATTTGTTATGTTCTATGGAAGTGTTTTAAAATGTGTCAATATGTTCACGATATCATTCCACAATTTTAAATGCTATGAATTAGGCAAATTAAGTAACAGTGAAATATTGCAGTATACAGTGGGGCAAACAAGTATTTAGTCAGCCACCAATTGTGCAAGTTCTCCTACTTAAAAATATGAGAGAGGCCTGTAATTTTCATCATAGGTACTACTTCAACAGACAAAATGAGAAAAAAATCCAGAAAATCACATTGTAGGATTTTTTATTAATTTATTTGCAAAATATTTTTCTCATTTTATCTGTCATAGTTGAAGTGTACCTATGATGAAAATTACAGGCCTCTCTCATATTTGTAAGTGGGAGAACTTGCACAATTGGTGACTGACTAAATATTTTTTTGCCCCACTATATATTGCTGTAAAAAACAATGAAAGTTATTCATCCACTGCCGAGTGTATGTGTGTTGTGTTCAATCCAGTTTGTGTGTGTGACAGCTTATTAGGCCTTACATTTTTTATCAAATTGATGCTTTCACAACTTCCTGACAATAAATACAAACCAGATAAACAATAAAGTAGCCAAGATGAGGAAACGGATGGAATCGAATCTAAGCCAGGTCATTCACAGATCACAGGTGAGACTACAGTCATAGAGAGCCACTGTATGCTACAGTTACCCATCTCCCCAAAGGTTAGCACTAGATTAGATTATTATGGCTAATCAGATCACTCACAGGTGAGCCTACTAAGAAACCTATCCAACGGTCAGCACAGATTATTATGGCTAAAGTCATAGATCGCCACTGGTGCTAACTAAATCTATCTAAGGGTCAGACTCAAAACAGTGGGTAGTAATGATCTCACCCTAATCCTGACCAATCTTTGCAAGGGTCAAACTGACAGATTTGTATAGGTACAGTGAGACTAGATAGCATCATAAGTGTTTATAAGTCCACAGCTTCAGAAGCAAGCCCTAGCCATAACACTAGTCTAACGGATATGGGAATTGTACTCTGCTCTTTACTGCAAAAGCCCAATCATTTAGATTCTAACAGCTTATACTAAGAACTCAAAACACATTAGCATGACTCCAGATGTTTGGAGGTCCATGAGGAATAATTTCATGCAGAAATGATGTAATAGGGGATCTAGATTGCAGAACCTCCCCTAACAGTGTTCCCTAAAAGCACCCAAACAGAGATGGGTAGCATCCCAAATGGCAACCTATTCCCTCCACAGTGCACTACCTTCGACCAGAGAACTTGGGATGCAGACATGGTGCTACTGTAGTTCTGTCTGGGAACCTCCTCACAACAGGGACAAGGGTTTTTGGTATCTGTGAGGGCTTTTCCAAATCCTCTTTCAGAGCCACCGAGCAGAATGGAGATATTATGATCTGACACTCTGTGAGTGCAGTGCAGCACCCTTAAAATACAGGCCCAGCATAATCCACCTGAGAGAAATAAGCATTATGTATTGTGAAAATATATAAAAGTTTTGAAAATATTAAATCACTTACCTCATGATGGAAATGAACAACATAACATGGAACACCAGGTGCAGGAAACCATTGAGTTGATAAATAATGATAATAAAAACAAAAGCATAATAAAAACATATGATTTTATATTAAGTAAGGGCTTACCTTCTCTTGGTACTGCCTGCGGGACGAGTCCAGTGATTGGATGAGAGCGGTGGCGTGGCCGACGAACATGGCGTAGCAGGTGGCGCCCACAATCATACTGAGCATGGTGATCCACAGGTCGGACATGCTGACGGGCGCCCGGGCGCCGTACCCGATACACAGCATGTGGCTCATGGCCTTAAAGAGAGCGTACGAGTACTGCTTACCCCACGAGTCATTCTGTAGGGGAGACAGGGGGAGGATGGGGGAGAAAGAGGGAGAGAGAAGGGGAAAGGGGGGAGTTACCGCGGGCTTGTAGAAGATTTACGGCACAGAGAGAGGAGGATCTTTCTCTTTGATGGATCACTGAACCTCCACAGAACATCCTGCCAACATACCTTCATGCTTGGGCACGTTACACTCACAGAGTGACTAAACCACCACTCCCTCTCCTCCCTTGCTCCCTCATTCCTCCTCGGCCAATGCGTGTAAAACAATTCGATGGCTGGAAGCGGTGCTAATCAACATTGATTACTTCCATTAGCTGTGTAAGAGCTGATGTATAGTTTGTCTTTGACATAGGGATCCTTCACTTCACTGAGCTGGACGGAGGAAGCAGAGAGGCGAGGGTTCTGCCTGGCTTCTGCCTTTTCTCTACTGCGTCCCAAATGGCACTATTCCCTGCATAGTGCACTGCTTTTGTAGTCTACTATATGGGAAATATGGTGCCATTTGGGACATAACCCTTCTTATGGCTGATTACCACAAGTGCTTTAATGGGATTCAGTGCAGAGAGGCAGAAATACAGTCCTGTCAGGACGAAGGCACTATGATTCAGCCCAGATACTATACACCCTGCTGGAGCAAGGCCTAGACTAAGCATCTGGTACATTGGTTTGAATCAATAGCATACAGTATTTATACAACCGCATTCTTCAGCATTGATTCTCAACATAGTCTCCTGATGATCCTTACTGTTGCTGTAAATGTCAATCAATCAAATGTATTTATAATGCCGTTTTTTCATCAGCAGTTGTCACAAAGTTCTTGTACATTAAATGCAAGTGCTTATACAGTGTGGAAATTGAAGCTCTGATTTTGAAAAGCAATAGGGAGCCTGCAGCGACAGCACTGGTAGGTGTGGCATACAAGAAAAGACAACTCCGATGAAAGACAGGGCATAAACCAACCTGCTAAATTCCTGAAGAGAAATCAGATCCTGCAGTTCTAGCATACAGGTTTCAAAGGCTTCCACGTAGGGAGCTGAGAAAATTGACAGACTTGAGGTGGCATACAAGACAGCAGCAGAGAAAGAAAGACCTGGGTAAAGTACAATAGTTGCAGGCACTAAAGCAACGGTATAAGACAGAACACTTGAGGTGGCTTCCAAGAGAGCGGCAGCAAAAAACCTAGTAGGACTTTGTTCTAAAGTATAACAGTATGGTGTGTGACACTGGAGGTGGACACTGGAGGTGGACACTGGAGGTGGACACTGGAGGTGGACACTGGAGGTGGACACTGGAGGTGGCAGGCACTACAGCAATTCTTTCTAGAGGTGCATGAGTAGTTCTTTCTATGAAGTGTTCTGCTGGAGTACTTCCTCAGTACTTTTAGTTCACAGAAAGAGAGGAACAGGTGAGAAAATTGGAGGAGTCAGTCACTCAGGAAGAGCAACTACAAGAGACTGTATATGGGAGCTGTCACAGCCGTCTTTCCAAATTGACCTTAGGTGCCTTGCCGGGAGTCATAGTGTGCATCCCAGATGGCACCATATTCACTTTGTAGTGCCTATAGAGGCCTTAAGGGCTCTGGTCAAAATAAATATACTATATAGTGAATAGGGTGCCATGTTGGATGTAGTCACAGATGTAGGGGCCTGTTTGGTGGCTTGCTAGCCATATTATATGACTCTACTCTCTTATTTTTGTTTTATTTATTTTATAAATCGACATTGAAGTCTTCAAGACTAGTGGCTTGCAAGGGGATGGAATTTATGCCACTAGGAAGTGGGTTAGCAGGTCAGGAGTTGTACAGAATATCCTGACCTGGAGGCTTGTGACATTTGTGACATGTACTAAGATGAGTAATGTAACAAACAGTTCATTGGGTTCAGGGTTTGGTTGTGTGGTTGCAGCCAAAAAAATAAAGGGGTCAAAAGGCATACAGTTTGAATAAGATGGACTTGCCTTGAAAGAAAAAAGTTTGAAGGCTTATTTTTATTTTCTTATACAGTGCATTTGGAAAGTATTCAGACCCCTTGACATTTTCAACATTTTGTTACGTTATAGCCTTATTCTAAAATGGATTAAATAGTTTTCCCCCCTCATCAATATACACACAATATTCCATAATGACAAAGTAAAAAACGTTTTTTTGAATTTTTTGCAAATGTATTAAAATATCTATCTATATTTTTTTATATTTACATAACTATTCAGACCCTTTACTCAGGACTTTGTTGAAGCACCTTTGGCAGCGATTACAGCCTCACGTCTTCTTGGGTATGATGCTGCAAGCTTGGCACACCTGTATTTGGGGAGTTTCTAACATTCTTCTCTGCAGATCCTCTCAATCTCTGTCAGTTTGGATGGGGAGCGTCGCTGCACAGCTATTTTAAGGTCTCTCCAGAGATGTTCGATTAGGTTCAAGTCTGGGTTCTGACTGGGCCACTCAAGGACATTCAGAGACTTGTCCCAAAGCCAACCCTGCATTGTCTTGGCTATGTTCTTAGGGTCATTGTCTTTCGCCCCAGTCTCAGGTCCTGAGCTCTCTGGAGCAAGTTTTCATCAAGCATCTCGCTGTACTTTGTGCAGTTCATCTTTCCCTCGATCCTGACTAGTTTTCCAGTCCCTGTCGCTGAAAAACATCCTCAATGCATGATGCTGCCACCCCCATGCTTCACCCTAGGGATGGTGACAGGTTTCCTCCAGATGTGACGCTTGGCATTCAGGCCAAGGAGTTCAATCTTGGTTTCATCAAACCAGAGAATCTTCTTTCTCATGGTCTGAGATTCCTTTATGTGCCTTTTTGCAATCAACAAGCGGGATGTCATGTACCTTTTTACTGAGAAGTGGCTTCCGTCTGGCCACTCTACCACAAAGGCCTGATTGGTGGATTGCAGCAGAGATGGTTGTCTTTCTGGAAGGTTGGATGGGGAGCATCGGCTTCTTGGGCACCTCCCTGACCAAGGCCCTTCTCCCTTGATTGTTCAGTATGGCCGGACGGCCAGCTCTCGGAAGAGTCTGGTGGATCCAAACTTCTTTCGTTTAAGAATGAAGGCCACTGTGTTCTTTGGGATCTTCAATGCTGCAGACATTTGTTGGTACCCTTCCCCAGATCTGTGCCTCGACACGACCCTGTCTTGAAGCTCTACAGACCATTCTTTCAACCTCATGGCTTGGTTTTTTCTCAGACATGCACTGTCAACAGTCGGACCTTAAATAGACAGGTATGCCTTTCCAAATCATGTCATCAAGGATGATCAATGGAAACAGGATGTACCTGAGCTCAATTCCCCTTTCATAGGAAAGGGTCTGAATACTTACTGTACGTGATTTAGGTATTTGTGTTTTTTTTATACATTTGCAAACATTTATAAACATTTTAAAAAATATGTTCATTATGAGGTATTGGTATTGTGGTATTGTGTATTGAGGTATTGATTCATTTTTTTAAGGCAGTAACGTAACAAAGTGTGGAAAAATGGAAGGGGTCTGAATACTTTCCGAATGCACTGTATATCCTTACTCTAGTATTTCATATTCTTGTGAAAATTAAGCAATACTGAACAAAAATATAAACGCAACCATTTCAAAGATGTTGCTGAGTTCATGTAAGGAAATCAGTCAATTGAATTTTTTTTTTTTTACCTTTATTTAACTAGGCAAGTCAGGTAAGAACAAATTCTTATTTTCAATGGCAGCCTAGGAACAATGGGTTAACTGTCTTGTTCAGCAGCAGAACGACAGATTTTTACCTTTTCAGCTCAGGGATCCGATCTTGCAAACTTTCGATTGCTAGTCCAACGCTCTAACCACTAGGCTACCTGCCCCCCCATAAATTAATTTGACCGTAATCTATGGATTTCACATTACTGGAAATACAGATCTACATCTATTGGTCACAGATACCTTAAAAAAGTAGGGGCGTAGATCAGAAAACCAGTCAGTACCTGGTGTGACCATCATTCACCTCATGCAGCGCGATACATCTCTTTCGCATAGAGTTGATCAGGCTGTTGATTATGACCTGTGGAATGTTGTCCCACTCCTCTTCAGTGGCTGTGTGAAGTTGCTGGATATTGGCAGTAACTGGAAAATGATGTCATACGTGTCAATCCAGAGCATCCCAAACATGCTCAATGGGTGACATGTCTGGTGATTATGAAGGCCATGGAAGAATGGGACATTTTCAGCTTCCAGGAAATTGTGTACCGATCCTTGTGACATGAGGCCGTGCATTATCACGCTGAAACATGGAGTGACGATGGCAGATGAATGGCACTACAATGAGCCTTAGGATCTCATCAAGGTATCTCTGTGCATTCAAACTACCATGGGGTACTCTGTTCACAACGTTGACATCAGCAAACCCACACATTGCCATACATGTGGTCTGTGGTTGTGAGGAGGGTTGGACGTACTGCCAAATTCTCTAAAACAACGCTGGAAGCAGCTTATGGTAGAGAAATTAACAGCAAATTCTCCGGCAACAGTGCTGGTGAATATTCCTGCAGTCAGCATGCCAATTGTACACTCCCTCAAAACTCCCTCAAAATTGTGTTGTGT
This sequence comes from Oncorhynchus tshawytscha, assembly GCF_018296145.1. Taxonomy (NCBI): domain Eukaryota; kingdom Metazoa; phylum Chordata; class Actinopteri; order Salmoniformes; family Salmonidae; genus Oncorhynchus; species Oncorhynchus tshawytscha. The sequence goes on along the minus strand of NC_056448.1, from coordinate 1,404,967 downwards.
GGCAAAGCTGCACAAAATTTCAACTGGCCTGTAAGTGTCCCCAGCACAAGGTGCATCTGTGTAATAACCATGCTGTTTAATCATCTTCTTGAAATGCCACACCTGTAAGGTGGATAGAGTATCTTGGCAAAGGAGAAATGATCACTTACAGGGACGTAAACAGATTTGTGCACAGGTTTTTATTTCGTGCATATGTAACATTTCTGGGATCTTTTATTTCAGCTCATCAATCATAGGACCAACACTTTACATATTGCACTTATATTTTTGATCAGTTTATAGTCCCTTTCAGAATGATAGAACATCTAAGAGAAAGATATTATTAAAAGATCCTGTATAGTGTAAGCTTACAGTATGTTGAAGTAGTAGGCAATATGCTCATTTAGCCTTCATTTACACGGGTTCGTCTAATTGAGGCTAAATATATTTGCAAACGAGACCTGTATTATGTTAAAATGTTGAAGTATGGTGTAATGTGTTTATGTAACTGTATGTTTTAATGTTGATAATATGTCACGCAACCTATGATATATATCAACATATATACTGTAGAATGTACAGTATGTCTTTGAATTGATCTGCATGGGGAACCAATTTAACCATGTTAAAGCCACCATGCCTGGAGAAGCCACCATTGCAGCAGCGAATCTCCCACTGGGGGATTAAGGAGCATGCTAAGGCCTACTATAAACATGCATACTGTCAACATACAGTACACACATGCAACTGGTAAACAAGAACCAAGCCATGTACAGTTGAAGTCGGAGGTTTACATACACCTTAGCCAAATACATTTAAACTCAGTTTTTCACAATTCCTGAGATTTAATCCGAGGAAAACAATCCCTGTTTTAGGTCAGTTAGCATCACCACTTTATTTTAAGAATGTGAAATGTCAGAATAATAGTAGAGAGAATGTTTTATTTCTTTCATCACATTCCCAGTGGGTCAGAAGTTTACATATACTCAATTAGTATTTTGTAGCATTGCCTTTCAATTGTTTAACTTTGGTCAAACGTTTTGGGTAGCCTTCCACAAGCTTCCCACAATAAGTTGGGTGAATTTTGGCCAATTCCTCCTGACAGAGCTGATGTAACTGAGTCAGGTTTGTAGGCCTCCTTGCTCGCACACACTTTTTCAGTTCTACCCACAAATGTTGTATAGGGTTGAGGACAGGGCTTTGTGATGGGCACTCCAATACTGTCACGTTCTGACCATAGTTTTGTTATTTTATTATTTGTTTTAGTACGGTCAGGGCGTGAGTTGGGGTGGGCAGTCTATGTTTGTTTTTCTATGTTGGTTTTTGTGTTCGGCCTAGTATGGTTCTCAATCAGAGGCAGGTGTTGTTAGTTGTCTCTGATTGAGAATCATACTTAGGTAGCCTGGGTTTCACTTTTGGCTTGTGGATTTGTTTCCGTGTTTTTGGGCCACACGGTACTGTTTGGTTTTGTAAATTCACGTTGTCATTTATTGTTTAGTGTTCTGAGTTTGAATTAAATATCATCATGAACACTTACCACGCTGCGCTTCTGTCCAATCCTTACTCCTCCTCAGACGAAGAGGAGGAAATCCGATACAGAAACACGAACCACAAAAGGACCCAGCAGCGTGGTAACGGGCAGCAACAGCAGCAGCAATGTCAGGACGCCTGGACATGGGAGGACGTTTTGGACGGCAAGGGTTGCTACACATGGGAGGAGATCCTGGCTGGAAGGGATCGCCTCCAATAGGAACAGGTGGAGGTATCTAGGATAGCAGAGGCAGCTGGAGAGAGGAGCCAGAGATACGAGGGAACACGGCTGTCAAGGAAGGGGGAGGCACACGGGGAGTGTGGCTAAGTCAGGTAGGAGACCTGAGCCAACTCCCCGTGCTTACCGGAGAGCAAGAGGGACTGGGCAGCCACCGTGTTATGCGGTGGAGCGCACGGTGTCCCCGGAGTGTGTGCATAGCCCGGTGTGGTACATTCCAGCTCCTCGTATCGGCCGGGCTAGAGTGGGCATCGAGCCAGGTGCCATGAAGCCGGCTCTACGCATCTGGTCTCCAGTGTGTCTCCTCGGGCCGGCGTACATGGCACCAGCCTTACGCATGGTGTCCCCGGTTCGCCAGCACAGCCCAGTGCGGGCTATTCCACCTCGCCGCACTGGCCTGGCTACGGGGAGCATTCAACCAGGTAAGGTTGGGTAGGCTCGGTGCTCAAGAGCTCCAGTGTGCCTGCATGGTAAGGTCTATCCGGTGCCACCTTTACGCACCAGCCCTCCGGTGGCAGCCCCCCGCACCAGGTTGTCTCTCCGTCTTCTCCCTACAGGTGCTCCCGCCTGTCCAGCGCTGCCAGAGCCTTCCTCCTGCCCAGCGCTGTCAGAGTCTCCCGTCTGTCCTGAGCCGCAAGAGTCTCCCGTCTGTCCTGAGCCGCAAGAGTCTCCCGTCTGTCCTGAGCCGCAAGAGTCTCCCGTCTGTCCTGAGCCGCAAGAGTCTCCCGTCTGTCCTGAGCTGCCAGAGTCTCCCATCTGTTCTGACCCGCCAGATTCTCGAGTCTGTCCTGAGCCGCCAGAGTCTCCCGTCTGTCCTGAGCTGCCTGAGTCTCCCGTCTGTCCTGAGCCGCCAGAGTCTCCAGTGTGTCCTGAGCCGCCAGAGTCTCCAGTCTGTCCTGAGCCGCCAGAGTCTCCAGTCTGTCCTGAGCCACCAGAGCCGCCAGTCTGTCCTTAGCCACCAGACCTGCCAGTCAGCCAGGCGTCCCCAGAGCCACCAGTCAGCCAGGAGCCGCCAGAGACGCAAGCCAGCCAGGAGCCGCCGGAGCCGCCAGTCAGCCAGGAGTCGCCAGTCAGCCAGGAGCCGCCAGAGCCGCCAGCCAGCCAGGAGCCGCCAGAGCCGTCAGCCAGCCAGGAGCCGCCAGAGCCGTCAGCCAGCCAGGAGCCGCCAGAGCCATCAGCCAGCCAGGAGCCGCCAGAGCCGTCAGCCAGCCAGGAGCCTCCAGAGCCGTCAGCCAGCCAGGAGCTGCCAGAGCCGTCCTTCACTCCAGAGCTGCCGGAGTCTCCCGCCTGTCCGGCGCTGCGGGGTCTCCCGCCTGTCCGGCGCTGCCGGAATCTCCCGTCCATTCAGGACCCGTGGCAAGGGTCCCCAGTCCGAGGTCGGCGGCGAGGGTCGCCGCTCATAAGAGGCCAAGGGGGCGGTTGAGGAGGCGGACAAAAACTATGGTGAAGTGGGGTCCACGTCCCACGCCAGAGCCGCCACTGCGGACAGACGCCCACCCAGACACTCCCCTATAGGTTCAGGTTTTGCGGCCGGAGTCCGCACCTTTGGGGGGGGTACTGTCACGTTCTGACCATAGTTCTGTTATTTTATTCTTTGTTTTAGTATGGTCAGGGCGTGACTTGGGGTGGGCAGTCTGTTTGTTTATCTATGTTGGTTTTTGTGTTCGGCCTAGTATGGTTCTCAATCAGAGGTAGGTGTCGTTAGTTGTCTCTGATTGAGAATCATACTTAGGTAGCCTGGGTTTCACTTTTGGTCTGTGGGTGTTTGTTTCCGTGTGAGAGTTTGGGCCACACGGTATTGTTTCGGTTTTGTAAATTAACGTTGTCATTTATTGTTTAGTGTTCTGAGTTTTAATGAAATATCATCATGAACACTTAACACGCTGTGCTTTGGTCCCATCCTTACTCCTCCTCAGACGAAGAGGAGGAAATCCGTTACAAATACCTTGACTTTGTTTTCCTTAAGACGCATTTGCAACTAAGCTTTAATTTCCTGACTGATGTCTTCAGATGTTGCTTCAATATATCCACATAATTGTCCTACCTCATGATGCCATCTATTTTGTGAAGTACACCAGTCCCTCCTGCAGCAAAGAATCCCCACAACATGATGCTGCCACCCCGTTCTTCATGGTTGGGATGGTGTTCTTCGGCTTGCAAGCCTCCCCCTTCGTCCTCCAAAGATAAAGATGGTCATTGTGGCCAAACAGTTCTATTTTTGTTTCATCAGACCAGAGGACATTTCCCTAAAATGTACAATCTTTGTCCCATGTGCAGTTGCAAACCGTAGTCTGGCTTTTTTACGGTGGTTTTGGAGCAGTGGCTTCTTCCTTGCTGAGCAGCCTATCATGTTATGTTGATATAGGACTCGTTTTACTGTGGATATAGATACTTTTGTACCTGTTTCCTCCAGCATCTTCACAAGGTCTTTTGCTGTTGTTCTGGGATTTATTTGCACTTTTCACACCAAAGTACGTTCATCTCTAGGAGACAGAACTTGTCTCCTTCCTGAGCGGTATGATGGCTGCATGGTCCCATGGAGTTTATACTAGCGTACTATTGTTTGTACAAATGAACATGGTGCCTTCAGACGTTTGGAAATTGCTCCCAATGATGAATCATACTTGTGGTGTACAATTTTTTTCTGAGGTCTTGGCTGATTTATTTAGATTTTCCCATGATGTCAAGCAAAGAGGCACTGAGTTTGAAGGTAGGCCTTGAAATACATCCACATTTGCACCTCCAATTGACTCAAATTATGTCAATTAGCCTATCAGAAGCTTCTAAACCATGACATCATTTTCTGGAATATTCCAAGCTGTTTAAAGGCACAGTTAACTTGTATGTAAACTTCTGACCCACTGGAATTGTGATACTGTGAAATAATCTGTCTATAAACAATTGTTATAAACATTACTTGTGTCATGCACAGACCCAGGGTCTCGAGCTTGATGACGAGCTTGGAGGGTACTATGGTGTTGAATGCCGAGCTGTAGTCGATGAACAGCATTCTCACATAGGTATTCCTCTTGTCCAGATGGGTTAGGGCAGTGTGCAGTGTGGTTGAGATTGCGTTGCCTGTGGACCTATTTGGGCGGTAAGCAAATTGGAGTGGGCCTAGGGTGTCAGGTAGGGTGGAGGTGATATGGTCCTTGACTAGTCTCTCAAAGCACTTCATGATGACGGATGTGAGTGCTACGGGGCGGTAGTCGTTTAGCTCAGTTACCTTAGCTTTCTTGGGAACAGGGACAATGGTGGCCCTCTTGAAGCATGTGGGAACAGCAGACTGGTATAGGGATTGATTGAATATGTCCGTAAACACACCGGCCAGCTGGTCTGCGCATGCTCTGAGGGCGCGGCTGGGGATGCCGTCTGGGCCTGCAGCCTTGCGAGGGGTAACACGTTTAAATGTCTTACTCACCTCAGCTGCAGTGAAGGAGAGACCGCATGTTTTCATTGCAGGCCGTGTCAGTGGCACTGTATTGTCCTCAAAGCGGGCAAAAAAGTTACTTAGTCTGCCTGGGAGCAAGACATCCTGGTCCGTGACTGGGCTGGATTTCTTCCTGTAGTCCGTGATTAACTGTAGACCCTGCCACATGCCTCTTGTGTCTGAGCCGTTGAATTGAGATTCTACTTTGTCTCTGTACTGACGCTTAGCTTGTTTAATAGCCTTGCGGAGGGAATAGCTGCACTGTTTGTATTCAGTCATGTCACCAGACACCTTGCCCTGATTAAAAGCAGTGGTTCGCGCTTTCAGTTTCACACGAATGCTGCCATCAATCCACGGTTTCTGGTTAGGGAATGTTTTAATCGTTGCTATGGGAACGACATCTTCAACGCACGTTCTAATGAACTCGCACACCGAATCAGCGTATTCATCAATGTTGTTATCTGACGCAATACGGAACATCTCCCAGTCCACGTGTTGGAAGCAGTCTTGGAGTTTGGAGTCAGCTTGGTCTAACCAGCGTTGAACAGACCTCAGCGTGGGAGCTTCTTGTTTTAGTTTCTGTCTGTAGGCAGGGATCAACAAAATGGAGTCGTGGTCAGCTTTTCCGAAAGGGGGGCGGGGCAGGGTCTTATATGCGTCGCGGAAGTTAGAGTAACAATGATCCAAGGTCTTTCCACCCCTGGTTGCGCAATCGATATGCTGATAAAATTTAGGGAGTCTTGTTTTCAGATTAGCCTTGTTAAAATCCCCAGCTACAATGAATGCAGCCTCCGGATAAATCGTTTCCAGTTTGCAGAGAGTTAAATAAAGTTCGTTCAGAGCCATCGATGTGTCTGCTTGGGGGATATATACGGCTGTGATTATAATCGAAGAGAATTCTCTTGGTAGATAATGCGGTCTACATTTGATTGTGAGGAATTCTAAATCAGGTGAACAGAAGGATTTGAGTTCCTGTATGTTTCTTTCATCACACCATGTCACGTTAGTCATAAGGCATACGCCCCCGCCCCTCTTCTTACCAGAAAGATGTTTGTTTCTGTCTGCGCGATGCGTGGAGAAACCAGCTGGCTGCACCGATTCCGATAGCGTCTCTCCAGTTAGCCATGTTTCCGTGAACCATAGAACGTTACAGTCTCTGATGTCCCTCTGGAATGCTACCCTTGCTCGGATTTCATCAACCTTGTTGTCAAGAGACTGGACATTGGCAAGAAGAATGCTAGGGAGTGGTGCACGGTGTGCCCGTCTCCGGAGTCTGACCAGAAGACCGCCTCGTTTCCCTCTTTTTCGGAGTCGTTTTTTTGGGTCGCTGCATGGAATCCACTCCGTTGTCCTGTTTGTAAGGCAGAACACAGGATCCGCGTCGCGAAAAACATATTCTTGGTCGTACTGATGGTGAGTTGACGCTGATCTTATATTCAGTAGTTCTTCTCGACTGTATGTAATGAAACCTAAGATGACCTGGGGTACTAATGTAAGAAATAACACGTAAAAAAACAAAAAACTGCATAGTTTCCTAGGAACGCGAAGCGAGGCGGCCATCTCTGTCGGCGCCGGAAGTTGTCATGTAATACCATTTCATATTTTTAACAAGAGTAAGTTAGTATATTACATTTACGCAAATATATTTAGTAATAATATATTTATTATTTTCCTAAATAAAATGTATATTTACAAGGATAATACATGTGTAGACCCCCCCCCAATAGCGATCGACTATCGCTATGGGGCACAATCGGGCAATGTAGGCTTGCACATAATCTCCCAACCCACACACACACACAAACACACACTGTGTATGTGGTTACAGTAGGCTAACATATGTCAATGGCTTTAGGAACAGCAGTAACATCAGGCAGGATTTAGGCTACCATCTGCCTAGCCAGTTGTAGCTCAATCTCGGGTGCAATGATCACGTTCCCACACTGACTGACTGTGTGGAGGCTCATTGATTTAAAGTTACGTTAGTCAACATGCTAGCAAAGTTACGAATGATATAGCTGTCGGCTATATTCGCCTCGATTTACAGTTATTTGTGCAGCTTCAAATGTCGAACAATTCCTGCATGTTTTGCAAGTTGCAATCCCTTTTTGTTGACACAGTGTAGTCTTTATATCCAAAAATAATAATTTTGGGTATCATCTTTCCAAGCGCTCCATCTGAATTCCCCCACCGACATTCCTCGGCACTATCATGCACAACTTTTTCTCAGCTGGCACAATTTTACTGGCTGCTGTCCAATTCAAACTGTAATCCGTTAAATGAAGAGTTGTTGCACTGCGCTCTTTTTTTAATAGCATAATTTTTTATATTTGGGCTTGTATCAAGTCAGGTCGAGTCAAAAGGCTCAAGTCCAAGTTAAGTCACGAGTCATTGGGGTTAAAGTCAAAGTCGAGATGCAAGTTATCATATTTGTGACTCGAGTCTGATGCAAGTCCAAGTCATGTGACTAGAGTCCACACCTCTGGCTACTAGACATGTCAACATGCAATTACATTCAAGACCAAGTGTAGGCATTGGTGAGCTACGACGGACATCCAAAAAGAAGAAACTATATAAATTGGAATAAGGGAACTGTGGGCACGTCTACTGTATGCAGTGCTCACTTTACTCCAGGAGGACTTCGATGGAAGGCAGACTTCGGAATGAAACTCTGACTGAAACCAGGTGCTGTACTAAGTGTGAATGTGAAGCCTGCAACCTCTGTTTCCTACCAACCTACCAGTACATCGTGAGTGTCAGCAGTGATGGAGATTAAGCGGATCAGTTAATGTGATTTTACTTCACTGTATCGCTATTGGATTAGCTGACTCTCCCTTGGCCGGCGAAAAGGACTCTCCTTCTGAAGCTCCTCTCTCCATGGTTTTTCTTTGGTAACTTACTGACGGCTGAGTTAGCTTTCTCTGCTCTCTCTACTTTATATCTGCTAGCTGTTTTGTTCCTGCCTGTGCTAGCCTAGTTGGTATTGTTCTCTGGCTTACTTCTTAGCTATGTTGACCGTGATGTTTGGCTAGTTAGCTGACTAGGCTACTGGTCTGTTCAGTCTCAGAGGAACGTGCATAATAGGGTTTTAACAGATTTACAGACTTCCCTAGCGGCTAACAGTAACCAAGGCAACCCCTCCTCCCAATCCTTATCCATCTCAGTACAATAAGCTCTCAACAAAGACTTAAGTGTTTGATGGAAACGTTCCAGTGCTCCTTGACTTTGCGCGTGATAGGCGCTAGACAAATTGTGTTTAATATGGAGCTGTTGAAGAACCTGACTAAACAGATTAGAGGTAAAATTAGATCCTTGATCACTCTGAATGACCTTAGGGATTCCAAACAATGAGAGAAACTGAGTCAAAGCTTTTAACACCGATTTAGTCGTGATAGATCGGAGAGGATAGGCAGCAGGAAACCTAGTGGTCTGACACATCACAGTGAGCAGGTAACTGCTACCCTTTTTAGAACGAGGCAGAGGACCCACACAGTCAATAATCAGATACTCAAAAGGTTGGCTGAGTACAGGAATAGGAAACAATGGTACTGGTTTAATAGCTTGATTAGGCTTACCAGTTAATTGACAGGTGTGACAAGTTTTGATAAAATCAGAAACATCCCTCTTTAATCTAGGCTAAAAGAAATGTCTTAATATGCGATTGTAGGTTTTCCTCACCCCCATATGTCCAGCAACGTCACTGTGAGAAGTTTCCAACACCAACTCATGAAGCTTAACTGGTACAACAACCTGACTAATTGCCTCCCCCAGAAAACAACTATCATGAGACACCCACTTTCTCATCAGGACATCCTCTTGGAGAAAATAGCCATGGGCGACATCTCCCAACTGTTCTACAGGCACTATTTGATCACGCAACTCTTCCAACGTGGGGTCATCCCGTTAAGCATTGATTAGATCTGACCGGGTTACAGATAACGGGATAACAGGGAAAACAGTGACATACTTTGTATTATTATCATTAGTCGGTGCAGTAACCAGTTCGCCACGGCTCATAGAACGTGTCACTGCACATGCAGAGAACACCTCTGGGAAACTCTGTACACTCTCATCAGGAATCCCAACAAATGACGGCTTAGTGGAAACCACTAGAGATGGAAACACGACTGGCCATACACGCTCACCAGCCAAGTTATTCCCAAGGATAACGTTGATACCCTCAATAGGCAACGAAGGACGTACCCCCACAACAACTTCACCCTTCACCAGCCCACAATCCAACATCAGTTTATGCAATGGAACTGACAGTGTGTTCAAACCTATTCCCCTAATTAGAACACTATTCCCTGAATCAGTCTCAGCAGAAAAGGGTAACACAGACTCCAACACAAATGATTCAGAGGCACCTGTGTCTCTCAGGATCTTCACTGGCACTAGGTCTTTACTTCCTAACATAGACACAAAACCTTCCGTAATGAAAGGTAAATAGTCTGGATCAATATGGACTTTCACATTCTCCTGGGCCTGAGGAAATGAGTCATGAGTGAACTGATGTGGAACAGGTGCAGCTAACGCGGTAGGCTTAGATTTAGCATAAGCACCCTTTGACCTGAGAAGTGGACATTCGTTTTTCCAATGACCTGAACCTTGACAGTAGTGACACTCCTGCCCAAAGTCAGCTTTACCATGGGAGTCAGGCTCAACCCTAGTTGAATAGAACTCTGCCCGTGAACCAAAGTATCTCGGTGAGCGAAGCCCAAATTTATCCGAACGCCCCCACTCTTTCCGAATACGGGGCTCTGCAAAGACACTTTTGTGAGTCAACACATACTCGTCCGCCAAAACCGCAGCTTCAGCAACATTCTTTACTTTCTGTTCGTTAATATACGTGGCAATACGATCAGGAATTGTGTCCTTAAATTGCTCTAACATAATCAGATCACACAGCCCTTGGAAAGTCACAACTGCAGAGGCGGAACACCAGCGATTAAACTGTAAAGATAACTGTCACGTAAACTCAACATGAGTCTGCTTATCATCCCTTTTTAAAGTTTTTAAAGTTCTAAATCGTTGGCGGTAAGCCTCAGGGACCAGTTCATAAATCTGTAACACAGCTGTTTTAACTTTATCATAACTGGCACTGTCGTGTACACTAAGAGCTGAATATGCTTCCTGCGCTTTACCAGTTAGCACACACTGCTACATTAAAGTGCGGTCAGAATCAGGCCAACTCCTAGCGTCAGCAACCCGCTCAAACAACGAAAAGAATGTCTCGGGGTCCTTTTCATTAAACTGAGGGAATAACCCTAAGTTCCCAACAATATCAAATGTCTCTGGGGCACGACCAAAAGCAGAACTACCCCTAGGTAAATCTGGGTCACCTTCCCAAAACAAACTCTCCCCTGAGATCTTTCCTTCCCTAACCAACTCTATACGTTCTTGTTGCAACTTGATTTTAGCACGCTCCATATCTTGTTTAAATGCCAATTCCTTTTCATATTTTACACGATCATGCTCTAGCTTATCACGATCATGTCCTAGCTTCTCACGATCATGTCCTAGCTTCTCACGATCATGTCCTAGCTTCTCACGATCATGTCCTAGCTTCTCACGATCATGTCCTAGCTTCTCACGATCATGTCCTAGCTTCTCACGATCATGCTCCAGCTGTAACAAAAGCAGTTCTTTCTGCTGTTCAAAAAGAAGGCTACTAGGGCTAACTGATGGAATGGCCATTGTAACGTTATGGGGAGACGGCAAATCCTCAGCAGAGGCTGGCCCAGTGGTAACTTCAAGAATACCACTCGCCATCAGATTGGCCTTCAATATCAACCTAATAGAATTCTTTAGACGTTTATCACTAATCTCAACCTTGTAGTGTTCCGCGACCTTCAACAGCTGTTCTTTAGTACCTAAATCTAACAATTCCTCTGATGGAGAGCGAATGAACTTACCTACATAAGACGCCATAATCACAAAAGAAATTCTCGCTCTTCCCTTCTGCTGAGCACACCAGACCACAATCCGAGAATTGACAATCACCCTGAGCACCACAGAAGAGAGATGAGATACGGAGCTTCCCCAAAACCTACAATAAATCAACCCTAGTCTTCGTGCAGATTTGCGGTGGGAATTTACACACTGTAGCCCGCTGGCAAGGAAAAACTCCCCAGCATGCTGGCAAATTCCACCAAGCCACGGATGTGCCCCCGAGACAACTGCTCAGTCCACAGACACCACACAAAAATAACAAACATTAACCATGCCCAACATATTCAAAAAATGAAACACATCGCTAAACCTATCAGGGGAAAAAGGCTATAGCTCCGGGTAGCAAGTTCCACTACCCTACCCAAATCTCCCACCGAGGTACACAGCCGATTACTCACCTCAAACTGACGTCCCAACAGAAAGTAGAACAAGAGTTCAGGCTAGGCAGGGCCTGGAAACTAACCATTATACTCTCTCCAACACAGCACACAAACCAAACAAAGGCAACCAATACTGGGCCTATCAAACTCAAACAAAATATGCAAACCAAACACGTACCTTCACGGTCTCCCAAACCAATAGTTCAAAGATCCCGGACGAGCCCCCACTTGTCACGAACCGGCTCAAAGCCCGTAACAAAAGGGAGACAACGTGGAGATAAGGCGTAACAAAAGATATATTTATTAACTAAAGCAACTAAGGAAAATATACAATGGTGTGTGTAATCAGTAATCAGTAGTGTAAGTGAGTGTTTTGCATGCATGAATGTGATAATGCAGGGTGTTGAAAGATGTTGTCGCAAACAACCCAAAAACCACCAAGGAACACAACAAAATCCATAAAGGTGTCTGCATGGAGAGTCTCCTCCATGAATGGGGAAGTGGTGTATTTATCCTGGGAGACACCGGGCCCAGGTGTTTCCCATGTAGCTGACAACCCTCCCAACTCTGCCCACCAGCATCCTAATAAGGAAATAACAGAGAGAGAATACGGCAGACAGAGTGGGAGGGTCGTCACAGAATGCTATGGTAGCCATGCTGGTTAAGTGTACCTTGAATGGAAAATAAATCACTGACACCATCACACCTCCTCCTCCATGCTTCACGTGGGAATCACACATTCTGAGATCATCCTTTCATCTACTTTGTGTTTCACAAAGACACAGTGGTTGGAACAAAACATCTAAAATTTGGACTCATCAGACCAAAGGACAGAGTTCCACTGGTCTAATGTCCATTGCTCATGTTTATAGGCCCAAGCAAGTCTCTTCCTTTTGGGGTCCTTTAGAAGTGGTGTCTTTGCAGCAATTCGACCATGAAGGCCTGATTCATGTCGTCTCTGATCAGTTGATGTTGAGATGTGTTTTTACATTTTTTATTTAACCTTTATTTAACTAGGCAAGTCAGTAAGAACAAATTTGCATTTACAATGACGCTCTACCCCGGCTAAACCCTAAACCGGACGACGCTGGGCCAATTGTATGCCGCCCTATGGCCGTGGAATCAAACCAGTGTATGTAATGACGCCCCAGTTTCATCATAGCGCTTGATGGTTTTTGTGACAGATTGACTGACCTTCGCTTGATGGGTTGATTCACTGATGTGGTCATCCTGTCTGGGTTAGCGCCCCCCCTTGGGTTGTGCCATGGTGGAGATCTTTGTGGGCTATACTCGGCCCTGTCTCAGGATGGTTAGTTGGTGGTTGAAGATATCCCTCTAGTGGTGTGGGGGCTGTGCTTTGGCAAAGTGGGTGGGGTTATATCCTTCCTGTTTGGCCCTGTCCGGGGTGTCCTCGGATGGGTCCACAGTGTCTCCTGACCCCTCCTGTCTCAGCCTCCAGTATTTATGCTGCAGTAGTTTATGTGTCGGGGGGCTAGGGTCAGTTTGTTATATCTGGAGTACTTCTCCTGTCCTATTCGGTGTCCTGTGTGAATCTAAGTGTGCGTTCTCTAATTCTCTCCTCCTCTCTCTCGGAGGACCATGTCCCAGGATTACCTGACATGATGACTCCTTGCTGTCCCCAGTCCACCTGGCCGTGCTGCTGCTCCAGTTTCAACTGTTCTGCCTTCTTATTATTCAAACATGCTGATCATTTATGAACATTTGAACATCTTGGCCATGTTCTGTTATAATCTCCACCCGGCACAGCCAGAAGAGGACTGGCCACCCCACATATGCTCTCTCTAATTCTCTCTTTTTTCTCTCTCTCGGAGGACCTGAGCCCTAGGACCATGCCCCAGGACTACCTGACATGATGACTCCTTGCTGTCCCCAGTCCATCTGACCGTGCTGTGGACAAAACATCACGAATCACGACAGGGCCTTATCTCCAAAACGGAAAATATTTCAAAGCCGAAATTTGGTGAGCGTAGGTTTGGGATAACGGGCAGTTGGTCCCGAACAAGATGGCGTCTAGGCCTTGACGGTTTTTGAGTTATGTCCATTTCTCTGGGATTAAAGGTCCAAAATGAAAATAGAGAAATTATTTTTCCACTTCACGTCAAAGTCAAGGAGCCTCCGGTGTCAATAAAAAAAGAACCAGCCATTTATCTATCGTCATTTAAGAGAAATCTTACAATGACAAATTGGTGATGTTCAAAGATAGGTGTTTTTTTTTCAACAGTTACAGATCCAGTTGCAGGGTGTTCATACGAATCTTTTTAAAGTGTGCTGCGGAGCTCTGCGAGATTTCTGTGATTTTCTATGATTTTCTGAAATAACACACACTCACTAAACCCTCCGTAAATAACTCAGTTCTTAACGTAAAGACTTAAAACTCAGGATTCTGTATAGGCATACCCCAATCAGGATATGAGTTTATTTATAGCTTCCTGTGCCAACCGGAAATGCCTTTAATTGGGTCACACTGTCTGTTTTGAAGGGTTAAAAAAGTCACATCTTTCCAAAACTTCATATGTGTGACTAGGTAACCCTCCTGAACTGTAAATCAGTCATTTCTCCCAACAGGTGTCAAAGAAAAGCTCTCACACACACACACAGCAAGGATGGAGTGACAAAGTGCGGTGCTAAAAGACACAGAGAGCAGGCAATGGCATTACCATAATCCCTAGGCCGTGCCGAGTTCAACGAGATATCCCGCTTGACCGTAGCTCGCTCGGTCTAAGCGCAGCGACCATTAGAAAAGTAGGCCCAAAATGAAGCCTGGCCTTCAATGTCATTTGCTTTTGGGTGACAGTGAGATAACCGTTAGGGTGAGAAGCACAATTCGACCTCAGATACGTTCCTAAGGTCCTCCCGATCCGTGCAAGCCTAACCTTGACCGTATGGCATTAACCCTTAACAGTTAAAAGAAGGTGTTTACTTCAAACAGTTTGCATTGACTTCTCTCCCCATAGGAATACATTGCCTGCACTCCTAAATTGAACCTGAAGCCTATGTGGGTTATGAATGCCTTATGAACCTGTCTTCTATAACAGTCCATCAGACCACTATGAGGTCTACCTGTGTCGATTCTAAGCTTCCTGAAGCAACCGGAAGTGGTTAAATTCACCAAAAGGTATTTTGATGTACATAACCTGCAAATGTGAAAATGACTGCATTCAACCCTGTGTAGATCAGTCAATTCTTAACTTAAAGACTTAAAACTCAGGATTCTGTAAGGGGCTACCTCAGTCAAGACATGTGTTTACCTATAGCTTCCTGTGCCAACCGGAAGTGCCTTTCATTGGGTCACACTCTCTGTTTTGAAGGGTTAGAAATGTCACATCTCTCCAAAACTTCATATGTGTGACTAGGTAACCCTCCTGAACTGTAAATCAGTCATTTCTCCCAACAGATCTCAAAGACAAACTCCCTCACACACACACACAGGAAGGATGGAGTGACAAAGTGCGGTGCTTAAAGACACAGAGAGCAGGCAATGGCATTACCATAATCCCTAGGCCGTGCCGAGTTCAACGAGATATCCCGCTTGACCGTAGCTCGCTCGGTCTAAGCGCAGCGACCATTAGAATAGTAGGCCCAAAATGAAGCCTGCCCCACAACATCATTTGCTTTTGGGTGACAGTGAGAGAACCGTTAGGGTGAGAAGCACAATTCGACCTCAGGTACGTTCCTAAGGTCCTCCCGATCCGTGCAAGCCTAACCTAGACCGTGTGGCATTAACCCTTAATAGTTAAAAGAAGGTGTTTACATCAAACAGTTTGCATGGACTTCTCTCCCCATAGGAATACATTGCCTGCACTCCAAAATTCAACCTGAAGCCTATATGGGTTATGAATGCCTTATGAACCTGCCCGATTCTATAGTGAAAAACATCACCAAATGGACATGATGAAATCAACACAACGAGTGATGGAAAGGAACAACTATCACTGCCCGGCCATCCTGTGTTCCCATAGCGGGCATTAATATCAGAATGACCGGTAAATGCATTTTACAAACATATTTTTATTGTTGGGTTACCAGGTGCCTATTTTCAATCACCAGTTGCACAACAAATCCATCATTTTCAATCACCAGTTGCACAACAATGCGTATCCATCAGAATATTTTAAACAGTCCATAAAGCACTCAGGACGGCCCCCATGGATAGAGGGCCGTAGTAGGGTACTCCCAGCGGGCATGGGCAATAGGAGTCCCGGTAAATGCATTTACAACCATATTTTTATTTTTGGGTTACCAGGTGTCTATTTTCAATCACCAGTTGCACAACAATGCGTATCCATCAGAATATTTTAAACTGAAAAATAAATCACACAAATGGACATGGCCCCCATGGATAAGGGCCGTAGTCAACCCATAGCGGGCATGGACAATAGGAGTCCCACTGTAAATGCATTTTACAACAATTTTTTGTATTTTTGGGTTACCAGGTGCCTATTTTCAATCACCAGTTGCACAACAATGCACGTGCATTTGCAATATGATTCTATAGTGAAAAAAACATCATCAAATCAAACATGATGAAACAACACATCAAATGATCAAAGGAACAACTATGAAAAAATCACAGAAAATTTTCACACAAGTTAGCAGATGTTAATGGAAATGGAAATGCTTGTGCTTCTAGAGTGATGGACAATGCAGTAATACAGTCATTTTGCATTAAGGATTTTTAAGCATGCCAAAATTCGTGATCTTAAATGCCCAATTAAGGGGATAAAGAAAATGCACGTGCATTTGAATGATGATTCTAGAGCAGTAAAAAAACATAAACATCAAATCAAATCAAATTTTATTTGTCAGTATACACATGGTTAGCAGATGTTAATGCGAGTAAGCGAAATGCTTGTGCTTGGCTAGTTCCGACAATGCAGTAATAACCAACAAGTAATCTAACTAACAATTCCAAAACTACTGTATATACAGTGTAAGCATAAAGAATATGTACATAAGGATATATGAATGAGTGATGGTACAGAGCAGCATAGGCAAGATACAGTAGATGATATCAGTACAGTGATATATTGACATCAGTCCCATCAAAGTCCCATATTAAATGAAACAAGGATGCAGTCGATGATATAGAGTCAGTGTCATGTCATGAGATGTAATAGGGTAACAACAGTGCAATATTACATAAGGATTCGATGATAGTGTACAGTATATACGTATGCATATGAGATGAATAATTAGGGTAAGTAACATTATATAAGGTAGCATTGTTTAAAGTGGCTAGTGATATATTTTTCAGTCCCATCAATTCCCATTATTAAAGTGGCTGGAGTTGAGTCAGTGTCATTTCAGATGATAGCAGAACTCAATGTTAGTGGTGGCTTTAACAGTCTGATGTCCTTGAGATAGATCTTTTCAGGCCTTCCCAGCTTTGATAACATCGGGTGGTGATGATAGGTGTCCTGGAGGGCAGGTAGTTGATGCCCCCGGTGATGATCTTTATGGACTTCCCTCTAAGAGCCTTGTCCTGAGGGCAGGCAGTTGCCGTACCAGGTGGTGATACAGCCCGCCAGGATGCTCTTGATTGTGCATCTGTAGAAGTTTTGAGTGCTTTTGGTGACAAGCCGAATTTCTTCAGGCTCCTGAGGTTGAAGAGGCGCTGTGCGACCTTGCTTCACGATGCTGTCTGTGTGAGTGGACCAAATTCAGTTTGTCTGTGATGTGATGTGTTGCTTGCTACCCTCTGACTGTTTGTTCCTGTAACTCGGGTGGTGTAGGTGTCCTGAGGGGTTGAGTTTGCCGCCCCATGATGCTGTCTGATGAGTGGACCAAATTCAGTTTGTCTGTGATGTGTATGCCGAGGAACTTAAAAGCTACCCTCTCCACTACTGTTCCATCGATGTGGATAGGGGGTGTTCCCTCTGCAGAAGTCCACAATCATCTCCTTAGTTTTGCATCTGTTGAGTGTGAGGTTTTTGCCTGACACCCACTCCGAGGGCCCCAGCCTCCCCTGTAGGCCGTCTCGTCGTTGTTTGGTAATCAAGCCTACCATCCGCAAACTTGATGATTGAGTGGACCAAATTCAGTTTGTCTGTGCATGTGGGTGAACAGGGAGTACAGGAAGGGCTCAGAACTCCCCTTGTGGTTCCCCAGTGTTGAGGATCAGGGGGAGGAGATGTTGTTGCCTGAAGTCCCAATCACCACCTAGTTTTGTTGCCCGTCAGTGTGAGGATTTCCTGACCCACCACACTCCGGGCGGGCCCGAGACCCAGGGTCCTGTAGGATCCGAGCTTGGAGGGTACTATGGTGTTGAATGTCGTCCGAGCTGTGATTGATGAGCATGTGGGTGAACAGGGAGTACAGGAGAGGGCTCATTCTCACATAGGTATTCCTCTTGTCCAGATAGGTTAGGGCAGTGTGCAGTGTGGTTGAGATTGCAAATGGACATGATGAAATGGACATGATGAAGTCAACACAACGAGCGATGGAAAGGAGCAACTATCACTGCCAGGCCATCCTGTGTTCATCAGGCCAGTCAATTTTGCATTTCTGCAGGATTTTTGAGCATGTTAAATTTCTTATGGTAAATGCCCATTGAACCATATTGCAAATGCACGTACACTATAGTGAAAAAAACATCACCAAATGGACATGATGAAATCAACACAACGAGTGATGGAAAGGAACAACTATCACTGCCCGGCCATCCCGAGTTTATCAGGCCAGTCAATTTTGCATTTCTGCAGGATTTTTGAGCATGTCAAATTTCTTATGGTATTTGGCCCCAAAAAAAGTGACTTTTGACTTTGACTTTTGACTTCCTATGAAATCATATTGCAAATGGACAAATCATATTCCTTATGCACAAGACATGATGAAAAAATAATATGATAATAACATTTTACAAAAGCATATTCATACAGTTCTTACACATGATTAATTGACATAAAATCAGGAAACATTTTTGAGCAAAACGGTCCAGAAAGCACTTTTTTGGCCCCAAAATGCGTTTTTTTTTTTTTTAAAGTTCACATTTTGACTTTTGACTTCCAATGAAATCATATTGCAAATGGACAAAACATATGCCTTATGCACAAGTAAAAAAAAAAAAAAAAATATTATAATAAAATTTGACAAAAGCATATTCATACAGTTCTTACACATGATTAATTGACATAAAATCGAAACAATTTCGAAAAACGGTCCAGAAAGCACTTTTTTACGAGGGTGATGCGTTTTTTTTTTAAAGTTCACATTATC
Organism: Oncorhynchus tshawytscha; assembly: GCF_018296145.1. NCBI lineage: Eukaryota > Metazoa > Chordata > Actinopteri > Salmoniformes > Salmonidae > Oncorhynchus > Oncorhynchus tshawytscha. Next base: position 1,386,222 of record NC_056448.1, on the reverse strand, counting down.
GACTTTTGACTTTTGACTTCCAATGAAATCATATTGCAAATGGACAAAACATATGCCTTATGTACAAATATGACTAAAGTATGTTGATACAGTTCTTACACGGTCCAGAAAGAGCTTTTTTTGGGGTGATAAGTTTTTGAAAAAAAATTCACTTTTTCAAAATTTTGCTTTTGGATGTTGACTTGTGTTGCATTTCCAATATGAAAAACCAAGGTGGAGCGCACTCGCCACCTGTTGGATTTTTGAAGTGTTACAACTGGCATTTGTCATATGGCATTTGTAATCAACTTTACACGAATCAACGCCGAATTGGGTGGTATTGGACACCGTGTATATGGTTTGTCCAATGCCAATGACTTCCCATTCATTTTTGTCCATTTCGTGATATTAGTTATGTTTCACTTCCCAAGGCTTCCACTAGATGTCAACAGTATTTAGAACCTGGTTTTGAGGATTCTACTCTAAAGGAGGGGTTCATTGATGGGATCATAAGGGCTCTTTGAGTGAGTGGTCTGGCAGAGTGCCACAGCCTCGGTCTGGCGCGCTCACGTGAAAGGTAGCTATGTTCCACTTCATTTGTACAGACAAAGGAATTGTCCGGTTGAAACATTAATGACGTTTTATGTTAAAAACATCCTAAAGATTGATTCCATACTGTAACGGAACTTTTTGAACTTTTCGTCCGACGTTCGGCGCGACCTGAACAAGCTTTTGGATTTGTTTACCAAAGGCCCAAACAAAATATGATATTTGGACATTATCGAACAAATCAAAACATTTATGGAGGAACTGGGATTCCTGGGAGTGCATTCTGATGAAGATCATCAAGGTAAGTGAATATTTAAAATGCTATTTCTGAGTAATGTTGATTACCCAATATGGCGGGTATCTTTTTGGCTGCTTTGTTGTCTAAAGGCTGTACTCAGATTATTATTTCTCCTTAAAGTTTTTTTGAAATCTGACACAGTGGTTGCATTAAGGAGAAGTTTATCTAAAGTTCCATGTATAATAGTCGTATCTTTATCTATGTTTATTATGAGTATTTCTGTAAATTGATGTGGTTCTCTGCATTATCACCGCATGTTTTAGAACTACTGAACGTAACGCGCCAATGTAAACTCATATTATTAAAAAAATATATATTTATTATTTTTTGTTTAACTCCCTTTTCTCCCCAATTTCGTGGTATCCAATTGTTAGTAATTACTATCTTGTCTCATCGCTACAACTCCCGTACGGGCTCGGGAGAGACGAAGGTCGAAAGCCACAACCCAACCAAGCTGCATGCTTCTTAACACAGCGTGCATCCAACCCGGAAGCCAGCCGCACCAATGTGTCGGAGGAAACACCGTGCACCTGGCTAACTTGGTTAGCGTGCACTGCGCCCGGCCCGCCACAGGAGTCGCTGGTGTGCGATGAGACAAGGATTTCCCTACCGGCCAAACTCTCCCTAACCCGGACGACGCTAGGCCAATTGTGCATTGCCCCACGGACCTCGCGGTCGCGGCCGGCTGTGACAGAGCCAGGGCGCGAACCCAGAGTCTCTGGTGGCACAGCTAGCGCTGTGATGCAGTGCCCTAGACCACTTTATCAAACAAAACATACATGTATTGTGTAACATGAAGTCCTATGAGTGTCATCTGATGAAGATCATCAAAGGTTAGTGATTCATTTTATCTCTATTTCTGCTTTTGTGACTCTTCTCTTTGGCTGGAAAAAATGCTGTTTTTCTGTGGCTTGGTGGTGACCTAACATAATCGTTTGTGGTGCTTTCGCTGTAAATCCTTTTGAAATCAGACACTATGGCTGGATTAACGAGAATTGTATCTTTAAAATGGTGTGAAATACTTGTATGCTTGAGGAATTTTAATTGTTAGATTTTTGTTACTTTGAATTTGGCGCCCTGCACTTTCACTGGCTGTTGCGGGGGGGTTCTGCTAGTGGAACCCCAGTCCTAGACAGGTTAACTTGGGTGCTTGACTTCTGTTGTTAGTACACAACACTCGGGTAAACCCTTAAAGAGATGGGTGGGAATAAAGCTTAAGAGGCTGTGAACGATGCTGAATGGGTGTAGACAAAGAAGGGCTCTCCTGTAGTAGTACCAAGTGGGATTTTCTCAAAAGTGAGTTTACAAGTTTATCAACTTTCAAAGCAAAGTTACTTTCCCATTGTTCCTCAACTGTAGTGTATGATATACCATTTTGTAGCTCTGAGTCTACTTTTATCCAATTTAAAAAACACAATTTCAAATTTTACTACTGTACATAAGACCGGTCACAATATACAGTGCCTTCAGAAAGAACGCATACCCCTTGATTTATTCCACATTTTGATGTGTTACAGCCTGAATTCAAAATGGATTAAATAAATTTAAAAAAGCTTACCCATCTACACACAATACCCCATAATGACAGATTTAAACATGTTTGTAGACATTTGTGCAAATGTATTAAATTAAATACAACATATCTACAACCCTGAGTCAATACTTTGTAGACTCACCTTTCTGGGTAAGACTAAGAGTTTTCCACACCTGGATTGTATAACATTTGCTCATTATTCTTTAAAAAATTCTTCAAGCTCTGTCAAATTGGTTGTTGACCATCGCTAGACAACCATTGAGCATCTATGGCAAGACCTGAAAATGGTTGTCTAGCAATGGTCACCAACCATTTTCAGGTCTGCCATAGATGCTCAAGTAGATTTAAGTCAAAACTCTGCCACTCAGGAACATTTGCTGTTTTCTTGGTAAGCAACTACAGTGTAGATTTGGCCTTGTGTTTTAGGTTATTGTCCTGCTGAAAGGTGAAATCATCTCTGTGTCTGATGGAAAGCAGACTGAACCAAGTTTTCCTCTAGGATTTTGCCTGTGCTTAGCTGCATTGTCTTTTTTACTGAAAAAGTCCCCAGTCCTTAACAATTACAAGCACAACCATAACATTATACAGTCACAACTATGTTTGAAAATATGAGAGTGGTACTCAGTAATGTTGTATTGGATTTGCCCCATTTTTTAAAGTAGGCAGCTGGGACGCACATGTCTGTGTCACACCCTGATCTGTTTCACCTGTCCTTGTTATTGTCTCCACCCCCTCCAGGTGTCGCTTGTTTTCCCCAGTGTATTTATCCCTGTGTTTCCTGTCTCTCTGTGCCAGTTTGTCTTCTATGTTCCCAAGTCAACCAGCGTTTTTCCCGTTCTCCTGCCTTTGCTATTCTCCTTTTTCTAGTCCTCCCAGTTTTGACCCGTGCCTGTTTCTGGACTCAGAAAACAGACGCCAACACGATGTCTCTAATGGGTAGAGGGACTCCAAGCCCATCCCCAGCTCCCGCATTGTGGACCCCGTGATATGAGTATTGAGGCACGGTCCAACAAGCCTAGACCCAAGAACCTGACCCCGGCCGGGGTCAACAATCATGTTCCACGATCAGCCCGATCCCAAGTACTAAAATGGGGACACTCCTCTAAATTAACTGGGCATCCAGGGGTTAATCGGACACTGGAGTTCCTGAGGCACAAATTCTGGTGGCCCAATATGATTGAGGATGTGAGATCCTTCGTTACGGCCTGCTCCACCTGAGCCCAAAGCAAGTGCTCATGACTCTGATGGGCTGGGTTGCTCCAACCTCTGCCCTGGTCCCACCTGTCCATAGACTTTATCACAGGGTTACCCCCATGCCAAGGGCTTACCACTATCCTGGTAGTTGTTGATTGGTTTTCCAAGGCAGCTCATTTCATCGCCTTACCCAAGTTGCCCTCAGTGAAGGAGACCGCTGATCTCATGACTACCCATGTCTTTCAACTACACGGACTTCCCCAGGACATTGTCTCGGATCGTGGGCTCCAGTTCATTACACGGTATGGCCTCGTCTGTGGAGTGTATGCTCATAACACAATGCTGAAATCGTCCACTGGACTGTTGCTGTTCGAGTGTCAGTTCGGGCTCTCCCCCACCTAAACAAGAGGCCGAAGCGGGCTGCCATCAGCCAAGGCGTTCACTCGACCATGTCACCTCACCTGGATTAGGGCGCTATCCTCCTTGCTCCGCTCTCTGCCCGACACCAACACCAGGCAAACTGACACCGAAGGCCTCTTCGGCTCCTCCAACCAGGTCAACGGGTGTGGCTGTCCATCTGTGATCTTCCCTTAAAGGTGGACTCGCAGAAGCTTGCTCCACGCTACATCGGACCATTCAAGAGCCCGAGTCGCATCAAGCCGGTCACCTATCGTCTCCAGCTTCCCAGGTCTATGAGGGTCTGTATATTCTTCCATGTCTCCCGTCTCAGGCTGGTAAGGACCAGTCCCTACTCTCCCCCCACACCTGCCTCTCTGCCCCCTCGACTTGTTGATGGTCGCTTGGCCTACACTGTCCAGCGTCTGTTGGCGGCTCGCTGGGTCCGAGGCACCCTGCAGTACCTGGTGGACTGGGAGGGCTACGGCCGAGAGGAGCGGGTGTGGGTTTCTGCCCGGGACATCCTAGATCCGGAACTTGTTTGGGACTTCAACCAACTACGTGGTGGTCCCACCTGTCGCCAGAGTGCGGCAGAGACCATCCTAGAGACATTAATGACACTCAGGTGTGTCCTATTTACTCATTATGATGTTCCTTTTAAAATCGGTGTTTTATGTTGTCCTTTGCAGAAGCTTGAATTGTTTACCTTGTGCGTTCATTACCTGAGTGAGTTTTCGAGACTTAGTGTTATTGTTTTTCAGGTGTACTCTGATCCTGCGGCTACCGTTTCTAAGTAAATGTCTGCTTTTTTATTTTTACCCATCTTCCAATAGGTGTCCTTCTTTACGAGGTATTGAAACATCTCCCTGGTCTTTGTGGTTGAAATTCACTGCTCAGTAGAGGGATCTTACAGATAATTATATGTGTGGGGTACAGAGATGAGGTAGTCATTCAAAAAATATGTTAAACATTATTGCAGTCCATGCAACTTGTCCATTTTAAATTCAGGCTGTAACGCAAAAACAAGTGGCAAAAGGATTTTTCCACATTTGACATTTTTGCAAATTTGTAAAAAAAAAAAAAACGAAAGACCTTAAAAACAAAAGTATTTCAACTCTTTGCTATGAGGCTCGAAATTTAACAAAATGATTGGAGTCCACCTGTGGTAAATTCAATTGATTGGACATGATTTTGAAAGCCCCACACCTGTCTATATAAGGTCCCACAATTGACAGTGCATTTCAGAGCAAAAACCAAGCCATGAGGTAGAAGGAATAGTTGTAGAGCTCTGAGACAAGATTGTGTCGAGCGGAAGGGCACCAAAATATGTGTGCATCTTTGAAGGTCCCCAAGACAGTGGCTTCCATCATTGTTAAATGGAAGAAGTTTGGAACCACCCAGACTGTTCCTAGAACTGTTCGCCAGGCCAAACTGAGCAATCGGGGGAAAAGGGCCTTGGTCAAGGTGGTGACCAAAACCCGATGGTCACTTTGACAGAGCTCCAGAGTTCCTCTGTGGAGATGTGAGAACCTTTCAGAAGGACAACCATCTCTGCAGCACTCCACCAATCAGGCCTTTATTGTAAATTGTCCAGATGGAAGCCACTCCTCAGTAAAAAAGCACGACAGCCTGCTTGGAGTTAGCCAAAAGGCACCTAAAGGACTCTCAGACCATGAGAAACAAGATTCTCTGGTCTGTTGAAATCAAGATTGAACTCTTTGGCTTGAATGCCAATCGTCACATCTGTAGGAAACCAGGCACCATTCATCACATCGCCAATACCATCCCTACAGTGTAGCACGGTGGTGGCAACATCATGCTGTGGGGATGTTTTTCAGCGGCAGGGACTGGGAGACTAGTCAGGATCGAGGGAAAGATGAACAGAACAAAGCATGGAGAGATCCTTGATAAAAACCAGGAGTTTCAGGACATCAGACTGGGGCAAAGGTTCACCTTCAAACGGGACAACGACAGTAAGCAAATAGCCAAGACAATGCAGGAGTGGCTTCGGGACAAGTCTCTGAATGCCCTTAAGTCTGGCTCTGGCTGAGACCTGAAAATAGCTGTGCAGCGACGCTCCCCATCCAACCAGACAGAGCTTGAGAGGATCTGCATAGAAGATGGGAGAAACTCTCCAAATACAGGTGTGCAAAGCTTGTAGTGTCATACCTAACTTATTCTTTACAGTCAAGTATATTTGTCAAGGCCTCAATTATTCCTTGACTTGCACCATTCATTCTCGCTGTCTATAATTCGGTTATAACTTCTAATAGTAACACATTGGGAGAGAGTGAGGTGATTGCCATTTTGAAGTTCCCACATTTGAAGTTATTTTTGTTGGACATTACATAATTGGGAATAAGCTGGCTTGCCGCATCCTCCACAAACGCCACACCCCACAAAAACATTTCCTGGCATAACTTCATAGTTTTTCAGAATTCTGATCGGTTTTATGCTTTAGCTGAGATTATTCTTTACAGAGTCAAGTTTATTTGTCCAGGCCTCAATTATTCCTTGACTTGCACCTTCTCGCTGTCGTTAATTCTAAAGTTATAACTTCTAATAGTAACAAATTGGGAGAGAGTGAGGTGATTGCCATCTAAAAGCCAACATTTATTTTGCGGCAGTGCTGCCTGACAGCATCGTCTCTGATTGATTAAGTAACATAATGTAATATGTTAAAAAGGTAATAACTCAAAAAATATAAAAGAGGTTTGCATTTGGGACTTTTGATGTGTATACTAATGCAAATCCATATGTTAAATGTGGTTACCATTAAGCTACCTACCTTTTTAAAGTGATTCCAACTGGTACCAATGTTTTAACATTTCCAACTACGAAAGAAACAAACAAGATGTAGGGTATAATACTTACAACCATACCATTTAGCGACACCCAGCAATCTTGGGGGAAATCTTGTAGGAGGGGAACCAGGAACTGTAGACAACCATCCCAGTGGCAGAGCAGTAGCATCATCCCTATCAGATTAAATATTCTTACCACAGCACTGGCCAGGTCGTAGGTCATATGGAAGATCTGGAGAGAGAGAATAGAGAAGGGGGAAAAATATGTTAAGATACAAGGATTCAAATATTAATAGTTCTGGGACAAAGATGATTGCTCCAAAACGCGACATTATTAACCATTTTTGAAAGGAATTAAGTTACTAACCTGAAGCTCAGTATTTCAGTTTTACATTCCTAAGACTGAGCACCCTTTCAACAGTCCAGAAAATACTTCAAATTGTGGTTAGAGCGCAAGCATACTACAACTATCCAAAAATAGTTGTTTTTGTAGTCCAAAAATGTAATTTTAAAGCAGTAGTAGAGAGGAGAGCCGCAGCCATTTTGGCCACAGGAGATCACTTTACAACACGGTGTCAGTGTAATTCACAGATGTTTGGGTATTCAGTATTTGTCATTGACATCATCCAAAGTAAACAGACCACAGTGAAATGGCAAAAAATGTCATGTTGCTGTACGCAGGGGGAATAAGTTCAGAAGAGGGCATAGCCAAGCCAATGCACTAGCCACAATAATAGCACATTTCAAAGCTTGTAATGATCAAACAACTGTTTCTTTAAACTTAACAGGATTGCTGAGTACATGATTTCTAACACTTCCAGTCAGACATGTTATTCAATTAACACGTAAAGCATTTTCCTTTAAAAAATATTTTTTAGTTACATTTGAACCCCCATCCACACTATACATGCTTTACTAATACCCATATCAACTATTCAAAATAAACTGGATTTAACCATGGAGACATGAGATGACATGAGCAGACAGAGGGAGAGAACCAGAGAGATAGAGATGTAGAGAGAACGAGAGAGAGAGAGACACGATAACCATCATGTTGCTTAGTCAGAGCGAACCAGGACGCTGCTAGAATAAAAGCCAATCTACAGTGTGACTGAACAGGTCTGGAGAAAAGGATTGGCTGACATTGGATCAGGACAAAATAGAATCTCCTCACACTTATATGAGTTCCACTCTATCTGCTAATTAGTTCTCATTTGCATAGGAAACCCATTATTTCTCTCCTGGCTCATTATTCCATTACCCATTTTGGCCAAAGTACCAATTACTGTCTTTCTGCAAAAAACCTGGAAGTGTTTGAGTGAAAATTCACAAAGTTCCAGTTTCACATGACAAACCAGCTATCGCCCATTTGTTAAAAATGTAAAATGCAACATTTTGTTGAACCTGTCTACTGCCTTATCCCTCATCCCCCACAACATGAAGGACCCAATCCGAGGTAATTTCTCCATAAACTGCTTAAAAAGTCACTAATGCATGCATTTAATTGAGTTTTAATGAGTTCTTAAGGTATTAGAATAAAATAAATGTTATTCTTAATGTTTTTTTTCTATATTATTGCCCTGAGGGGGATAAATAAAAGCCATATCAGAGACGCAAACTCGGTCTCAACCTTTAAGTCTTTACTGAAGGCTCATCACTTCAGTGGGTCATATGATTGAGTGTAGTCTGGCCCAGGAGTGGGAAGGTGAACGGAAAGGCTCTGGAGCAACGAACCGCCCTTGCTGTCTCTGCCTGGCCGGTTCCCCTCTTTCCACTGGGATTCTCTGCCTCTAACCCTATTACAGGGGCTCTCTCATACCGTCCCTGGGAGGGGTGCGTCACCTGAGTGGGTTGAGTCACTGATGTGGTCATCCTGTCTGGGTTGGCGCCCTCCCCTTGGGTTGTGCCGTGGCGGAGGTCTTTGTGGGCTATACTCAGCCTTGTCTCAGGATGGTAAGTTGGTGGTTGAAGATATCCCTCTAGTGGTGTGGGGGCTGTGCTTTGGCAAAGTGGGTGGGGTTATATCCTTCCTGTCTGGCCCTGTCCGGGGTGTCCTCGGATGGGGCCACAGTGTCTCCTGACCCCTCCTGTCTCAGCCTCCAGTATTTATGCTGCAGTAGTTTATGTGTCGGGGGCTAGGGTCAGTTTGTTATATCTGGAGTACTTCTCCTGTCCTATTCGGTGTCCTGTGTGAATTTAAGTGTGCTCTCTCTAATTCTCTCTTTCTCTCTTTCTTTCTCTCTCTCGGAGGACCTGAGCCCTAGGACCATGCCTCAGGACTACCTGACATGATGACTCCTTGCTGTCCCCAGTCCACCTGGCTGTGCTGCTGCTCCAGTTTCAACTGTTCTGCCTTATTATTATTGGACCATGCTGGTCATTTATGAACATTTGAACATCTTGGCCATGTTCTGTTATAATCTCCACCCGGCACAGCCAGAAGAGGACTGGCCACCCCACATAGCCTGGTTCCTCTCTAGGTTTCTTCCTAGGTTTTGGCCTTTGTAGGGAGTTTTTCCTAGCCACCGTGCTTCTACACCTGCATTGCTTGCTGTTTGGGGTTTTAGGCTGGGTTTCTGTACAGCACTTTGAGATATCAGCTGATGTACAAAGGGCTATATAAATACATTTGATTTGATAAATACCTAGTTGGAATGATGTTGAATGCTGTAGAGTCAAGGTCAGGAAAAACAAATAGGCCTAATGTAATTCAAGATATTCAAGCAACAATGAGGAAGGTTTTGTAGAACATTTGCACCTCCTTCTCACTATTATTATAAAGTCAAGGTATCTGAAATTATATCGCAAGACAGTCTTATCGTTAATTCCGTGGTCATAATTGCTGAATAACTACTAAGCAAGCAACACATATTATAGAAGACAACTTTTCACAGCTACAGATGTAGGATCTTAATTTGAGCCAGTTTGATACAGAAGGAAAATATGTGGATTATAATTAACAGAAATTGTTGTAGGGCATAATACATTTTTCATAAAGGAAAATTGAGTCCGGAATTTCAAAATGGAAATTACAATCTTCAGAAGCCCTTTTAACCCATTACAGTCTATGCCATTTAAAAAACATGTACAACCCCTTCAAGTATAAAAAAAAATCTAACTTTTTGGGATGAAATATTGTATTTGGCCTTACTGCTATTAGACCATACTAACACATTGAATAACAGATTCACCAAATGGAACACCATGTAGTGAACAATCTAAAGGAACTTTGTTCTGAAGTGTCTGTCCTATATCTAAAGGAAATAGGAAAGATCAGGAAACATATCTAAACATTTTTTGGTACTAAACAATCTCCATACGTACTTCCCTTCATTTTGTCAACTGGTACCAGGGGACCTTCAGACGAGTCTTGTGAGGCCTGTTGGTGTCCTAGATATGTATGTGTTAGTGAAAGTCTCACCTTTGTGAACAGAGGGGTCATATTAGTGTGATGCCCAAAATTTTCAGACGCTACAGACAGAAGTTGGCAGATCGGCTATACTGACTTCAGATGAGTCCCAAGAGGCTTTTTACATTATGCTCATTCGATTTCCGTGGGGGAGCAGACATCAACTCTAGGGGGTTAAACCTCCTGCACCAGGGTGATCAAATTAAGACCCTACATCTGTAGATACCAACACATAAGGGTTGGGGTCAATTTATTTTAAAATTCCAGTCAATTCAGTATACTGAAATTCCAATTGCATTTATCTTCAATGCTTTTCAATTAAGAAAGTTAAATTGGAATATTGTTTCCTTCTGAAATTGACCCCAACCCTGCAACACGTCGTAAATACTGAAACTGCATGACAACACTGACCCGGGCATGACGTAGCAAAATGGGACAATCACATGTACCCTAAGCCTTACTTTCAGACTTGATTTTCCCTTACAAAATGTATAAATGCCTACAAAAATGTAATTCATTATAATCCACATACAGTGGGGCAAAAAAGTATTTAGTCAGCCACCAATTGTGCAAGTTCTCCCACTTAAAAAGATGAGAGAGGCCTGTAATTTTCATCATAGGTACACTTAAACTTTGACAGACAAAATGAGAAAAAAAATCCAGAAAATCGCATTGTAGGATTTTTTATGAATTTATTTGCAAATTATGGTGGAAAATACGTTTTTGGTCAATAACAAAAGTTTATCTCAATACTTTGTTATATACCCTTTGTTGGCAATGACAGAGGTCAAACGTCTGTAAGTCTTCACAAGGTTTTCACACACTGTTGCTGGTATTTTGGCCCATTCCTCCAAGCAGATCTCCTCTAGAGCAGTGATGTTTTGGGGCTGTTGCTGGTCAACACGGACTTTCAACTCCCTCCAAAGATTTTCTATGGGGTTGAGATCATCTGAAGATCATCAAAGGTTAGTGATTTATTTGATCTCTTTCTGCTTTTTGTGACTCCTCTCTTTGGCTGGAAAATGGCTGAGTTTTTCTTTGGCTTGGTGGTGACCTAACATAATCATTTTTGGTGCTTTCGCTGTAAAACCTATTTGAAATCGGACACTGTGGTGGGATTAACAACAAGATTACCTTTCAAACAGTATTAAATAGATGTATGTTTGAGGAATTTTAATTATGAGATTTCTGTTGTTTTGAATATGGCGCCCTGCACTTTCACTGCCTGTTGTCATATCATCCCGTTAACGGGATTGCAGCCCGCAGCATGCACCCTCGCGCACCCATTTTACAATTGTCACTTTCTCACTCTCCCACTCAAAGTTCTGCCCTCCCCTTTTATTTTCTACTGACTTCATGATGACTCCATGATGTACTGAAGAAAAAGCATGTGGATGTATTTAAGCCAAAACATACTGGAGCTCTACTGACAATAGCCCTTCCATTAACCTCATAGGACATGTCTCTCTCTCTCACACACACACACATAAAGATATAAAACTGTATTTTTTTGTGAAGAATCAACAACAAGTGGGACACAATCATGAAGTGGAACGACATTTATAAATTTGCACGCCCAATTTTTCAGTTTTTGATTTGTTAAAAAAGTTTGAAATATCCAATAAATGTCGTTCCACTTCATGATTGTGTCCCACTTGTTGTTGATTCTTCACAAAAAAATACAGTTTTATATCTTTATGTTTGAAGCCTGAAAAGTGGCAAAAGTTCGCAAAGTTCAAGGGGGCCGAATACTTTCGCAAGGCACTGTATAATTGAAAACAAAAGAGACGGATGGAGGGAGAGAGATTTGTGACCTGTTGCCACAAGAAATGGGCAACCAGTGAAGAACAAACACCATTGTAAATACAACCCATATTTATGCTTATTTATTTTCCCTTGTGTTCTTTAACCATTTGTACATTGTTACAACACTATGTATAATATGACATTTGTAATGTCTTTATTGTTTTGAAATTTCTGCATGTGTAATGTTTACTTTTCATTTTTATTGTTTATTTCACTTTTGTATATTATCTACCTCACTTGCTTTGGCAATGTTAACACATGTTTCCCATGCCAATAAAGCCCCTTGAATTGAATTGAGAATTGAGAGAGAGAGGGAGAGTATGAAGCAAGAGGGCGAGATGCAGTTGAGTTAATAGCATCAAGTTGTATATTACTTCCCAGGAGCTAAACAGACTTTGTCCAGCTGAAGAAAGGGGCTCAATCCACCTTGCTGGAAAACCTCTCTAACCTACAGTAGGTCTACAGGGCTGGGGTGTGAATTTTTCATGAATCATGATATCCTACCCTAGCCTGCTCAGGAGCTGAATTGTGCTTCAGTGACTTCAGAAAGTATTCATACCCCTTGACTTATTACGCATTTTGTTGTTAGTCTGAATAAAACATGTATTAAATATTTTTTTAAATCTCACCCATCTACACACAATACCACATCATGACAAAATCAAAACATGTTTTTAGAAATATTTTGCAAAGTATTCACACCCTTTTGCAATGCCACTCCAAATTGAGCTCAGGTGCATCCAATTTCTGTTGATCATCTTTGAGATGTCACTACTTGATTGGAGTCCACCTGTGGCCAATTAAAATGTTTGGACATAATTTAGAAAGAAACACATCTGTCTAAACAAGGTCCCACAGTTCATGTCAGAGCAGAAACTATACCATGAAGTCCACGGAACTGTCCATACATTTCCGAGCTAGAATTGTCTGGAGGCATATACAGTGGGGAGAACAAGTATTTGATACACTGCCGATTTTGCAGGTGTTCCTACTTATAAAGCATGTAGAGGTCTATCATTTTTATCATAGGTACACTTCAACTGTGAGAGACGACATCCAGAAAATCACATTGTATGATTTTTAAGTAATTAATTAGCATTTTATTGCATGACATAAGTATTTGATCACCTACAAACCAGTAAAAATTCCGGCTCTCACAGACCTGTTCGTTTTTTCTTTAAGAAGCCCTCCTGTTCTCCACTCATTACCTGTATTAACTGCACCTGTTTGAACTCGTTACCTGTATAAAAGACACCTATCTACACACTCAATCAAACAGACTCCAACCTCTCCACAATGGCCAAGACCAGAGAGCTGTGTAAGGACATCAGGGATATAATTGTAGACCTGCACAAGGCTGGGGTGGCTACAGGACAATAGGCAAGCAGCTTGGTGAGAAGGCAACAACTGTTGGCACAATTATTATATGGAAGAAGTTCAAGATGACGGTCAATCACCCTCGGTCTGAGGCTCCATGCAAGATCTCACCTCGTGGGGCATCAATGATCATGAGGAAGGTGAGGGATCAGCCCAGAACTACACGGCAGGACCTGGTCAATGACCTGAAGAGAGCTGGGACCACAGTCTCAACGAAAACCATTAGTAACACACTACGCCGTCATGGATTAAAATCCTGCAGCGCACGCAAGGCCCCCTGCTCAAGCCAGCGCATGTCCAGGCCCGTCTGAAGTTTGCCAATGACCATCTGGATGATCCAGAGGAATGGGAGAAGGTCATGTGGTCTGATGAGACAAAAATAGAGCTTTTTGGTCTAAACTCCACTCGCTGTGTTTGGAGGAAGAAGAAGGATGAGTACAACTCCAAGAACACCATCCCAACTGTGAAGCATGGAGGTGGAAACATCATTCTTTGGGGATGCTATTCTACAAAGGGGACAGGAAGACTCCACCGTATTGAGGGGAGGAAGGATAGGGCCATGTATCGAGAGATCTTGGCCAAATACCTCCTTCCCTCAGTAAGAGCATTGAAGATGGGTCGTGGCTGGGTCTTCCAGCATGACAGCGACCCAAAACACACAGCCAGGGCAACTAAGGAGTGGCTACGTAAGAAGCATTTCAAGGTCCTGGAGTGGCCTAGTCAGTTTCAGACCTGAACCAAATAGAAAATCTTTGGAGGGAGCTGAAAGTCCGTATTTCCCAGCGATAGCCCCGAAACCTGAAGGATCTGGAGAAGGTCTGTATGGAGGAGTGGGCCAAAATCCCGGCTGCAGTGTGTGAAAACCTGGTCAAGAACTACAGGAAATGTATGATCTCTGTAATTGCAAACAAAGGTTTCTGTACCAAATATTAAGTTCTGCTTTTCTGATGTATCAAATACATATGTCATGCAATAAAATGCAAATTAATTACTTAAAAATCATACAATGTGATTTTCTGGATTTTTGTTTTAGATTCTGTTCTGTACCTATGATTAAAACGACAGACCTCTACATGCTTTGTAAGTAGGAAAACCTGCAAAATCGGGCAGTGTATCAAATACTTGTTCTCCCCACTGTATCTGGGGAAGGGTATAAAACAATTTCGAGAGCATTGAAAGTTCCGAAGAGCACAGTGGCCTCCATCATTGGTAAATAAATAAAAACATTTGCCTACCCAGTCTCTGCCAAGAGCTGGCAGTCCGATCAAAATGAGCAACAAGGCAAGAAGGACCTTGGTCAGGGAGTTGACCAAGAACCCACTGACTACTCTGACAGAACTACAAAGTTTGTTGGCTGAGATGGGAGACCCTGCCAGAAGGACAACAGTCCCTAGAGCACTTCACCAATCTGGGCTTTATGGTCGCCAGATGGAAAAAAGCACATGCAAAAGGCACGTAAAAGACTGAGAACATAAGGCAAAAGATTCTGTGGTCTGATGAGACAAAAAGATAACTATTTGGCATGAATCCAAAGTGCTATGTCTGGAGAAAACCAACACCAACCCTAATGTAAAGCATGTTGGTGGCAGCATCATGCTATGGGGATGCTTTTCAGCATCCTGATAGCATGATACATTTGTAAATTGCAAAGACTTTGAAAAACATGTTTTTACTTTGTCATTATGGCGTATTGTGTATAGATGGGTGATCCAAAAAATCTGTTTAATCAATTTTAAATTCAGGCTGTAAAATATCAAAATGTGGAAGTCAAGGGGTATCAAATCAAATGTTATAAGTCACATGCGCAGAATACAACAGTGAAATGCTTACTTACAAGCCCTTAACAACATTGCAGTTTTAAGAAAAATAAGTGTTAAGTAAAAATGGATAAAGAACAAATAGTTAAAGTGCAACAATAAAATAACAGTAGTGAGGCTATATACAGGGGGTACCGGTACAGAATCAATGTGCGGGGGCACAGGTTAGTCGAGGTAATTGGGGTAATATGTACATGTAGGTAGAGTTAAAATGACTATGCATAGATCATAACCAGAGAGTAGCAGCAGCGTAAAAATGGGGGTGGGGGATGCAAATAGTCTGGGTAGACATTTGATTAGCTGTTCTGGAGTCTTAAGGCTTGGGGATAGAAGCTGTTAAGAAGCCTTTTGGATCTTGACTTGGCAGTCATTAACACTGTGTCTCAGAAGTTTCCGTCCATGACTGACTGATGCAACCCAAAAAGGGTTGAAGACAGAGTTAATGAGTACTTGGGGTCACAGAGAAAGTCTGGACATGCTCTCCCCATAAGGAAGGAATCGGGCAATTTCCCATGTTCTAAACACATTTTGTTCATAAAATAATGATAGAAAATACTCTTTCAAACTGCAGATGTTGATTTTGTCATGGATCCATCACGAATTACTATGGGAATAAATGTCACTGATTTACAGAAATATTGGAACAAAGCACCATATTTTCCATTCCATCCTCATGTAAGAAAGCTAATGTTTAAGCTCCTTGCTCAGAACATGAGAACATATGAAAGCTGGTGGTTCCTTTTAACATGAGTCTTCAATTTTCCCAGGGAGGAAGATTTAGGTTGTAGTTATTATAGGAATTATAGGACTATTTCTCTCTATACGATTTGTATGTCATATACCTTTGACTATTGGATGTTCTTATAGGCACTTTAGTGTAACAGTACAGCTTCCGTCCCTCTCCTCGCTCCTACTTGCGCTCCTACCAGGAACACAGTGTTACTCATGCAGAGCAAGGGGAACAACTACTCCAAGTCTCAGAGCGAGTGACGTTTGAAACGCTATTAGCGTGCACCCCGCTAACTAGCTAGCCATTTCACATCGGATACACCTGCCTAATCTCGGGAGTTGATAGGCTTAAAGTCATAAACAGCGCAATGCTTGAAGCACTGTGAAGAGCTGCTTGCAAAACGCACGAAAGTGCTGTTTGAATGAACGCTGGTGCCTACCATCGCTCAGTGAGACTGCTCTATCAAATCATAGACTTAATTATAATATAATAACAAACAGAAGTACGAGCCTTTGGTCATTAATATGGTCGAATCCGGAAACTATCATCTCGAAAACAAAACGTTTATTCTTTCAGTGAAATACGGAACCGTTCTGTATTTTATCTAAAGTTGGCTTCCATAAGTCTAAATATTCCTATTACATTGCACAACCTTCAATGTTACGTCATAATTACGTAAAATTCTGGCAAATTAGTTTGCAACGAGCCAGGCGGCCCAAACTGTTGCATATACCCTGACTCTGCGTGCAATGAACGCAAGAGAAGTGACACAATTTCACCTGGCTAATATTGCCAGCTAACCTGGATTTCTTCTAGCTGAAATATGCAGGTTTAAAAATATATACTTCTGTGTATTGATTTTAAGAAAGGCATTGATGTTTATGGTTAGGTACAGTCGTGCAATGATTGTGCTTTTTTCCGCAAATGTGCTTTTATTAAATCATCCCCCGTTTGGCGAAGTTGGCTGTCTTAGTTAGGAAGAAATAGTCTTCACACAGATCGCAACGAGCCAGTCGGCCCAAACTGCTGCATATACCCTGAATCTGTTGCAAGAGAAGTGACACAATGTTCTTAGTTAAAATAAATTCATGTTAGCAGGCAATATTAACTAAATATGCAGGTTTAAAAATATATACTTGTATATTGATTTTAAGAAAGGCATTGATGTTTATGGTTAGGTACACATTGGAGCAACGACAATCCTTTTCGCGAATGCGCACCGCATCGATTATATGCAACGCAGGACACGCTAGATAAACTAGTAATATCATCAACCATGTGTAGTTAACTAGTGATTATGATTGATTGATTGTCTTTTATAAGATAAGTTTAATGCTAGCTAGCAACTTACCTTGGCTTTTTACTGCATTAGCGTAACAGGCAGGCTCCTCGTGGAGGTAGGTGGTTAGAGTGTTGGACTAGTTAACCGTAAGGTTGCAAGATTGAATCCCGAGCTGACAAGGTAAAAATCTGTCATTCTGTCCCTGAACAAGGCAGTTAACCCACCGTTTCTAGGCCATCATTGAAAATAAGAATGTGTTCTTAACTGACTTGACTAGTAACATAAAGGTGTAAAAGGAAAACATCAAATTAAATAAAAAAATTGACCAAATCGGTGTCCAAAAATACAGATTTCCGATTGTTATGAAAACTTGAAATCGGCCCTAATTAATCGGCCATTCCGAATAATTGGTTGATCTCTAGTATGTATTGTAGACTGCACCATAGCCTAACAAACAAATGAACACATTTCGTGAATAAAACAATGATAAAAAATACTCTTTCAAAATGCAGATGTTGATTTAGTTATGGATCCATAAAGAATTACTATGGGAATAAATATCACTGATTTACAGAAATATTGGAACAAAGTTGTCTAATGAAGGCAAACAATTTAGAATCCTCCGATCCTGTAGCCTACACCCAACGTCACATTGTACAGCGCCATAGAAATCCTGAGGGTTTCATGTTTTGTTTTTCTCTGAATAGAAACACCATAATATTAATCTAATTAATTAAGCCAAATTTCTTAAAATCAATCCCATATACTATGTTATTACAACAAAGGTTTTAAATTAAAAATTCTCTGGTAATGCCAATACAGAATACTATGCCCTCTGGTGGTCAAACTATGGAGACTGGCTGGAAGACCCATTTCTCAGAGGAGCGCTATTGGGTCTGGGATGTCTACCTCTTCCGTCTGGCCAGGTCCACTTCTCACTCTCGGGGCCGCCCACCTGGCCGGTGTCATTCTGCGACTGGAGCCACGCGTTAGGAGAGGGGTACATTCACGCATACTCCAACTCTCCCGCTGCTAACCACCGGTCCTGGCAACCATCATTGCGCTCCCCATTGTTATGCACACCTGGACTTCATCATCGCCCTGATTCTTTCTTTTATTTAGCAGTAGCCTCAGTCTTCAGGCAGTATTGGTTTTGTTAACGTTCAGTACACTACTCCTGTTTTGTTTATCTTCATGTTTGTTATTACTAAACTGACCTGCTTCCTGACTCCCTGCGTATGTTAAACTTTATTCAATGAACACCAAAGAAAACCGCAATCAAGTAAACAGAAATCAGCAAACTCCATATTTTCCCCAACACAATCATTAATTAATTCATAGCTAAAGAAATGTATGTCTCACAAGCAAAGGACTCATGCAGGCTATGCAAAGGACACATCAAGTTGCACGCAGCGTACACACAATGCCCTCTATGCATCTTTAAATTGGGGGCGGCTGTAAATGACCTCCAGTTAAGGTTACTGGGGATTAATAGAGGATTTATTTGAAGGGATTAAAACAGTGACTGGCTATTACAATGAAGGATGACAAACTATTTCCAGGGAAATGGCTTCCACTGCCTTCCTC
The DNA here is from genome assembly GCF_018296145.1 of Oncorhynchus tshawytscha. NCBI lineage: Eukaryota > Metazoa > Chordata > Actinopteri > Salmoniformes > Salmonidae > Oncorhynchus > Oncorhynchus tshawytscha. The sequence goes on along the minus strand of NC_056448.1, from coordinate 1,367,460 downwards.
TTAAATTTCTTGCAATCTTTCCTCATCTGTTTTTTATTGTGACAGTAGTAATGTGTGCAATTGCAAAAATATTGTGCTGTGATCAAGTGGAAATTTGTGATTGTTTTCAACTATCTTATTTCCTCCTCGTCTGTTGCTAAATGCAGTTAGGAGAAATGTATATACAGAGCAAATCTGAAAACCCAGATCCAATCAAACATGCCTTCATTTATGGAGTGTAAACAAAATACTGCAAGTGCACATACAAATATCGTATTAGGAAAATTGGAAGCATCACCTATTAGGGGTACTTCTACGGCGTATAAAACTACTTAAGGCATCTGCATTAAACTGCTGAATTGTTGCTGCATAAGACCGAATCGAGCCGGTCGGTCACATATTAGGAAGATGTTCCTAATGTTTGGTATACTCAGTGTATAAAGAGTGATGTGAATACCTGTATATATTTGAAATTGTGTTTTTTTTTACATTGGATAAAAGTAGAGACTCAGAGCTAGAAAATGGCATATCATACACTACAGTTGAGGAGCAACGGGAAAGTCATTCTGCTTTGAATGTTGATAAACTTGTAACCTCACTTTTGAGACAATGGAGCTTGACATTTTTTGTAAACCTGCTGGAGAGCTCTTCGTTGTCTACACCCATTCAACATCATTCACACCCTCTTAAGCCTTACCCCCACCCATCTGTGACGCCATGTACTAAACAACTAAAGGTTGGTTCATACTACTTAAGCCTTACCCCCACCCATCTGTGACACCATGTACTAAACAACTAAAGGTTGGTTCATACTACTTAAGCCTTACCCCCACCCATCTGTGACGCCATGTACTAAACAACTAAAGGTTGGTTCATACTACTTAAGCCTTACCCCCACCCATCTGTGACGCCATGTACTAAACAACTAAAGGTTGGTTCATACTACTTAAGCCTTACCCCCACCCATCTGTGACGCCATGTACTAAACAACTAAAGGTTGGTTCATACTACTTAAGCCTTACCCCCACCCATCTGTGACGCCATGTACTAAACAACTAAAGGTTGGTTCATACTACTTAAGCCTTACCCCCACCCATCTGTGACGCCATGTACTAAACAACTAAAGGTTGGTTCATACTACTTAAGCCTTACCCCCACCCATCTGTGAGGCCATGTACTAAACAACTAAAGGTTGGTTCATACTACTTAAGCCTTACCCCCACCCATCTGTGAGGCCATGTACTAATCAACTAAAGGTTGGTTCATACTACTTAAGCCTTACCCCCACCCATCTGTGAGGCCATGTACTAAACAACTAAAGGTTGGTTCATACTACTTAAGCCTTACCCCCACCCATCTGTGAGGCCATGTACTAAACAACTAAAGGTTGGTTCATACTACTTAAGCCTTACCCCCACCCATCTGTGACGCCATGTACTAAACAACTAAAGGTTGGTTCATACTACTTAAGCCTTACCCCCACCCATCTGTGAGGCCATGTACTAAACAACTAAAGGTTGGTTCATACTACTTAAGCCTTACCCCCACCCATCTGTGAGGCCATGTACTAAACAACTAAAGGTTGGTTCATACTACTTAAGCCTTACCCCCACCCATCTGTGAGGCCATGTACTAAACAACTAAAGGTTGGTTCATACTACTTAAGCCTTACCCCCACCCATCTGTGAGGCCATGTACTAAACAACTAAAGGTTGGTTCATACTACGTCTATTGACCGCTAACGCAGTGACATCATGAATGTTCTATTGTCATCCGACATCAAACTTGTCATTATGAAAATGTATAAACACAAAAACTACAGGCTGCATGACATCAGCAGCCTGGTTGTCCAAAATAGCATAACTATTGTATTTTAACACCAATAAAACCACACATTTAAAAACGAATTTGGGGGGGATTATGTGTACTAAAATGTCATGCCTTTCTGATTTTCTTTTCTTTCAAACTTCTGACCACTTTCCCAAAAGGTTAGACCAAACCTACGACATATTCCTCTGTGTCACTGCTATTCAAGCTGAAATGGTGATCACTGTTAGCCTAAAGAGTTTATTAATTAGATAGAACTACAGCTAGCTATCAGTAGGTCTACATACCTAAATATTTTACATAGTTCTTCAAACACTATACAAATTATTTTAAAGAGCTATCATCACTAGATTATAATTTCATCAAATACATAATATTTTTCTCCCCAAATAATGACTTAAAAGGTTCTAATTCCTTATTATTCCCCCTTCCACTACAACAGCAAGTGTTGAAATTAAGAAAGCAAAAAAACAAGTTGCAAAACCATGATTTATTTTCTCTCGTTTCAAAAATGACTACATTTTATGATGGCCCACAGCAACCAGAAACAAAATGTTATCAAAGCTTAAAATAGATTTGCAGTAGGGAAAATGACAGGGCATCTGATGAAGGTTTCACTGCATAAAGCCAACAAGACAAGGCGAGTCCAATATAATACCATTTGAGTTTCTAGCTGACTTTGAACAGCAGACCTGAGTTTCCTACAATACTCTGTAATGTTTGATCATTACATCATCATTCAACTAAAATCAAACTTAATTTACACTGAACACTGCGCCGTTTTACAAAAGTAAATCATCTATTTATCTGAAACCCACGGCATGATTGATTCAGAGTTGCTTTGCTTTCTTAAGAGTGTTGTCCACATGATCCTGCCTTTCATTCTTCTGACAGAAGATCGCTTTGCCTTATGTCTTTCTTCTTTCAGTTTTCACACAGACAACTGTAGTTTAGAAACATTTGTGATCTAACTGCCCCACGATCCAAAGTAATAAGGTTGATATAGTAGTCTATCAAAATAATCCGTCAAAGTACTTTAACTAAATGTAACTGTTTTTCTTTAACTAGTAAAGTAAAACTTTTAAAACTTCTTCCACTACCAGAAAAAAAACATTTTAAAGTGCTAAAGCAAGCATCACAACTTTACTTCATGTAAAGTTACCATCTAGTTAAATGCATGATAATGATCGATGGAAACAACCTTGCAGATCTGCACAAAAAGTAATCTTGAAAGTGTCATAAATAGACAGGAAAGGAAAGCAGGATCTGAAACAGAATCTGCTGCATAATATCAAGTCATAGCCCAAGGCTCATCTGATTGCCATACAAGATCACCTCTCTTGTTGTAAAACAAAAGTCAATCTGAAGGCCAGAAAAAAGTCATAGCCTACATGTTCTTCTCAGGTTGTGTGATATTTTTTTGTGTTCTCTCTTTCCTCCTACATTTCTTTACGCAGAGTAGAGCAGCGGGTTTTATAATGAGGGCTGGGTCCCTGACTGTTGTTGTCTGTTACTGTCACCATCAAGTCCCAGTAAGGGGTCTGTGTGTGTGTGTGTGTGTCGTCTCTTCTCGCCATGGAGAAGTCCCTGCCTCCCTGCATCCTCATTCCTCTACTCTGAATGTGTCTCTCTGAACCTTCAGGCTCTGCACACTGCCGGGTGGATCTATTTTGGTCCTGCGTGTGTGATAACCTCCACACTTCTGTTCAACCTTAATCTGTACATTTCCATTCTGAGCAACATTCACATGAGCAGGGGCCCTGTCGTATGGTGGACAGTTTAGTTCAGACTCTTTTAGCTATCCTAGCTATAGCTGCTTGGCTTCTCCTTGCATGTAGAGCCACAGACAAGGGGAAGGTAAATAAATCACAGGTCCACCCATTACACTAATTTAAAGGTGCAATCTGAAATACATATATATATTAAATTACTCATTTTGTGTTTCTTGTGTCTGATTAGACCAAACTCAACCAAATCCAAGTGTGTGTTTGACAAGTTCATAATGCTACAAATTAATCAACTTCTTTCAGCCTTCAAATATAAAGGACAGGACAGGATGGGAAGCCCAGAGCTGTCACGCCCTGACCATAGAGAGCCCTTGGTTCTCTATGGTGTAGGAGGTCAGGGCGTGAATAGGGGGTGATCTGGTATATTTATTTCTATGTTGGTGTGCTTGGTATGGTTCCCAATTAGAGGGAGCTGGTAATCGTTGCCTCTAATTGGGGATCATATTTAGGTAGCCTTTTTCCCACCTGTGTTTTGTGGGAGATTGTTTTGAGTTAGTGCACGTGGCACCGCTGATGTCAAGTTTCATTGTTTGTTTCTTTTTGTTTGGAAGTTTCGCGTAAATAAATATTTGGAACTTTAATCACGCTGCGCCTTGGTCCGTCTATCCACACAACCGTGACGAGCAATGGATGGATGGATGGATGGCAGGGTAGAGCATGTGCTCTGTTGTTCTAGGCTCCTTTGAGTTGTGTTTTTGGACAGCCAGCATGTCACGTTCTAACCTTTATTTCCTTTGTTTTTTGTTATTTATTATAGTCAGGGTGTGAGTTGGGGTGGGCAGTCTGTTTGTTTTTCTATGATTTTAGGATTTCTATGTTTTGGCCTAGTATGGTTCTCAATCAGAGGCAGGTGTCATTAGTTGTCTCTGATTGAGAATCATACTTAGGTAGCCTGGGTTTCACTTTGTTTGTGGGTGTTTGTTTCTGTGTTTGTTCACCACACGGTACTGGTTTCGGTTATTCACGTTACGTTTATTGTTTTTGTATTTTTAGTGTTTGTTATGGATACAGGTATCGTGTGTCCTGTGTTCTTTTCTCTCCTTCTCCCCTCACAGGTGAAAATCATCACTCCTCAATCAGAAGACACACCTCCTGTTTTCTACCCAATTGCAGTTCCTTTCCCTTGGTTTAAAAACCCTGTCAGTTTGCTGTGGAGCTCAATCTCTCTGTAAATGCCATGTCTGTAGGTCTCTGTTTCACTCTCTTTATGTATTGAGATATCTTTTGTTTGAGCACCTCCATAGCACTTTGTCCTCACCTGTGAGTATTGTTTTTGATTGCTGGTGGGAAAAGGGGGAAACAAGACAAGTCGCCAATGGGCATACACTACCCGTAGGTAGACTTTGTTAAATACACTAGGTAGAACTGGGCGGACCACCCACTATTTTTGGTTATTTGTTGAAGTAGGCTAGTCTAGCTTAGGGGTGTTTTTGAATACTTATTGTTTCTTTCCTTGTCCAGCTCAGCCCCTTTTCCTGTCCCTCCCCATTACCGTGTCTTTTCTAATAAACCACATGTTTGACGGTAATTTAGTTGCCTGTGGTTATTTCGTTCTCACTTTTACTTTGTCACTACCCCCCAGACTGTCAGGCCAAAAGGGATTCGTAACAGTGTTCAGTTTGTCTTTAAAATTAAACATCATGAACACTTACCACGCCGCATCTTGGTCCGATCCGACTACACCTTTTCAGACGAAGAGGAGGAAAACCTTTACACACCATGCATTTTTATTCACTATGCAATTTGATTCACTATGCATTTTTATTCACTATGCATTTTTATTCACTCTGCAATTTGACTCACTCTGCATTTTGATTCAATATGCACTTTCAAGAAAATTAGTTATTTGGTATTGAATTAAATTATGGTTGAATTGGAATTTGAATAAATGCTGATCAAACAACTGACATAACCATTAAATGTCCTGTTCCCTCCATTAATATTTTACATCTGGTAATTTTGGCAGCTATAATTAGCAATGGTGGATTACCTGTCTGTCCCTCCCCCTTTATCTCTCTCTCTCCTTGGTAGATGGCAGATGTTGCGTGCATTAGGGCTCCTCTCTATATGAGCAAGGAGAATAATTACATTTGCAAAAGGCAAGTGGATAAAGCCCATTGAGACTGAAGTGAATAGACATCATGCTGAATGTAGTTCTGAAAATACAGCCAACATGGCAGTCATGAAATTTTGTCAGCCGGTGATTGTCATTCAAATAACTGCCGGTCTCACAGTAATTGACTGTTAATTAACTTAAACACATTTAGCATCTCGGCTTCCATGCATAGCCTACAAGCCACTGATGCTGAACATCTTTTGAACATTTACATTTTAAAAAGTAATAAATCCATGTAATATAGCCTACACCATCCCAATGAATCCATTATATTTTAGGCAGCTCTAAAGAAACATTATGATATGAAGAAAATGTAGCCTATTTCAGAAGAACAGAAAGGCATATATATCCTGAGTCATCCTTATATTAAGCCCTGATCTGGCTATGCCATATGGCTGTCGGCTACACTAGTTCATTTAGTTGGAAAGATTTTCCTTGAAACAGGTTCAATACTTTAGCTGGCCTTGCTCAAGCTTGCCAGGTGCGATGGAGCCAATGGTAAGTCACAATATTGCAAACCCCACCCACCTGAGACTCCAAGCAGGCTAAAGAAAATAGTATTTGAACCCAGGTCTAGCATAGATTATCTATACTGACAATGTATTGATTCCCATTACTAATTAGATTTCTCTAATGAGTTTACCAGTAATAGAACTAAACATAATCCAACAGAAATGGTAACTGGGTTATAAAGAGTGGTTACTAACTAAACTATATGAGGTTTAAGGGAGAGATATAGTGCCATTAACCTGACTAACAGGAGCCATTTGTAGACCGGGTGGCTTACAGTGCTGTCACAGGGAAGAAGGCAGTTGGTTAATACTTTTGGATAGGGGATGCCTCTGATCAGGCTCTATCTTTAGTGTGTGTTATAAGCTTTGGGGTTTTGCTAAAAAAAATATTCAATTACAAGGTTGTGTGTGGTTTTCCCTGATTGGAATCAACCTCGTTGGTCAGGATGTGTTGCACCTGTGCTGGCATAGGTGATATTTAAGAGCAGCTGGCCCAGAGCACCAACTGGCAGGAGCAGTGTTGGGATTAGTTACTTGAAAAAGTACATATTACTTGTTACATTTTACAAAAGCAACGCATTACTTTACAATATTACTTTGTGTGGATAGTGACGTATTGACGTATTTTCATGAAATAATTATTAAAATCTCACCGTTTGTTTGAATGTCAGAGAGAGCAAGGCGCTACCACAGGATACTAACTCAGGTTTGATCCCTAGTTCTCCTTCGGTGGCGCTGCTTTCCTGTCCTAGTCTACAACTGCTGCACTCTATATGGGCTGCTTAATTAGCCATATATACTGTAAGCCAAACATATGTACATATTTCCTATCTTTTCATTCAAAATCTTTCTCTCAAGCCGCCAATTCTGGTTATAGACCGCATGGACCCTTAAAGATGTATAGAGGGCACACTTGCCAGGAAAGCCCTCTATGGGCTTTTAAATCACAGTAGAGATCAATGGCAAAGATCAGAGGTGTGCCCTCTATACATTTCTAATGACAGCAGCCTTTTATGTAGTGTTCTCCCATTTGGTTAGCGCCACTTACTTTTAACTCCATATTGTAAGTTGGTGTAGGTTTTTGGTTTGGTTTGCCTTTTCTGGGGCATGATGAGTGTCTCTTAAGACACAGTTATTTTTTACTAATCAACTTTCAGTGGACTCCCCCATGAGTGTCTTTGAGAACCCCTCCTAAAACCTGTTTCGGGTCTGTGTCTTGTCTGTGGTTGATTTGATCTTTTTTTTTGTCCAGTGCCATGTCCAGTGCCATGTCCGTTTTGTGATATTACAATAACAAAGATGTTACTTTACTCCCTCGGCATGATAGAACAGCAGAGTATGTGCTACGATTTTATTTTATTACGTTGCTGGAAGCTTATCTTCTTTTCAAAAACAAAACAAAAACAATAACACATGCGCCTGGGGGTGACCAGTGGCACTGTTCCACCTTTCACAGATCTCAGCAGTAAAGGTTGCTCTTGCAAAATAGGATTTAACCTCAATCTTTACTGGTTAAATACATATACTGCAGGCTGCAGTATAATTATACAAACTCCCTTCCATTCCCAGCCACATCACTAGTTGCTTTGTAGGTGAATTTAATTTGATATATAGTGTATTCTCAATATGTTAAGACTTTGAGTGGTTAAAAGTGTTGACCTATATGCATATACTAGAACTAATGCCTGAGAGGATACAGTAAATGAACATGAGGAGAAATAATTTTGATTCACAATGATACTGTAGTACAACACATTTAACGGCAGTGTATCTGGACTAATAAAAAGCATAACTAAGTCCAGCCAAATTCTTCTTGTGGAATATTTTCTCTTTGCAAATAGATGCAGCAGAACATGAATTCGGAGACTCAAACGCACCAATAGATTCTAATGAATCACTTGGTGCATTATGCCGCCATTACCGTAGGTACATCTCCCATGCATGTCATTAGACTTCACTCAACACACAACAAATAATGTATTCTCAATCTCTCTCTCTGTGTGTGTCTCTCTCTCTCTCTGTATCTCTCTCTCCCTCTTGTGGGTAACTGGAGGGTGATAAGTTACTTCAATACAGATAATAATACTGTATATACTGAACAAAAATATACATGCAACATGCAACAATTTCAAAGATTTTACTGAGTTATAGTTCATAGAAATCAGTAAATTGAAAGAAATTCATTAGGCCCTAATCTATTGATTTCACATGACTAGGCGGGGGTGCAGCCATGGGTGGGCATAAGCCTATCCACTTGGGAGTCAGGTCCACACACTGGGGAGCAATACCCAGCCAATCAGAATTAGTTTTCCCCACAAAGGGGCCTTATCACAGACATAAATACTCATCAGAACCCCCCCTCCTTCTCCTTAGACGATTCCAAAGGTGAAGAAGCCGGATGTGGAGGTCTTGGGCTGGCATGGTTACATGTGGTCTGCGGTTGAAAGGCCGGTTGGACGTATTGCCAAATTCTCTAAAACGACATTGGAGGTGGCTTATGGTAGAGAAATTAACATTCAAATCTCTGGCAACAGCTCTGGTAGAAATTCCTGCAGTCAGCATGCCAATTGCACGCTCTCTCAAAACTTGAGACATCTGTGGCATTGTGTTTTTGTGACAAAACTACACATTTTAGAGTGTCCTTTGATTGTCCCCAGCACAAAGTCCACCTGTGTAATGACCATGCTGTTTAATCAGCTTCTTGATATGACACACCTGTCTGAAGGATGGATTCTCTTGGTAAAGGGGAAATGCTCACTAACAGGAGCGTAAACAAATTTGTGCACAACATTTGAGAGAAATAAGCCTTTTGTGCATATGGAAAAATTCTGGGATCAGCTAATGAAACAAGGGACTAATACTTTACATTTTTTGTCACGAACCGGCTCAAAGCCCGTAACAAAAGGGAGACAACGTGGAGATAAGGAGTAACAAAACATATATTTATTAAATAAGTAACTAAGTACAATATACAATGGTGTGTGTAATCAGTAGTGTAAGTGAGTGTTTTGCATGCATGAATGTGATAATGCAGGGTGTTGAAACATGCCAAAGCAAACAATAAAAAAAACACCAAGAAACCAAAATCTAGAAAGGTGTCTGCATGGAGAGAGTCTCCTCCATGAATGTGGAAGAGGTCTATTTATCCTGGGACACACCCGGCCCAGGTGTGTCTGCATGGAGAGAGTCTCCTCCATGAATGTGGAAGAGGTCTATTTATCCTGGGACACACCCGGCCCAGGTGTGTCTGCATGGAGAGAGTCTCCTCCATGAATGTGGAAGAGGTCTATTTCTCCTGGGACACACCCGGCCCAGGTGTGTCTGCATGGAGAGAGTCTCCTCCATGAATGTGGAAGAGGTCTATTTATCCTGGGACACACCCGGCCCAGGTGTGTCTGCATGGAGAGAGTCTCCTCCATGAATGTGGAAGAGGTCTATTTCTCCTGGGACACACCCGGCCCAGGTGTGTCTGCATGGAGAGAGTCTCCTCCATGAATGTGGAAGAGGTCTATTTCTCCTGGGACACACCCGGCCCAGGTGTGTCTGCATGGAGAGAGTCTCCTCCATGAATGTGGAAGAGGTCTATTTCTCCTGGGACACACCCGGCCCAGGTGTGTCTGCATGGAGAGAGTCTCCTCCATGAATGTGGAAGAGGTCTATTTATCCTGGGACACACCCGGAACCGGGTGTGTCTGCATGGAGAGAGTCTCCTCCATGAATGTGGGAAGAGGTCTATTTCTCCTGGGACACACCCGGCCCAGGTGTGTCTGCATGGAGAGAGTCTCCTCCATGAATGTGGAAGAGGTCTATTTCTCCTGGGACACACCCGGCCCAGGTCTGCATGGAGAGAGTCTCTCCATGAATGTGGAAGAGAGTCTCCTTTATCCTGGGACACACCCGGCCCAGGTGTGTCTGCATGGAGAGAGTCTCCTCCATGAATGTGGAAGAGGTCTATTTATCCTGGGACACACCCGGCCCAGGTGTGTCTGCATGGAGAGAGTCTCCTCCATGAATGTGGAAGAGGTCTATTTATCCTGGGACACACCCGGCCCAGGTGTGTCTGCATGGAGAGAGTCTCCTCCATGAATGTGGAAGAGGTCTATTTATCCTGGGACACACCCGGCCCAGGTGTGTCTGCATGGAGAGAGTCTCCTCCATGAATGTGGAAGAGGTCTATTTCTCCTGGGACACACCCGGCCCAGGTGTGTCTGCATGGAGAGAGTCTCCTCCATGAATGTGGAAGAGGTCTATTTATCCTGGGACACACCCGGCCCAGGTGTGTCTGCATGGAGAGAGTCTCCTCCATGAATGTGGAAGAGGTCTATTTATCCTGGGACACACCCGGCCCAGGTGTGTCTGCATGGAGAGAGTCTCCTCCATGAATGTGGAAGAGGTCTATTTATCCTGGGACACACCCGGCCCAGGTGTGTCTGCATGGAGAGAGTCTCCTCCATGAATGTGGAAGAGGTCTATTTCTCCTGGGACACACCCGGCCCAGGTGTGTCTGCATGGAGAGAGTCTCCTCCATGAATGTGGAAGAGGTCTATTTATCCTGGGACACACCCGGCCCAGGTGTGTCTGCATGGAGAGAGTCTCCTCCATGAATGTGGAAGAGGTCTATTTATCCTGGGACACACCCGGCCCAGGTGTGTCTGCATGGAGAGAGTCTCCTCCATGAATGTGGAAGAGGTCTATTTCTCCTGGGACACACCCGGCCCAGGTGTGTCTGCATGGAGAGAGTCTCCTCCATGAATGTGGAAGAGGTCTATTTCTCCTGGGACACACCCGGCCCAGGTGTGTCTGCATGGAGAGAGTCTCCTCCATGAATGTGGAAGAGGTCTATTTATCCTGGGACACACCCGGCCCAGGTGTGTCTGCATGGAGAGAGTCTCCTCCATGAATGTGGAAGAGGTCTATTTATCCTGGGACACACCCGGCCCAGGTGTGTCTGCATGGAGAGAGTCTCCTCCATGAATGTGGAAGAGGTCTATTTATCCTGGGACACACCCGGCCCAGGTGTGTCTGCATGGAGAGAGTCTCCTCCATGAATGTGGAAGAGGTCTATTTATCCTGGGACACACCCGGCCCAGGTGTGTCTGCATGGAGAGAGTCTCCTCCATGAATGTGGAAGAGGTCTATTTCTCCTGGGACACACCCGGCCCAGGTGTGTCTGCATGGAGAGAGTCTCCTCCATGAATGTGGAAGAGGTCTATTTATCCTGGGACACACCCGGCCCAGGTGTGTCTGCATGGAGAGAGTCTCCTCCATGAATGTGGAAGAGGTCTATTTATCCTGGGACACACCCGGCCCAGGTGTGTCTGCATGGAGAGAGTCTCCTCCATGAATGTGGAAGAGGTCTATTTATCCTGGGACACACCCGGCCCAGGTGTGTCTGCATGGAGAGAGTCTCCTCCATGAATGTGGAAGAGGTCTATTTCTCCTGGGACACACCCGGCCCAGGTGTGTCTGCATGGAGAGAGTCTCCTCCATGAATGTGGAAGAGGTCTATTTATCCTGGGACACACCCGGCCCAGGTGTGTCTGCATGGAGAGAGTCTCCTCCATGAATGTGGAAGAGGTCTATTTATCCTGGGACACACCCGGCCCAGGTGTGTCTGCATGGAGAGAGTCTCCTCCATGAATGTGGAAGAGGTCTATTTATCCTGGGACACACCCGGCCCAGGTGTGTCTGCATGGAGAGAGTCTCCTCCATGAATGTGGAAGAGGTCTATTTATCCTGGGACACACCCGGCCCAGGTGTGTCTGCATGGAGAGAGTCTCCTCCATGAATGTGGAAGAGGTCTATTTATCCTGGGACACACCCGGCCCAGGTGTGTCTGCATGGAGAGAGTCTCCTCCATGAATGTGGAAGAGGTCTATTTATCCTGGGACACACCCGGCCCAGGTGTGTCTGCATGGAGAGAGTCTCCTCCATGAATGTGGAAGAGGTCTATTTCTCCTGGGACACACCCGGCCCAGGTGTGTCTGCATGGAGAGAGTCTCCTCCATGAATGTGGAAGAGGTCTATTTATCCTGGGACACACCCGGCCCAGGTGTGTCTGCATGGAGAGAGTCTCCTCCATGAATGTGGAAGAGGTCTATTTATCCTGGGACACACCCGGCCCAGGTGTGTCTGCATGGAGAGAGTCTCCTCCATGAATGTGGAAGAGGTCTATTTATCCTGGGACACACCCGGCCCAGGTGTGTCTGCATGGAGAGAGTCTCCTCCATGAATGTGGAAGAGGTCTATTTCTCCTGGGACACACCCGGCCCAGGTGTGTCTGCATGGAGAGAGTCTCCTCCATGAATGTGGAAGAGGTCTATTTATCCTGGGACACACCCGGCCCAGGTGTGTCTGCATGGAGAGAGTCTCCTCCATGAATGTGGAAGAGGTCTATTTATCCTGGGACACACCCGGCCCAGGTGTGTCTGCATGGAGAGAGTCTCCTCCATGAATGTGGAAGAGGTCTATTTATCCTGGGACACACCCGGCCCAGGTGTGTCTGCATGGAGAGAGTCTCCTCCATGAATGTGGAAGAGGTCTATTTATCCTGGGACACACCCGGCCCAGGTGTGTCTGCATGGAGAGAGTCTCCTCCATGAATGTGGAAGAGGTCTATTTATCCTGGGACACACCCGGCCCAGGTGTGTCTGCATGGAGAGAGTCTCCTCCATGAATGTGGAAGAGGTCTATTTATCCTGGGACACACCCGGCCCAGGTGTGTCTGCATGGAGAGAGTCTCCTCCATGAATGTGGAAGAGGTCTATTTCTCCTGGGACACACCCGGCCCAGGTGTGTCTGCATGGAGAGAGTCTCCTCCATGAATGTGGAAGAGGTCTATTTATCCTGGGACACACCCGGCCCAGGTGTGTCTGCATGGAGAGAGTCTCCTCCATGAATGTGGAAGAGGTCTATTTCTCCTGGGACACACCCGGCCCAGGTGTGTCTGCATGGAGAGAGTCTCCTCCATGAATGTGGAAGAGGTCTATTTCTCCTGGGACACACCCGGCCCAGGTGTGTCTGCATGGAGAGAGTCTCCTCCATGAATGTGGAAGAGGTCTATTTATCCTGGGACACACCCGGCCCAGGTGTGTCTGCATGGAGAGAGTCTCCTCCATGAATGTGGAAGAGGTCTATTTCTCCTGGGACACACCCGGCCCAGGTGTGTCTGCATGGAGAGAGTCTCCTCCATGAATGTGGAAGAGGTCTATTTCTCCTGGGACACACCCGGCCCAGGTGTGTCTGCATGGAGAGAGTCTCCTCCATGAATGTGGAAGAGGTCTATTTATCCTGGGACACACCCGGCCCAGGTGTGTCTGCATGGAGAGAGTCTCCTCCATGAATGTGGAAGAGGTCTATTTATCCTGGGACACACCCGGCCCAGGTGTGTCTGCATGGAGAGAGTCTCCTCCATGAATGTGGAAGAGGTCTATTTATCCTGGGACACACCCGGCCCAGGTGTGTCTGCATGGAGAGAGTCTCCTCCATGAATGTGGAAGAGGTCTATTTATCCTGGGACACACCCGGCCCAGGTGTGTCTGCATGGAGAGAGTCTCCTCCATGAATGTGGAAGAGGTCTATTTATCCTGGGACACACCCGGCCCAGGTGTGTCTGCATGGAGAGAGTCTCCTCCATGAATGTGGAAGAGGTCTATTTCTCCTGGGACACACCCGGCCCAGGTGTGTCTGCATGGAGAGAGTCTCCTCCATGAATGTGGAAGAGGTCTATTTATCCTGGGACACACCCGGCCCAGGTGTGTCTGCATGGAGAGAGTCTCCTCCATGAATGTGGAAGAGGTCTATTTATCCTGGGACACACCCGGCCCAGGTGTGTCTGCATGGAGAGAGTCTCCTCCATGAATGTGGAAGAGGTCTATTTATCCTGGGACACACCCGGCCCAGGTGTGTCTGCATGGAGAGAGTCTCCTCCATGAATGTGGAAGAGGTCTATTTCTCCTGGGACACACCCGGCCCAGGTGTGTCTGCATGGAGAGAGTCTCCTCCATGAATGTGGAAGAGGTCTATTTATCCTGGGACACACCCGGCCCAGGTGTGTCTGCATGGAGAGAGTCTCCTCCATGAATGTGGAAGAGGTCTATTTATCCTGGGACACACCCGGCCCAGGTGTGTCTGCATGGAGAGAGTCTCCTCCATGAATTTGGAAGAGGTCTATTTATCCTGGGACACACCCGGCCCAGGTGTGTCTGCATGGAGAGAGTCTCTTCCATGAATGTGGAAGAGGTCTATTTCTCCTGGGACACACCCGGCCCAGGTGTTTCCCATGTAGCTGACGACCCTCCCAACTCCGCCCACCGGCATCCTAATAAGGAAACAAGAACAAAGAGAGAATACGGCAGACAGAGTGGGAGGGTCGTCACAGTTGTGTTTATATTTTTGTTCAGTATATTTACATAAAAACCTAATTCTGTAAGATTTCAAGACTTGGTCCTCCCGAGTGGTGTAGCGGTATAATGCACTGCATCACAGTGCTTGAGGCGTCACTACAGACCCATGTTCAATCCCAGGCAGTGTCACAACCGGCCGTGACCGGGAGTCCAGTAGGGCGGCGCACAATTGGCCCAGCGTCGTCTGGGGTAGGGGAGGGTTTCGCCGGGGGGGCTTTACTTGGCTCATCGCACTATAGCAACTCCTTCTGGCGGGCCGGGCGCCTGCAGGCTGACTTTGTCAGTTGAACAGTGTTTCCTCTGACACATTGGTGCATTTGGCTTCCGGGTTAAGCGGGCAAGTGTTGAGAACTGCATTTAGGCGCGTCATGTTTCGGAGGATGCAGGACTCGACGTTCGCCTCTCACAAGCCTATTGGGGGGTTGCAGCGATGAGACAAGATCGTAACTGGATATCATGAAAATGGGGTAAAATACGTCTTTTAGAATAGGATTTGGAAATATGGAAATGTACAATAGTCTAATTAACCTACTCTGTTGTTTACGTTTTTGTTCTCATTCAGGACTGATTGGGTAAATGTTTTCAAAATATGGTTGAAAAAATGCTTGGAGCACTACTGAAAAGTGTTATTTTCATTTGAAAAAGAAATTCCATAATATTTGCTACACACCTATTGTTTCATGTTTTTGCTGTTGACACTTTGATATCATTTGCAGTGGTTGAAGTCTATCAAAAAGTGTTTGAGTTTGAGAATGTGTCCGTCAGGACCATGGATTTTTAATATTTTTTCTTATTTTTGACAGTTTGTCATTTATATTTATTTAAACAGGGAGGTCAAATTGAGACCAATGGTGGAAAATGTACCAAATTGTCAAACTTAAGTAAAAGTAAAGATACCTTAACAAAAAATGACTCAAGTAAAAGTGAAAGTCACGCAGTAAATAAATACTATTTGAGTAAAAATCTAAAAGTATTTGACTTTAAATATAATTAAGTATCAAAAGTAAATGTATAAATCGTTTACAATTCCTTACATTAGGCAAACCAGACAACACCATTTTTTTTAAATTTTAAATGTACAGATAGTCAGGGGCACACTCCAACGCTTACATAATTGACAAATTAAGCATTTGTGTTTAGTAAGTCCGCCAAATCAGAGGCAGAGGGATGAGTAGGGATGTTATCTTGATAAGTGCATGAATTGGACCATTTTCATGTCCTGCCAAGCATTCAACATGTAACGACTAC
Source organism: Oncorhynchus tshawytscha (assembly GCF_018296145.1). Taxonomy (NCBI): domain Eukaryota; kingdom Metazoa; phylum Chordata; class Actinopteri; order Salmoniformes; family Salmonidae; genus Oncorhynchus; species Oncorhynchus tshawytscha. The sequence goes on along the minus strand of NC_056448.1, from coordinate 1,351,586 downwards.
TTTTGGGTGTCAGGGAAAATGTAAGGAGTAAAAAGTACATTATTTTCTTTAGGAATGTAAAAGTATTAGGCAAACCAGACCATTTTTTTATTTTTAAATGTACAGTCAGGGGCACACTCCAACGCTTACATAATTGACAAATTAATTGACAAATTAAGCATTTGTGTTTAGTAAGTCCGCCAAATCAGAGGCAGAGGGATGAGTAGGGATGTTATCTTGATGAATGAAGTGCATGAATTGGACCATTTTCATGTCCTGCCAAGCATTCAAAATGTAACGACTACTTTTTTGACTACTTTTGGGTGTCAGGGAAAATGTACATTATTTTCTTTAGGAATGTAAATGTAAAAGTAAAAGTAATCAAAAATATAAATAGTAAAGTGCAGATACCCCCCAAAACTACTTAAGGAGTAGTTTAAAGTATTTTTACTTAATACTTGACATCACTGATTGAGACTAAAGTCTCTTTTACAAATGAGTCATGCACAATACAAAACAAGCATGTACAAAAGTAAAGTATAGATAACTTTTTATGGCTGCAGGGGCAATATTGAGTAGCTTGGATGAAAAGGTGTCCATTGTAAATGGCCAGCTCCTCAGTCTCAGTTGCTAATATATGCATATTAGTATTAGTATTGGATAGAAAACACTCGAAAGTTTCTAAAACTGTTTGAATTATGTCTGTGAGTATAACAGAACTCATATTGCAGGCTTGAGAAACCTGAGAAATTCCACTTCCTGTTTGGATTTTTTCTGGGGGTGGCAGATTTTTAACTAAGCTCTCATTGAAATTACAGCAAGATATGGATGAGTTTTCACTTCCTACGACTTCCACTAGATGTCAACAGTCAATAGAACTTTGTCTGATGACTCGGATATGAAGGGGGATCAAACGAGACAGGAAATAGTCACCACTGCCACGAGTAGACCATGCTTTCACCATGCACGTGCACAGGGGAAGGACCTGCGTTCCACCGGTCATCTGAAGTCATTCTAATTCTCCAGTTGGAATGTTATTCAAGATACTGTATATGTAAACAACATTCTAAAGATTGATTCAGTACATCGTTTGACATGTTTCTACTAACTGTTACGGAACTTTTGGACATTTCATCACGTTATAGTGGACTCGCTTTGTGACTTTGGAATTGTTTACCAAAGTAGCTAATTGACATTTTCGAACAAATCAAGCATTTATTGTGGACCTGGGATTCCTAGGACTGTTCATCAAAGGTAAGGAAACATTTATCATGTATTTTTTTGCATGGGTTGCTTTTTCCGTAAACTTTTTTTGAAATCTGACACAGCGGTTGCATTAAGGAGAGGTATATCTATAATTTCATGTGTATAACTTGTATTGTCATCTACATTTATGATGAGTATTTCTGTTGAAACGATGTGGCTATGCAAAATCATGTTTTTGGAACTAGTGAATCTAACACGCCAATATAAACTCAGATTTTTTTATATAAATGTGAACTTTATCAAACAAAACATGCATGTATTGTGTAACATGAAGTCCTATGAGTGTCATCTGATGAAGATAATTCAAGGTTAGTGATTCATTTTATCTCTATTTCTGCTTTTTGTGAATGCTATATTTCGCTGGAAAATGGCTGTGCTTATTGTGATTTGGTGGAGACCTAACATAATCGTTTGTAGTGCTTTTGCTGAAAAGCATATTTGAAATCGGACACTTTGGTGGGATTAACAACAATATTACCTTTAAAATGATATTAGACACATGTATGTTTTAGGAATTGTAATTATGAGATTTCTGTGGTTTTAATTTGGCGCCCTCTATTTTCACTGGTAGTTGTCATATCGATCCCATTAGCGGGATTGCAGTCATAAAAAGATAAACATAAATATAGACAATATACACATTAAAAACACATTAAGATACAAAACACAGTCAATTAGAACACATTTTTATTTGTATTTATTTCACCTTTATATAACCAGGTAGGCCAGTTGAGAACAAGTTCAAAATTAAAACTGCTACCTGGTCAAGATAAAGCAAAGCAGTGTGACAAAAACAACAACACAGAGTTACACATAAACAAATGTAAAATCAATAATGCAACAGAAAAATCTATGTACAGTGTGTTCAAATGTGGAAGAGTAGGGAGGTAGGGCAATAAACAGGCCATAGAAGCAAAATAATTACAATTTAGGATTAACACTTGAGCGATAGATGTGCAGATGATGATGTGCAAGTAGAGATACGGGGGTGCAAAAGAGAAAAAGGATAAATACCAATATGGGGATGAGGTAGTTGGGTGTGCTATTTACAGATTGGCTGTGTACAGGTACAGTGATCGGTAAGTTGCTCTGACCACTGATGCATAAAGTTAGAGAGGGAGATAAAAGACTCCAGCTTCAGTGATTTTTGCAATTCGTTCCAGTCATTGGCAGCAGAGAACTGGAAGGATAGGCAGACAAAGGAAGTGAGGATGGCCAGTGCAATATACCTGCTGGAGCGTGTGCTACAGGTGACCAGTAAGCTGAGATAAGGCTTTACCTAGCAAAGACTCATAGATGACCTGGAGCCAGTGGGTATCGAGACGAAAATGTAGTGAGGGCCAGCCAACGAGAGCGTACAGGTCGCAGTGTTAGACTACATCCAATTTGCTGAGCGGAGGGTTTGAGGCTATTTTGTAAATGACATCGCCGAAGTCAAGGATCGGTAGGATAGTTAGTTTTACGAGGGTATGTTTGGCAGCATGAGTGAAGGAGGCTTTGTTGCGAAATAGGAAGCTGATTCTCAATTTAATTTTGGATTGGACATGGTTAATGTGAGTGTGGAAGGAGAGTTTACAGTTTAACCAGACACCTAGGTATTTGTTGTTGTCCACATATTCTAGGTCAGAACGATCCAGAGTAGTGATGCTAGTCGAGCAGGCGGGTGCGGGCAACAATCGGATGAAGAGCATGCATTTAGTTTCAGTAGCATTTAAAAGCAGTTGGAGGCCACAGAAATATTGTTTGGAGGTTTGTTAACACAGTGTCCAAAGAAGGGCCATATGTATACAGAATGGTGTCATCTGCGTAGAGGTGCATCAGAGAATCACCAGCTGCAAAAGCGACATCATTGATATACACAGAAAAAAGAACCGGCCTGAGAATTTAACCCTGTGGGACCCCCATAGAGACTGCCAGAGGTACGAACAACAGGCCCTACGATTTGACACACTAATCTCTATCTGAGAAGTAGTTGGTGAACCAGGTGAGGCAGTCATTTGAGAAACCAAAGCTATTGAGTCTGCCGATAAGAATGTATCAATGCCGGTTATGATATTGTTTAGGAACTTGAGCGTGGCTGAGGTGCAGGGTAGGGGTAGCAAGGAGGAAAGCAAGGCCAGCCGTGTAAAAATGCTTATTGAAATTCTTGATTATCGTGGATTTATTGGTGTTGACAGTGTTTCCTAGGAGGTGCTCTTATTCTCCATGGACTTTACAGTGTCCTGAAACTTTTTGGAGTTTGTGCTACAGGATGCACATTTCTGTTTAGAAAAGCTAGCCTTTGCTTTCCTAACTGGCTGTTTACATTGGTTCCTAACATCCCTGAAAAGTTGCATATTGCGAGGGCTATTCGATGCTAATGCTGTACGCCACAGGATGTTTTAGTCACGAGTGAGTCTCGAGAGAACCAAGGGCTATATCTGTTCTTAGTTATACATTTTTTGAATGGGGAATGCTTATTTCAGATGGTGAGGAAAGCACTTTTAATGAATAACCAGGCATCCTCTACTGATGTTATGAGTTCAAAATCCTTCCAGGATACCCAGGCCTGGTCGATTAGAAAGGCCTGCTCGCTGAAGTGTTTTAGGGAGCGTTTGACAGTGATGAGGGGTGGTCGTTTGACCGCAGACCCATTACGGACGCAGGCAATGAGGCAGTGATCGCTGAGATCCTGGTTGAAGACAGCAAAGGTGTATTTAGAGGGCAGGTTAGTCAGGATGATATCTATGAGGGTGCCCGGATTTAGGGTTGTACCTGGTAGGTTCCTTGATAATTTGGCTGAGATTGGGGGGATCTAGTTTAGATTGTAGGATGGCCGGGGTGCTAAGCATATCCCAGTTTAGGTCACCTAACAGTACGAACTCTGAAGATAAATGGGGGGCAATGAATTCACATATGGTGTCCAGGGCACAGCTGGGGGCTGAGGGGGTCTATAACAAGCGGCAACAGTGAGAGAGTTGGATTTGGGATTTTTTTAAAGTAGAAGCTCGAAGCTTTTGGACACAGAAATGGGGATACGTCTACTGTAGCTAGAGTCCTTTTGAATCATAGTTTGGTCCCAGATCAGTTTGTTGGCTACTGTCTTGCCAACTTCTACTGTGGTTGTAATGCCAAGACACAAACAGGCCACATAAGTTATCGGTCCCTCCACTCTGAGGGCAAGAGGTTATTTTAATTTTAGGGGGTGGATCAGTTTTAACATTGAGGGTAGATTGTTGCTTCCATCAGTGTAATTGTCTGCATCATTTCCAATCCCCATATATTTTGGGGGGAAATATATATATCTATAAACATACACACACACTACCGTTCAAAAGTTTGGGGTCACTTAGAAATGTCCTTGTTTTTTAAAGAAAAGATAAATGTTGGTTGATTAAAATAACATGAAATTGATCAGAAATACAGTGTAGACATTGCTAATGTTGGAAATGAGTATTGTAGCTGGAAACGGCAGATTTTTTATGGAATATCTACATAGGTGTACAGAGGCCCATTATCAGCAACCATCACTCCTGTGTTCCAATGGCACATTGTTAGCTTATACAAGATTACCATTTTAAAAGGCTAATTGATCTTTAGAAAACCTTTTTGCAATTATGTTAGCACAGCTGAAAACTGTTGTCCTGATTAAAGAAGCAATAAAACTGGCCTTCTTTAGACTAGTTGAGTATCTGGAGCGTCATCATTTGTGGGTTCGATTGCAGGCTCAAAATGGCCAGAAACAAAGACCTTTCTTTTGAAACTCATCAGTCTATTCTCGTTCTGAGAAATGAAGGCTATTCCATGTGAGAAATTGCCAAGAAACGGAAGATCTCGTACTCGATGTGTACTAATCCCTTCACAGAACAGCACAAACTGGCACTAACCAGAATAGAAAGAGGACTGGGAGGCCCCGGTGCACAACTGAGCAAGAGGACAAGTACATTAGCGTGTCTAGTTTGAGAAACAGACGCTTCACAATTCCTCAACTGGCAGCTTAAATAAATAGTACCCTCAAAACGGCAGTCTCAACGTCAACAATGAAGAGGTGACTCTGGGATGCAGGCCTCCTAGGCAGTTGCTAAGAAAAAACCCTATCTCAGACTGGCCAAAAAAAGATTAAGATGGGCAAAAAAACACATACACCGGATAGAGGAACTCTGCCTAGAATGCCAGCATCCCGGAGTCCCCTCTACACTGTTGACGTTGAGACTGTTGTTTTGCGGGTACTATTTAATGATCCCATGGCCACAGAGAGACTGGGACCCATCCTTCGAAAAGAGCACACAGTGCCACCCACAGAACAGAAGCAGATAAAATCAAATTCAATTGTATTAGTCACTTGCACCGAATACAACAGGTGTAGACCTTACAGTGAAATGCTTACTTATGAGCCACTAACCAACAGTGCAGTTTCAAAACAATATGGTAAGAATAAGAGATAAAAGTAACACGTAATTAAAGAGCAACAGTAAAAAATAACAATATATACAGGGGGGTGCAGAGTCAATGTGAGGGGGCACCGGTTAGTTGAGGTATTATGTACATGTAGGTAGAGCTATTAAAGTGACTATGCATAGGAGGGGGCTGAGCACGCACCGCTAAGGGGCCTCTGTGTTGAGGATCAGCTTGGCGGATGTGTTGCTACCTATCCTTTACCACCTGGGGGCGACCAGGCAGGAAGTCCAGGTTCCAGTTGCAGAGGGAGGTGCTTAGTCCCAGGGTTCTGAGCTTATTGATGAGCTTTGTGGGCACTATGGTGTTGAACGCTGAGCTGAGTCAAAGAATAGCATTCTCACATAGGTGTTCCTTTTGTCCAAGTGGGAAAGGGCAGTGTGGAGTGCAATAGAGATTGCATTATCTGTAGATATGTTGGGGCGGTATGCAAATAGGAGTGGGTCTAGGGTTTCTGGGATAATGGTGTTGATGTGAGCCATGACCAGTCTTTCAAAGCACTTCATGGCTACAGATGTGTGTGCTACGGGTCGGTAGTCATTTAGGCAGGTTACCTTAGTGTTCTTCGGTACAGGTGGTCTGCTTAAAACATGTTGGTATTACACACTCTGACAGAAAGAGGTTAAAAATGTCAGTGAAGACACTTGCCAGTTGGTCAGCGCATGCTCGCAGTACACGTCCTGGTAATCCGTCTGGCCTTGTGAATGTTGACATGTCTAATGGTCTTACTCACATCGGCTGCGGAGAGCGTGATCACACAATCTTTCGGTACAGCTGGTGCTCTCATGCATGTTTCAGTGTTATTTGCCTCGAAGCGAGCATAGAAGTAGTTTCGCTCATCTGGTAGGCTCGTGTCATTGGGCAGCTCTCGGCAGTGCTTCCCTTTGTAGTCTGTAATGGTTTGCAAGCCCTGCCACATCCGACGAGCATCAGAGCCGGTGTAGTATGACTCGATCTTAGTCCTGTATTGACACTTTTCTTGTTTGATGCTTGATCGGAGGGCAGAGCAGGATTTCTTATAAACTTCCGGATTAGAGTCCTGCTCCTTGAAACCGGCAGCTTTATCCTTTAGCTCGGTGCGGATGCTGCCTGTAATTCATGGCTTATGGTTGGGGTATGTACGTACAGTCACCGTGGGGATGATGTCATCAATACACTTATTGATGAAGCCAATGTGGTGTACTCCTCACTGCGATTGGAGGAATCTCGGAACATATTCCAGTCAGTGCTAGCAAAACAGTCCTGTAGCTTAGCATCTGCTTCATCTGACCACTTTTTTATTGATCTAGTCACTGGTGCTTCCTGCTTAAATTTTTGCTTGTAAGCAGGAATCAGGAGGATGGAATTATGGTCAGATTTGCCAAATGGAAGGCGAGGGAGAGCTTTATATGCGTCTGTGTGTGTGGAGTATAGTTGGTCCAGAGTTCTTTTCCCTCTGGTTGCACATTTAACATGCCGACAGAAATTTGGTTAAACTGATTTAAGTTTCCCTACATTAAAGTCCCCAGCTACTAGGAGCGCCGCCTCTGGGTGAGCGTTTTCTTGTTTGCTTATGGCGGAATGCAGCTCATTCAATGCTATCTTAGTGCCAACCTCTGACTGAGGTGGTAGGTAAACAGCTACGAAGAATACAGATGAGAACTCTCTCGGTAGGTAGTGTGGTCTACAGCATATCATAATATCAAATCAAATGACATTTTATTGGTCACATACACATGGTTAGCAGATGTTAATGCGAGTGTAGCAAAATTGTGCTTCTAGTTCCGACCATGCAGTAATATCTAACAAGTTATCTAACAATTTCACAACAACTACCTTTTACACACAAGTGTAAAGGAATGAATAAGAATATGTACATATAAATATATGGATGAGCGAGCGATGGCCGAACAGCATAGGCAGTAGATGGTATAGAGTGGGTACATATTACATATTACCTCGACACCGGTGCCCCCGCACATTGACTCTGTACCGGTACCCCCGCTAATTATTTGTTATTTTTATGCCATACTTTTTTTGGGGTGGCATTTTCTTAAAACTGCACTGTTGGTTAAGGACTTGTATGTAAGTATTTCACTCTAAGGTCTACACCTGACAAGGTAAAAATCTGTCATTCTGCCCCTGAACAAGGCAGTTATTAACCCAGTGTTCCTAGGCCATCATTGTAAATATGAATTTGTTCTTAACTGACTTGCCTAATTAAATAAAGGTGAAATGAAAAACATTGGTTTCTGAGGACAGTTAGAATGTTTTTGCGTTCTAGAAATCGTGCTGAGAAGAAATTAACGTCGGTGGGCTTGGCATAGTGCTTAGCCGGAGTAAGGAGTTTGGGTAGCAGGCAACATTTTTGTTGAGCAAACTTTTTTTTACAGTGGATCCTTGAAATGCTGATGGAAGAGATGCCACTTTGTCTCTGACCGCAGAGGGAGGGAGGGGACTGGTGGAAGAGATGCCACTGTCTCTGTCTATGACAGTGGAGGGAGGGGACTGATGGAAGGGATGTCACTATCTCTGACTTCAGAGGGAGGAAGGGGACTGATGGAAGAGCTGTGACTGTCTCGGTCTGTGACAGCATAGTGTTGGGTTCGCCATTTTGAACATTGAGATATTAAATAAATGATAGAGAAGAAGCATAGAATCAAAGGAGAAAGTTAAAGGTTCTCTGTAGAAAGACAGAAGGCTCTGGAATGTGTTTGATGGAGGAGAGGAGAGTGACGTGTTGATACAGGAAAGACAGATGGACATCTGTGTATTGATGAAAGTTGAGGTTTCAGGTGAGGACAGAGTCTCTAAAGAGATAAATGTTTGGTATCCTGTTACCCTCTTTATTAGCTTCCTGTAGAGCCATAAAATGTAAGGATTGGAGAGAAGGAGGAGTGTCTTAAGTGGGATATAAATATCTGGATGGGACAAATGTTGTGTTGTCTGATTATAGCTGTACAGAACCTTTGGGCAGAACTTGGTTAAAACTTCTCTAGTGTCTGTGAGTTATTTACTCTGAAAATTAAGAACCTAACAATAGGGAAGGAGGGGACTGAAGGAAGGGGGAGGCACTGATTTAAATGCCTGAAGCCAGGCTGAGCCAGGCTGAAGGAATGTCAGGAATGAAGGAGGGGACTGAAGGAAGGGGGAGGCACTGATTTAAATGCCTGAAGCCAGGCTGAGCCAGGCTGAAGGAATGTCAGGAATGAAGGAGGGGACTGAAGGAAGGGGGAGGCACTGATTTAAATGCCTGAAGCCAGGCTGAGCCAGGCTGAAGGAATGTCAGGAATGCTGGAGACAGCTGCTCCAGACTGCAGTAGGTCCTGGCAGCAGTGGAATCCAGCTGCAGCCGCAGCAGATCTCCCTTATTCAACAGAAAGGGCTAATTTAATGATGGACTGCAGCGTTAGGGACATTATGACAGCAGAGGACTGTGTTTGTCCCTCCCCTGTGATAATGTACTATAGTACTGGTAATGCAACAGTTTGGTGTGTGACTAACTGAGTGCCCACTGCCTTTCCCTCTCACTGACCAGCTGCATATAGGGTTTGGATACTGTGTGTCACTTTCTTTCACTCACGGTTTCGTTACACTGAAATAACTATGAGAGAGAGAGAGAGAGATACTGCAGTAAGCAGTATCCATCCTGTTTCTATTGCTATTGTGACAGATCATACAGATTTCCTGTCACTGCAGTTTTGTATTATGTTTGTGTTATCAACCATCTAACTTTCTTTACCATGACACGTTGTTCCTATGCCAGGCACAGCTGTGCAAACTGGATGTGTGGACTAACATGTGTGTTGGCTCCCAAGAAAATATTTAGTATGCCCAAAAGCATGCAGCCAGCGATGGGAGAGATTATACATATCGGCCTGTGCCAGAGATGAACCAGAGATTATACATATCGGCCTGTGCCAGAGATGAACCAGAGATTATACATATCGGCCTGTGCCAGAGATGAACCAGAGATTATACATATCGGCCTGTGCCAGAGATGAACCAGAGATTATTATACATATCGGCCTGTGCCAGAGATGAACCAGAGATTATACATATCGGCCTGTGCCAGAGATGAACCAGAGATTATACATATCGGCCTGTGCCAGAGATGAACCAGAGATTATACATATCGGCCTGTGCCCAGAGATGAACCAGAGATTATACATATCGGCCTGTGCCAGAGATGAACCAGAGATTATACATATCAGAGGCCTGTGTGCCAGAGATGAACCAGAGATTATACATATCGGCCTGTGCCAGAGATGAACCAGAGATTATACATATCGGCCTGTGCCAGAGATGAACCAGAGATTATACATATCGGCCTGTGCCAGAGATGAACCAGAGATTAGACTTTGGCAACGGCACAGGTGCTACAGTTTGTGCCTGCAGGTCTGCAGTAGCTGGACTGCTTTATTGAGCTTGCCTGGTTTATGGACCAATAGAAGAGTAAATCCCACCCATCTGGCAGTCCAGGCAGAATAAACCAAACGTTAAAAGGTCTGCCTCAGAGAGAGGGGCACTGTAAAAACTTTTCTGTTCTCTCAACAGTAAAACACTGGTGGTCGGAGAAAGTCTCTGGAGCTGCTGAGCTGTATTAATCCTACTGTAGGACTCATTGCGGCCAGCACTAGCGGGTCAAATTAAGGACTACATGAACAAGTCACTCAGAAAAACAAATCATGACTCTCAACTCAGTAAAAAGAGTTGTTCAAAAAATAGCAATGCATTCATTCATTCACAAAGAGTCATTCACAATCTAGTCCGGCCACAACTATATCTCATTTCAAATGTATCAAGAAATATTTGTATTTGTATGCCTAGCAATCAACAAATGTACATTGTTTAAAGTATACAGTCTCAGCTCCAATAAGCCCCCTATTGTTAACAACATGTGAACGAGAGGATTGTTGTATAATGACTCATTCCAGTTTTCAGTTCATCGTTTGCAGGTACATGCTCTGGGCATTACTGACTCGAATGAATGAAATGAGTCGAAAGATGTGTTCTTTTGACTGAACAAGATGAACAGATCAGAGTCAGTAAAAAGAGCCGAGCTTCCCATCACTATTTGGTTCACTCGGCTCTCAGCTGCGAGACATACATCATTGTTTTACAGACCAAGAGTGTCCACATAGACTCTTCCCACTAACCATTTGTTTAATATAAACATTGTTCCATAATGTTACAGTATTAACTAAACGTGTTGACTTTACTAGTAGTATGCAAACGTTTGGTGGCACAGAAAGAAAAGAAAATGTTGTGAGTCTGGTAAAATCATCTGTGTTATTGTGGACGCTATAGCAATATTTTTTTAAATTAATTTCATAAACTATATTGGATATAATGTATGCCTGTAAAGATTCCTGGTTCAAATCAACCCAAGATGATGAGCCCTGTGGATTGGACATTGTGAATGACAAGGTGGCCCTCTACATTGCCACATTCTTCCAAGAGCCCACTGAGTTTGAATTAAGACTTCAAGTGTGGTAAATGAGCACACACACACACACACACACACACACACACACACACACACACACACACACACAACAGCTCGATTTTTTAGCAACCGAGTAAGCCCTGGTGCACTCTGTCTCTCATTATATTCTTTATTTTTCCATGCTTGTCCTATGGGTGTGAAGAGCTGACAAATCAGAACTGAGGAAGATTGTTACGGAGGAAACCTGATGCTGCGCTGACTTCTCTCTCCTGCCCAAACTGTGCTGTTGTGTGTTTCACTGCCTCTTAACCCCCTTACCCCAAATAGAGTTGCCCCTGATCATAGATCTAGCATTGTACCCAATCCCAATTTTAACTCCCTCTATCTCTTTGTGTCTCTCTCCCCCACACCCCACACACACAGGCACACAATATCATTTTTAAATAAAATGTAATCAAATTTCATTGGTCAAATACACATTATTAGCAGATGTTATTGCGGGTGTAGCGAAATGCTTGTGATTCTAGCTATATACACATGAGATGAGTAATACATAGACTAAGATACAGTAGAATAGTATAGAAAACAGTATATTCACATGAGATGAGTAATACATAGACTAAGATACAGTAGAATAGTATAGAAAACAGTATATACACATGAGATGAGTAATACATAGACTAAGATACAGTAGAATAGTATAGAAAACAGTATATACACATGAGATGAGTAATACATAGACTAAGATACAGTAGAATAGTATAGAAAACAGTATATACACATGAGATGAGTAATACATAGACTAAGATACAGTAGAATAGTATAGAAAACAGTATATACACATGAGATGAGTAATACATAGACTAAGATACAGTAGAATAGTATAGAAAACAGTATATACACATGAGATGAGTAATACATAGACTAAGATACAGTAGAATAGTATAGAAAACAGTATATACACATAAGATGAATAATGCCAGTTATGTTAACATTAAGTGACTAAGATACCTTAGAATAGATTAGAAAACATTACATACTGTACAGTACATACAGTACATATGAGATGAGTAATGCCAGATATGTAAACATTATTTGTGACTAGTGTTCTATTCCTTAAAGTGGCCAGTGATTCCTAGTCTATGACTATGGGCAGCAGCCTCTAATGTGCCAGTGATGGCTGTTTAACAGTCTGATGGCCTTGCGATAGAAGCTGTTTTTTAGTCTCTCGGTCCCAGTTTTGATGCACCTGTACTGACCTCGCCTTCTGAATGATAGTGGTGTGAACAGGCAGTGGCTCAGGTGGTTGATGTCCTTGATGATCTTTTTGGCCTTCCTGTGACATCGTGTGCTGTAGGTGTCCTGGGGGGCAGTTAGTTTGCCCCCGGTAATGCGTTGGGCAAACCACACCACCCTCTAGAGAGCCTTGCGGTTGCGGCCAGTGCAGTTGCCGTACCAGGTGGTGATACAGCCAGAGATGATGCTTTCAATTGTGCATTTGTAAAAATCTGTGAGTGTTTTAGGTGACAAGCCAAATTTCTTTAGCCTCCTGAGGTTGAAGAGGCTTTGTTGCGCCTTCTTAACCACACTGTCTGTGTGGGTGGTCCATTTCAGGTTGTCAGTGATGTATACACCATGGAACTCGAAGCTTTCCACCTTCTCCACTTCGGTCCCGTCGATGTGGATAGGGGCATGCTCCCTCTGCTGTTTCCTGAAGTCCACGATCATCTCCTTTGTTTTGTTGACGTTGAGTGAGAGGTTGTTTTCCAGGCACCACAATCCCAGAGCCCTCACCTCCTCCCTGTAGGCTGTCTCGTTATCATTGGTAATCAAGCCTACTACTGTTGTGTCATCTGCAAACCACTTTATCTCTATACTGATGTGTAGCTTGTTTTATTGTCTTGCGGAGTGAATAACTACACTGTTTATATTCTGCCATTATTGCCAGTCACTTTGCCATGGTCAAATGATGTGGTTGCAGTAAGTGTTGTAATGATGCTCTTATATGGTTACATACAGTATGTGTTAACTGTTGTTACTTCTATTGTCAATTCTGTTGTTAATGTTGTTACCACCTTTGCAATTTTTATTTTATGTACAAAAGTATTGTTTTTATTACATTTATATTTCAGGTAGAACTTCACTGTACATATACAGCATTATCCTGGCACCAGAGTTGCCGTCTTAATACTATAATACTATAATGTTGCAGAGATGCTTTAATATACACTACATGACCAAAAGTATGTGGACACCTGCTCATTGAACATCTCATTCTAAGATCATGGGCATTACTATCGAGTTGGTTCCCCCTTTGCTGCTGTAACAGCCTCCACTATTCGGGGAAGGATTTCCACTAGATGTTGGAACATTGCTGTGGGGACTTGCTTCCAATCATCCACAAGAGCATTAGTGAGGTTTGGCACTGATGTTGGGCAATTAGTCCTGGCTTGCAGTCAGTGTTCCAATTCATCCCAAAGGTGTTTGATTGGGTTGAGGTCAGAGCTCTGTGCACGCCAGTCAAGTTCTTCCACATCGATTTCGTCAAACCATTTCTGTATGGACCTTGCTTTGTGCATGGGGACATTATCATGTTAAAACAGGAAAGGGCCTTCCCCAAACTGTTGTCACAAAGTTGGAAACACAAAATCGTCTAGAATTTCATTGTATGCTTTAGCGTTAACATTTCCCTTCACTGGAACTAAGAGGTCTAGCCCAAACCATAAAAAACAGCCTCAGACCATTATTCCTCCTCCACCAAACTTTACAGTTGGCACAGTGCATTCGGGCAGGTAGCATTTTCATGGGATCTGCCAAATCCAGATGCTGAAGTGTAATTCATCACTCCAGAGAACGAACGTGTTACCGCTGCTCCAGAGTCCAATGGCGGCAAGCTTTGCACCACTCCATCCGACACTTGGCATTGTGCATGGTGATTTTAGAATTGAGTGCTTCATTTCAAAGCTCGAAGCTCCTGACGAACAGTTCTTGTGCTGACGTTGCTTCCAGAGGCAGTTTGGAACTCGGAGTGAGAGTTGCAACCAAGGGCAGACAATTTTTACACGCTACGCGTTCTGTGATCATGTGTGGCCTGCCACTTCGCGGCTGAGCCGCTGTTGCTCCACTTCACATTAAAAGCACTTACAGTTGACCAGGGCAGATCTAGCAGGGCAGAAAAGTGACTTGTTGGAAAGGTGGCATCCTTTGACGGTGCCATATTGAAAGTCACTTAGCTCTTAAGTACGGGCCATTCTACTGTCAATGTTTTCGGATGGAGATTGCATGGCTGTGTGCTCAATTTTATATACCTGTCAGCAACGGGTGGGGTTGAAATAGCCGAATCCACTAATTTGAAGGCGTGTCCACATACTTTTGATTATATTGATTAGTGTATTTCACAGTACTATTTTGCTTACTGTAAAACATTACATAATCCCTGTAAATTTACAGTGGAGATGCTGTAATATGTTTTACAGTAAGGAAAATAGTAATTTAAAATATATTACAGTATCTCTGCTGTACAGCAATATTACAGCATTATGCTGGGAACTGGGGAAGTTGTACAGTGGGGGCATGAGAGCAGTGGGGACAGCTGTACCTTATTGTAACAAAATGATCGTGTTATGAGTTTTCAACTCTTCATTGTGAAGGGAAGGAAAATAGTTCTGTCATTGTGGAGTAAACAGCTGCAAGGAAAACAGGAAGAGGGGTCCCGTGTGGCTCAGTTGGTAGAGCATGGCCCTTGCAACACCAGGGTTGTAGCATAGATTCCCACGGGGGACCTGTATGAAAAAAATATGAACATGTATCCACTCAATTCTATAAGCTGCTCTGGATAAGAGCATCTACTAATTTACCAAAATGCAAATGTCGACTGCAGAGGAAAACTGAGTGACACATAGGGAGATGCAGAGCAGCAGGAGCTACAGGAGCATTAGACTCTATACATGAAATCATCAATGCAGCATGCAGAATCAAGTAATATTAGATTGTTCTGTCAAGCTTAGCCTTTGTCTTGACAGACAAAATATTCAATCATGTAGTCTGATTAAATCTTATCTCCATCTAATACAACATTAAATATAGGATCCAATGCAACGGCAAATGTAATTAAACGCAACATTAGGCTACATTTGTAATCCAATGTAATGACACTAGTTGGGCTATTTGTGTAGTAAGCACAGGAATCATTGATACTTGCCCATGGTGCAAGAGAGGTTGGAAATGCAATAATGTCTGTACATAAAGCATAACAAAGCCTATTCCCATAGAATCTCCGGCTTTTTCAAACTTCACTATTGGAGCATCAAATCAGATCTGATATCCGGCAAGTTAACATATTTTGAACATTTTGCACATTCATGTTGATCAATCGATCAATCAGTGAAATAAAGGTATAAAAGGGAGAGCAATGCTAGCTGGGTAAATGGAATGAGTGACTCACAGAAGAGTGAAATGACACCATAGGAGGGTTATCTCTCTTTCTCCTCTCTCCTTTTTCTTTTCCTCTCCCTCTGTCTCCCTCTCTCTCTCTGTACTCCTCTATCTCTCTTCTCTTTCTCTCTCTTTACCTCCCTCTGTTTAAACTTCATTACCCCATATCTAAACTCCGATGTCCAAGAATGACTTGCATTCATCCTCACATTCACCTAAATGTCAGAAGTCAGAGCTGTGGCAATCAGCCTCATACACACACACACACGCACACACACACTCTATCACCACATATAACTTACCTCTTCCCACTGATGTATGTATCTGATGAGTCGGGAAAGTCTCAGCAGCCTCAGAAGAGACAGAATCTTAGTAAACCTAACGATCCTCAGCGCCCTCGCCGTCTTGTACACCTCTGAGTCAAACCCTTTTTCCACTATTAGAAATATATAATCCACTGGTATGGACGAGAGGAAGTCGACCACAAACCAGCTCTTCAGGTAGTTCATCTTGATGACCTTGGGGTCCAGGATGATCTCGGAGTTCTCCTCGTTGACGATCCCCGTGCGGAAGTTCATGACCAGATCCACGAGGAAGATGGTGTCTGATGCCACGTTGAATATTAGCCAGGTGGTGGTGGTCTGCTCCGAGAAGAAGGTTATTCCTACAGGAATGATGATCAGGTTCCCCATCATCATGACCAGCATTACCAAGTCCCAGTAGAACCTAAAACAGACAGAAATGGGTCATCAAATAATATGGCTTTAAGTACAGTACACATAGAGGGGATTGTTCCAATAAAATCTACAACAAATAGAGAATGTGTAAAAAAAAAAACTATGGTTTCAGAATCTAGAATAGACACATAACATGTCAAAATACAGCTTTACATATGAACGGTACACATACAAAGAATTAAACCTAGAACAAACAGACAGCATGTCAGAACTTTAACCAAATCAAATCAAAACTTTATTTGTCACATGCGCCATGCATGTAGACCTTACCGTGAAATGCTGACTTACAAGCCCTTAACCAACAGTGCAGTTCTTGAAGAGTTAAGAAAATATTTACCAAATAAACTAAAGTAAAAAGTTGTGTGCGGGGGTAGAGGTAAGTTGAGGTAATTGGTACATGTAGGTAAAGGTGAAGTGACTATGCATAGACAATAAACAGTGAGTAGCAGCAGTGTACAAAACAAATGAAGGGAGGGGGGGTCAATGTAAATAGTCTGGTGGCCATTTCATTAATTGTTCAGCAGTCTTGGGGGAAGAAGCTGTTAAGGAGCCTTTTGGTCCAAGACTTGGCGCCCGGTACCGCTTGCCGTACGGAAGCAGAAAAAAACAGTTTATGACTTGGGTGACTAAAGTCTCTAACAATTTTATGGGCTTTCCTTTGACACCGCCTATGATATAGGTCACGGATGGCAGGAAGCTTGGCCACAGTGATGTACTGGGAATAGACACATAACATTTATATACACTTAGATTGGAGTCATTAAAACTCACTTTTCAACCACTCCACAATTTTCTTGTTAACAAACTGTATTTTTGGCAAGTCGGTTCGGACATCTACTTTGTGCATGACACTAGTCATTTTTCCAACAATTGTTTACAGACAGATTATTTCACTTATAATTCACTGTATCACAATTCCAGTGGGTCAGAAGTTTACATACGCTAAGTTGACTGTGCCTTTAAACAGCTTGGAAAATTCCAGAAAATTATGTAATGGCTTTAGAAGCTTCTTATAGGCTAATTGACATAATTTGAGCCAATTGGAGGTGTACCTGTGGATGTATTTCAAGGCCTACCTTCAAACTCAGTGCCTCTTTGCTTGACATAATGGGAAAATCGAAAGAAATCATTGACCTCAGAAAAAGAATTGTAGACCTCCACAAGTCTGATTCATCCTTGGGAGCAATTTCCAAATGCCTCACGTTCATCTGCACAAACAATAGTACGCAAGTATAAACACCATAGGACCACGCAGCCATCATACCACTCAGGAAGGAGACGCTTTCTGTCTCCTAGAGATTAACATACTTTGGGGTGAAAAGTGCAAATCAAACCCAGAACAACAGCAAAGGACCTTGTGAAGAAGCTGGAGGAAATAGGTACAAAAGTATCTACACTGCTCAAAAAAATAAAGGGAACACTTAAACAACACAATGGAACTCCAAGTCAATCACACTTCTGTGAAATCAAACTGTCCACTTAGGAAGCAACACTGATTGACAATACATTTCACATGCTGTTGTGCAAATGGAATAGACAACAGGTGGAAATTATAGGCAATTAGCAAGACACCCCCAATAAAGGAGTGGTTCTGCAGGTGGTGACCAGACCACTTCCCAGTTCCTATGCTTCCTGGCTGATGTTTTGGTCACTTTTGAATGCTGGCGGTGCTTTCACTCTAGTCGTAGCACGAGAAAGAGTGGAGTCTACAACCCACACAAGTGGCTCAGGTAGTGCAGCTCATCCAGGATGGAACATCAATGCGAGCTGTGGCAAGAAGGTTTGCTGTGTCTGTCAGCGTAGTGTCCAGAGCATGGAGGCGCTACTAGGAGACAGGCCAGTACATCAGGAGACGTGGAGGAGGCCGTAGGAGGGCAACAAACCAGCAGCAGGACCGCTACCTCCGCCTTTGTGCAAGGAGGAGCAGGAGGAGCACTGCCAGAGCCCTGCAAAATTACCTCCAGCAGGCCACACATGTGCATGCGTCTGCTCAAATGGTCAGAAACAGACTCCATGAGGGTGGTATCAGGGCCGGACGTCCACAGGTGGGGGTTGTGCTTTACAGCCCAACACCGTGTCGGACGTTTGGCATTTGCCAGAGAACACCAAGATTGGAAAATCCGCCACTGGCGCCCTGTACTCTTCACAGATGAAAGCAGGTTCACACTGAGCACATGTGACAGACATGACAGTCTGGAGACGCCGTGGAGAACGTTCTGCTGCCTGCAACATCCTCCAGCATGACCGGTTTGGCGGTGGGTCAGTCATGGTGTGGGGTGGCATTTCTTTGGGGGGCCGCAGAGCCCTCCATGTGCTCGCCAGAGGTGGCCTGACTGCCATTAGGTACCGAGATGAGATCCTCAGACCCCTTGTGAGACCATATGCTGGTGCGGTTGGCCCTGGGTTCCTCCTAATGCAAGACAATTCTAGACTTCATGTGGCTGGAGTGTGTCAGCAGTTCCTGCAAGAGGAAGGCATTGATGCTATGGACTGGCTCGCCCGTTCCCCAGACCTGACTCCAATTGAGCACATCTGGGACATTATGTCTCGCTCCATCCACCACAGACTGTCCAGGAGTTGGCGGATGCTTTAGTCCAGGTCTGGGAGGAGATCCCCCAGGAGACCATCCACCACCTCATCAGGAGCATGCCCAGGCATTATAGGGAGGTCATACAGGCACGTGGAGGCCACACACACTACTGAGCCTTATTTTGACTTGTTTTAAGGACATTACATCAAAGTTGGATCAGCCTGTAGTGTGCTTTTCCACTTTAATGTTGAGTGTGACTTTCTAATCCAGACCTCCATGAGTTGATAAATTTGATTTCCATTGATAATTTTTGTGTGATTTTGTTGTCAGCACATTCAACTATGTAAAGAAAAAAGTACTTAATAAGAATATTTCATTCATTCAGATCTAGGATGTGTCATTTTAGTGTTCCCTTTATTTTTTTGAGCAGTTTATATACACAGTAAAACGAGTCCTATATCGACATAACCTGAAAGGCCGCTCAGCAAGGAAGAAGCCACTGCTACAAAACCGCCATAAAAAACGCCAGACTATGGTTTGCAACTGCACATGAGGACAAAGATTGGACTTTTTGGAGAAATGTCCTCTGGTCTGATGAAACAAAAATATAACTGTTTGGCCATAATGACCATCGTTTGGCAGAAAAATGACCATGTTTGGAAGAAAAATGGTGTGGCTTGCAAGCCGAAGAACACCATCCCAACCGTGAAGCACGGGGGTGGCAGCATCATGTTGATGGTGGGCTTTGCTGCAGGAGGGACTGGTGTACTTCACAAAATAGATGGTTTCATGAGGCAGGAAAATGATGTGGATATATTGAAGCAACTTCTCAAGACATCAGTCAGGAAGTTAAAGCTTGGTCTCAAATGGGTCTTCCAAATGGACATTGACCCCAAGCACACTTCCAAAGTTGTGGCAAAATGGCTTAAGGACAACAAAGTCAAGGTATTGGCTGTCCATCACAAAGCCCTGACCCCAATCCTATAGAAAATCTGTGGGCAGAACTGAAAAAATGTGTGTGAGCAAGGTGGCCTACAAACCTGACTCAGTTATACCATCTCTGTCAGGAAGAATGGGCCAATATTCACCGAACTTATTGCGGGAAGCTTGTGGAAGGCTACCCGAAACGTTTGACCCAAGTTAAACAATTTAAAGGCAATGCTACCAAATACTAATTGAGTGTATGTAAACTTCTGACCCACTGGGAATGTGAAATAAAAGCTGAAATAAATTATTCTCTCTACTATTATTCTGACATTTCACATTCTTAAAACAAAGTATTGATCCTAACTGACCTAAGGCAGGGAATTTTTACTCTGATTAAATGTCAGGAATTGTGAAAAGCTGAGTTTAAATTTATTTCGCTAAGGTGTATGTAAACTTCCGATTTCAACTGTAGATGTTCTTTTTGTCCAAATGGGAAAGGGCAGTGTGGAGTGCGATTGAGATTGCATCATCTGTGGATCTGTTGGGATGGTATGCGAATTGGAGTGGGTCTAGGGTATCCGGTAGGATGTTGTTGATGTGAGCCATGACCAGCCTTTCAAAGCACTCGTTTAGGCAGGTTACCTTCGCTTCCTTGGGCACAAGGACTACGGTGGTCTGCTTGAAACATGTAGGTATTACAGACTCAGTCAGGTAGAGGTTGAAAATGTCAGTGAAGACACTTGCCAGTTGGTCCGTGCATGCTTGGAGTACATGTCCTGGTAATCTGTCTGGACCCGTGGCTTTGTGAATGTTTACCTGTTTAAAGGTCTTGCTCACATTGGCTACCGAGAGCGTTATCACACAGTCATCCAGAAATTTGGGTGCTCTCGTGCATGCTTCAGTGTTGCTTGCCTCGAAGCGAGCATAAAAGGCATTTAGCTCGTCTGGTAGGCTTGCGTCACTGGGCAGCTCGCATCTGAGTATCCCATTGTAGTCCGTAATAGTTTTCAAGCCCTGCCCCATTTAACGAGCATCAGAGCCAATCTTAATCCTGTATTAACGCTTTGCTTGTTTGATGGTTCGTCCGAGGGCATAGCGGGATTTTTTATAAGCGTCCGGATTAGAGGCCCGCTTCTTGAAAGCAGCAGCTCTAGCCTTTAGCTCGATGTGGATGTTGCCTGTAATCCATGACTTCTTGTTGGGATATGTAGGTACGGTCACTGTGGAGACGACGTCGTCGATGGACTTATTGATGAAGCTGATGACTGAGGTGGTGTACTCCTCAATGCCATTGGATGAATACCGGAACATATTCCAGTCTGTGCTAGTGAAACAGTCCTGTAGCGTAGCATCCGAGTCATCTGACCACTTCTGTATTGAGTGAGTCACTGCTACTTTCTGCTTCAGTTTGTGCTTTTAAGGAGGAATCAGGAGGATAGAATTATGGTCAGATTTGCAAAATGCAGGGCGGGGGAGAGCTTTGTATGCGCCTCTGTGTGTGGAGTAAAGGTGGTCTAGAGATTTTTGTCCTCTGGTTGCACATGTGACAAGCTGGTAAAAAGTTGGTCAAACTGATTTAAGTTTGCCTGTCCCTGGCCACTAGGAGTGCCACTTCTGGATGAGAATTTTCTTGTTTGCTTTTGACCTAATAGAGTTGGTTGAGTGCAGTCTTAGTGCCACCATCGGTCTGTGGTGGTAAATAGACGCTACAAACAATATATATGAGAATATATGTGAGAACCGTCTTGGTAGATAGTGTGGTCTACAGCTTATCATAAGGTACTCTACTTCAGGCGAGCAATACCTCGATACTTCTTTAATATTAGACATTGCGCACCAGCTGTTATTGACAAAAAGAGACACACCCCCACCCCTCGTCTTACCCGACGTAGCTCCTCTGTTCTGCAGGTGCATGGAAAATCCACCAGCTCTATATTATCGGTGAAACAGGAGAGTCATTATTACAGATTTTAATGTCCCGTTGGTAGGATAATCGTAATCGTAGGTCATCAATTTGAATTCCAATGATTGCATGTTAGCAAGTATAACGGATGGCAGTGGGAGTTTACTCGCTCACCTACGGATTCTCCAATCTGCGCTGTCTTTTCCTCTGTCTTTTCTTCACGCAAATGATGGGGATTTTGGCCTGTTTCCGGGAAAGCAGTATATCCTTCTCATCGGACTTGTTAAAGGAAAAAGCATCCAGTTTGTGGTGAATAATCGCTGCTCTGATCTCCAGAAGTTATTTTCGGTAGCAGAAACATTATGTACAAAATAAGTTAAAACATAAGTTACAAACAATGCCTAAAAAACATACAAATTTGCACAGCTGGTTAGGAGCATGTAAAAAGTCAGCCATCCTCTTCGGTGCCATCTTAATGCATGCCATTTAGCAGACACTTCTATCCAAAGTGACTTACAGTGCAGTAAATACTTATATTATTAGTATACTGTATATGATCCCAGCAGGAATACAACATGGTGCTTGTAATGCTTGGCATTACAAGCACCATGTTCAATGCTCTTATCAACTGAGTCACAGAGACACAAAAATCCCTGGATAATATGGCTGTATTATTTACACAAAGAGGATTGCATCAGTTTGCACCAAAGGACCCAGGCGTGGGTATGTGAATATGATATGCCTGTATGTATAAACCCACACATCATCCCTAGACAGAGCCTTTATGGCATGAGTTAAAATGTAATCGAATGGATATGGAAGTCAATACTCAGCAAAAACCTTACCAATATTCTGTCAGGCAAAATGAATGCACACGTGTCAAGGAACATATGAAGGGAGATTATGAGGTATCAGTATCAATTTGGAGCTTAAACGAGTGCTTCTATCAAACAAATCTGTTTTTATTTTATTTTTCTTCCATCCCCACTTTTTCCTGTTCATATTGTTTCAGAGGGGATTTAATAAGAAACTTGACTATATATTCCCCTGTATGTAATTTACAGTGAAGGGGAAGACTAGATTCTCGGCTAGTCTGGGGTTGCGTCCCAAATGGCAACCTATACATATCACAATCAAATTAGAAAATGTTAGCGATAATGATAACTGCGATAAATTACGATCAATCATTTTGGGGAGGTGCTAGAGCCGAGCGATATGGACATAAAGTTTTATCTCGATTAATGTAATTATTTTTCTAGATAACAACAAATGTAACAAAAAGGTGCCATATGCAGAAATTAATCCGCCATTTCCTGTTTGCAAAAATTCGAATAGTTTGCTTAATTTCAGTTTGTGACAAAACAAGCAATGCATGGTTTAGAGAATCATTGTGCCATCTAAAACGATGTGATTTTCAGCTGTTTGAAGCTGGTGTACAAAACCGAAAGTAAAAGACACAAAAACTAAAGTTATGAACATTTAAAACAGATCTACCACTTCTTAGACTTTCTTTCAATGAGAATAACAGATCTATCTCACATTTCTATGTGAATTTGGTCGGAATGCCCAAAAGTGACATATTGCAGCTTTAATGGACAGTTACTATGATCAAAAAGTAAGCTATTTCATCTAACATATCCAGGAAATGCATGATTGATATTTTGATGTGCAACCTGTCAAAATAGGATTCAGAATTATGAAGTGTATTTTTGTGCACATTGGCCTATAGGTTATACTATTCACCACCTGAGGAAGTGGGAACTCAAAACACTTATCTAGATCGCTAACTCTAAATATTATATTGTTGCTATATAGCCATGTAGGCTAATTGATTAATCTATCAGTAAATGTAGGCTAATGTCCTGCAAAAACATTCCAGCGCTAGGCCTGCTTGATTTATTCACTGCAAATGGTGCGCTCGGCTCTGCGGGTGTATCAAAACCATATTAACTAGGCCTACAGCCTACTCCGGTTGTAAAGTGGTGCCATGAACTAAATATTATGAGGTGAGAGAAATACATGATTTACTCACAGAAAGCTCTGACTCTCCTCTCTGTAACTAGAATAACAGTAGTTGCTTTGAAAATTGTATTTTTCCTGCAATAGCATTTTGAGCAACTGTCAAGCTTGTGCTTCTCAGAATGCATCTCTCCCTCCTTCGTGTGCACATTTGAGAGAAGGAGTGAGAGTCAGCAGCCGACAGTGAAACAGAACATTGTGTAGAAACATTGCAAAAAATTACTGACGTAAGCAAAATCCTTCAGCAAGAGGATGGCAATGTCGGTGTCAGTAATTTCTGGTTTATCGTCCCAGCTCTAGTGGACCATATAGGTTAGGGTGCCATTTGGGATGCATACCTGGTTGGAGATGCACTCTGCAGGCTGTAATGGATCTGTTTAAATAAATGATGCAGAAGCCAGTGGTTGGATCCTTCCCTTATAAATATCTGTGTCCGCACTTCAGCTAAACGGTCATCTCGCGTCTCTAATCTCATTCCATAGTTAGGGTGGAATGTTCTCACATTGAGCTTGTTTGAAGCACCACATCACTAACGTACAGTAGGAACCTGTCTGGGGCATTTCAAAATGTAAATTAGGCAAATATGACTGGAAAAGACCCTTGTCAGTATCAAGCCCAATATACTACATTTATGGACATTTCTGTGCCAGAAGTGCTAAAACTGGGGCTATATTATGTCTCTGCAGACAGATCATCTAAGCAAATTATGATTTTATTCCTAGCTATCAACATACTACATGACATAAAGCAGGTGCCAGTGCTGCATTTTCACATGTGGAATCAACCTGCACCACATGGCCTGTTAGCTGGTCTACAAACTCCAGAGAAAACAGGCATCCTGCCCTCCACAGATAGGCCTCATGCTGTACATCATGGCAGGATCATGTTATGTCTATGTACTCAACTCAGTCATATAAACAAACAAACAAACGGGGGCCATTTTGCATACGACAACTCGTTTCTCCCATTAACCAGTCTGCCTATTAAGGCTGGTGCTGCTGCTGCACCAAACAGGATATACTGTAGGTATAATTAAGCAATACGGCCCGAGGAGGTGTGGAATATGGCCAATATACCGTGGCTAAGTTCTTAGGCAAGGAGTGCTAGGACACAGCCCTTAGCCGTGGTATATTGCCCATATATCACAAACACCCGAGGTGCCTTATTGCTATTATAAACTGGTTCCTCAATTAAAGGTTTTGAGATTATGCTGCGGGACTCAGAGGTCATTTGTGGTTTAGTAGGTTACCCTGCATCACTGCTTCATAGCTCCAGACCAGCGCAAGGGGGAGTTAGAGCACTGATTACGCTTTTGGGTCCCAAGGCGCTAATGTGCATCGAACTGAATGAATTCTGTAAACGAATGGGAGATATAAACCAAATAGAAACTGATAATTGTGCACAACTTCAAAATTGAATGTCAATGAACTGAATGATGAGGATGAAGAAGGTGATTGAATTTAGAATAATAGTGTAAGAATGAACATTCCTCTGTCCTGCACGCACACCTTAAAAAAATGTACATATTTTTTATTTTTACTTGGTCATAAGAAGCTGTAACTGGACTGTAGCATACTATTTACTAAAACTGTTGTTACACTAAGTTTTCTATTCTAAGAGAAATTAAAATGTTAAATTATATTCCATGATAAGATAAGATAAGATACATGTGTTGACTGTGTTGACTGAATATAAGCAGCAAGTGATGTCTGCTAAATAATCAAGTTGATGGCGCAGTCATACAGCCTTGGCACCTACTGTACATAAAGCTGAGTGACTCACTCATTCATGGCTTTGGATCAAAATAAACATGCATCAACATTTATTATGACAGTCAGACTCTGAACATAATAATAAATAATAATAAAGCATTTAAAGCAGACAGAAGACAGAAGACACTGTTAATGAGTTCCCATCTGATCCTGATCTGTTATCCAACGATTATTATTATTATTATTAACCTTGCATTATAATTAAATAAAAGCCTCTTACACATTCTGACAGACCAGATTTTCCCTAACGAAAAATGACATGAAAAGCGTACATTTGTAAATCATCCCAAACTCTAAAAGTAATTGGAAAGGTAGATACAAAAGGCACAGTAGTAATCAAGTGACATGGCCAGGAATATATATACCTAGACCTATGAACACTTAAAAAACGGGAGTCAGTGTTAGTGCTTTGTGTATATTATTGGTTACCCTGACCTGGATGCCATGTATTACAGTCTCTAAAAGGGAAAAATATTACCAATGCGCAACGTGGTAAGTGTCCATAATGTTTAATCAAACACAACAGAACACTGGAACAAAACAATAAATGTGAATAAACGAAACAGTCCCGTGTGGTAACAAACACTGACACGGACGACAAACAACCACAACTCAGAAGTGAAACCAGGCTACCTAAGTATGATTCTCAATCGGGGACAACGATTGACAGCTGCCTCTGATTGAGAACCATACTAGGCTGAACACAGAAATACCAAATTATAGAAAAAATTTAGACAACCCACCCAACTCACTCCCTGACCATACTAAAACAAAGACATAACAAATGAACTAAGGTCAGAACGTGACAAATGAAACATGCCCCATAGATATTAATTTAGAATCCTCCAATACTCTAACGGTAATTATTGGCGTAGAGTCACGTCATTGGCAGATTGTCAGGCGGCATTGGCGGAGAGTCAGGTGGTGAATGACACGTTGATGAGGGTGAGGAACGAGATGGAGTCACAATCCATCCCAGGCACAGCTGTGAGCTCTGGAACTCCACCTCCTGTTCCTGGATTCTGCAAACAACGTGTCCTTGATGAAAATACCTGTCTATTTGTGGAAGAATTGCCCTGATTAACTCTTTAGTCATATCAGTTTACCTATTTGCTTATGGTTTTGCCTACACCTAGAGACCTGTTTAAATTATATGAGAAAAAAAATATTAAAAGGGCCTATTGTCTCACCCCATGTTCAAGAATGGCCTTTTTCACTTTATTCAGATTACAACCACTCACTTTCGGTTATTTGAAAACCAAATAATCTCCAAAATATCGTAATTTTTTAAACAAAGACTTGAAAATGAGATTGTGAACTCTGGAAACAACGTTTCCTGCTTCTGGCTTAAGAGACAAGACTAACAAGGGAAAAACGAATAGTACAGGTAGATAGCAATAAAAACGATACTACAGAGATACAAAATAATTTAGAGGAAAAACTAAAATAACTTGAGGAACTTATTAAAGAATGATCTAATGTAATCTATTACAAAAATAAAGCAAACTGGATGGAATATGGAGAAACAAATGAACAAATTCTTCCTGAATCTCCAATACAGGAACGCCAACAAAAATAATTTGCAGAAACTCGTCAGTGAAGACGGAGTCATCTATGATTCTCCGAATGATATACTAACTTATTTTGAATAGGGGGCAGCATTTTCACTTTTGGATGAAAAGCATGCCCAGAATAAACTGCCTCCTACTCAGTCCCAGTTGCTAACATATGCATAGTATTAGTAGATTTGGATAGAAAATACTCAGAAGTTTCTAAAACGGTTTGAATGATGTCTTTGAGTATAACAGAAACCATATGGAGGGGCAAAAAACTGAAAAAGAATCTAAACAAAAAGTAAGAAATCTGATGTTTGTAGGCTTTCAACTCAGCCCCTATCAAATACACCGTGGGATATTTTGCACTTCCTAAGGCTTCCACTAGATGTCAACCCTCTTTAGAACGTTGTTTCAGGCTTCTACTGTGAAGGTGGTCCGAATGAGAGGGGATTGAGTCAGAGGTCTGGCAGCAGCCTCGCATTCACATGAGAGGTAGCTCTCATTCCATTGCTTTCCTACAGACATTGGAATTCTCCAGTTGGAACATTATTGAACATTTATGACAAAACATCCTAAAGATTGATTCTATACTTAGTTTGACAAGTTTCTACGACCTGTAATATAACTTTTTGAACTTTCTATCCGACGTTCGGCTGGGCCTGAACGCGCGTTTGGATTTGTTACCAAACGCCCTAACAAAAGAAGCTATTTGGACATAAATTATGAACTTTATCGAACAAATCAAACATTTATTGTGGAACTGGGATTCCTGGGAGTGTATTCTGATGACGATCATCAAAGGTAAGTGAATATTTATAATGCTTCTTCTGACAAATTTTGACTGCGCAACGTGGCGGATATTTATTTAGCCTGTTTTGGGCTTTGAGTGCCGTACTCAGGTTATGCTTTTTCCGTGAAGTTTTTTAAAAATCTGACACAGCGGCTGCATTAAGGAGAAGTTTATCTATATTTCCATTTATAACACATGTATTTTCATCAACATTTATAATGAGTATTTCTGTAAATTGATGTGGCTCTCTGCAAAATCACTGCATGTTTTGGAACATAACACGCCAATGTAAAATGAGACTTTTGGATATAAATATGAACTTTATCGAACAAAACATACATGTATTGTGTAACATGAAGTCCTATGAGTGTCATCTGATGAAGATCATCAAAGGTTAGTGATTAATTTTATTATATTTCTGCTTTTTGTGACTCCTCGCTTTGGCTGGAAAAATGGCTGTGTTTTTCTGTGACTTGATGGTGACCTAACATAATCGTTTGTGGTGCTTTCGCTGTAAAGCCTTTTTGAAATCAGATACTGTGGCTGGATTAATGAGAATGTTATCTTTAATGTGGTGTAAAATACTTGTATGCTTGAGGAATTTTAATTTTGAGATTTTTGTTGTTTTGAATTTGGCGCCCTGCACTTTCACTGGCTGTTGGCGGGGTGGAACGCTACTGTCCCGAATATCCCAGAGAGGTTAAAGCAAGGCCCCTGAACTCTCGCGTATTTTCTGCATTATGCAATGATATGGGCAGCGACCATGTAATGCTTTTACAACATACAGAAATGCACTGGTTATCAAGGGGCAAAGAATGACACAATTTTTTAAATTGAGGGACAAGCTTAAAGTTGAGCTTAAAGTTTTCTTTACTGACCATAATTTTCACTTGTCTGACCACTTGCATGATGATGAGTTTTTCACATGACTGGCCTAACTGGGTGATGTTTTTTCTCACCTGAATGATCTGAATCTAGGATTACAGGGACTCTCCGCAACTATATTCAATGTGCAGGACAACATTGAGGCTATGCTTATGAAGTTGGAGCTCTTCTCTGTCTACATTAACAAGGACAACGCACAGGTCTTTTCATCATTGCATGTTTTTTGTGTGCAAATGAACTCAAGCTTATGGACAATGTCAAATGTGATATAGCGAAGCACCTGAGTGAGCTGGCTGCGCAATTATGCAGGTATTTTCCCAAAATGGACGACACAAACAACTGGATTCGTTATCCCTTTTATGCCCTGCCTCCAGTACACCTACCGATATCTGAACCAGAGAGCCTCATCGAAATTGCAACAAGCTGTTCTGTGAAAATGTAATTTAATCAGAAGCCACTGCCAGATTTCTGGATAGCGCTGCTCTCAGAGTATCCTGTCTTGACAAATCGCATGGTTAAGACACTGATGCCCTTTGCAACCAAGTACCTATGTGAGAGTGGATTCTCGGCCCTCACTAGCATGAAAACTAAATACAGGCACAGACTGTGTGTGGAAAATGATTTAAGACTGAGATTCTCCAATACAACCCAACATTGCAGTTATGTGCATCCTTTCAAGCACACCCTTCTCATTGACCTGTGGTGAGTTATTCACATTTTTCTTTATGAACAAATAAGGCTTTATGTGTAAGATGGCTAAATAAAGAGCAAAATTATTGATTATTATATTATTATTTGTGCCCTGGCTCTGGTCCTATAAGAGCTCTTTGTCACTTCCCACGAGCCGGGTTGTGACAAAAACTCACACTAATTCTTATGTTTAACTTCTTGCGTCGAGCCATCCCGGATCCGGGATCGTGAATACAGCCTCAAGCTCATTACCATAACGCAACGTTAACTATTCATGAAAATCGCAAATGAAATGAAATTAATATGCTAGCTCTCAAGCTTAGCCTTTTGTTAACAACACTGTCATCTCAGATTTTCAAAATATGCTTCTCAACCATAGCAAAACAAGCATTTGTGTAGCAGCTAGTGTAGCATTTAGCATAGCATTTAGCATTAGCATCAGCAGGCAACATTTTCACAAAAACCAGAAAATCATCATCATCATTACCTTTGAAGAACATCAGATGTTTTCACTGAGGAGACTCTCAGTTAGATGGCAAATGCTCAGTTTTTCCTGAAAGATTATTTGTTTAGGAGAAATTGCTCCGTTTGGTGCGTCACGTTTGGCTACCAAAAAACCCCGAAAATTCAGTCTTCAAAACGCCAAACTTTTTTCCAAATTAACTCCATAATATCGACTGAAACATGGTAAACGTTGTTTAGAATCAATCCTCAAGGTGTTTTTCACATATCTCTTCATGATATATCATTCGTTGAAAGCCTCCTCTCAATCACTGGATGACTGCGTGCAGCTTTACGCACCAATTTAGACAAAGGACACCGGGCGGACCCCTGGTAAATGTAGTCTCTTATGGCCAATCTTCCAATGATATGTCTACAAATACGTCACAATGCTGCAGACACCTTGGAGAAACGATAGAAAGGGCAGGCTCATTCCCGGCGCATTCACAGCCATATAAGGAGACAATGGGAAACAGAGCTTCAAAAATTCTGCCCATTTCCTGGTTGAAGTTTCATCTTGGTTTCGCCTGTAGCATGAGTTCTGTGGCACTCACAGATAATATCTTTGCAGTTTTGGAAACCTTAGAGTGTTTTCTTTCCAAAGCTGCCAATTATATGCATAGTCGAGCATCTATTCGTGACAAAATATTGCGCATAAAACGGGCACGTTTTTTTATCCAGAAATTAAAAGAGCGCCCCCTATATCCAAGAAGTTAATAAATGTATCGTAACGTGTGTGTGTGGCAGGCTTACAATGATGGCAACATTTGAGAGTGGGCTGACCCTGGTGCTAGAGGGGGTACGGAGCTGGTGGTTGAATGTTTGAAGGGGTACGGACTATAAAAAGTTTGGGAACCACTGTTGTAGACTACGCTAAGCCGTGGTGGGGTCCATTCGCATACACTCAGATGTAGTTACCGTCGTTGACAATCAAACAACACTGGACCCGAGGGACAAGTTCGAATTTCAGACCTGCAGCAAGATTGGGCCTGATTGGGATCTCGGGTATATCGGGTCCAACTAGACCGGTGAAGACATCTAGTATTTGTTCTACATTGAATCCAATGATTGTGCAGCGACTGTGGAATTGAGAACATTGCTCTGTATTGTACTGTAGCAAATGTAGTTAGAAAAACAGAGCAGAGAGCAGCACTGCTAATTAGGGAGCACCAGAGTTCATGGATTTGGTAAAAAGTGAGATCTGAAATGGCACCCTATTTACTATACAGTGCACTACTTTTGAAGAGGGAACCCATAAGGGCTATGATCAAAAGTAGTGCACTATATTGTATATTGAATAGCTAAGGTGTCATTTCTGACGGATCCATAGATTTGAAAAAAATACACTTTTCTTCACAATGTCCTTCGTTAGACTGTTAGAACACCTCTTTGATCTGAAGAGGAAAAAAGAGAAGCTAGACACAACCACTTCAAAATCAATAATGCACAACAGTTGCAAATCTCTAAAAAGAGGTTTGTTTTGGTGTTGTTTTTGGAATCTGAAGACATTTGGGTTTGATTACATTCTGCTGTGCTCATCATATTGGAATGTAGTTAATGATGATTTAACTTATTACAAAGTAATATTGTCTTTCATTTCATTTGGTAAATATCAACTGATACTACAAGAAAGCCATGCAGAAATGTCATACTATCTGAACATGGTCATGCTAAAAGACCCCCAGGAAAGAAAGAGTTTCATGGAAGACAAAAGCTTCTTCTCCAAAAGGCCTAGGCTACACCAGGCCAAGCGCGAACCCTTTCTGAAATCTATAAATAATGAATATTACTAACCAGCCATTAAACTTTAAGCAGCCTCTGTACTAAGAATATGTTAGAAGATTGAGTTGCAGAAGCTTTTTAAACCATACAAAGCACCCATGAATGGTGAGGTCTGTCATTCATGGATGGACTGTTGTTATATAGTCACATAGTTGCTCCTTTGTATTTCAATGCCAGAAAGGTGATAGCATCAACCAAATATGACTGCAACAACAAGGTTTTAAGCACATGGTGCTCATTTATGTCTTTTCTATTTGTCAAAGCTTTATAAATTAACTAAATACAACAGTCAAATACAGTAGTTTTTTTCAATAATAAAAACCTATGGAAACCCATTTACAGTGGTATTAGGAAGTCCATCTGATGAAATTTCAAAATTATGTAACAGCCATGGTGCTACAACCTAAAAGGGTTATTCGGCTTTCCCAATCGGAGAACCCTTTGAAGAACACTTTGTGGTTCCAGGTTGAACCCTTTCTGTACACATCTGACCCTTCTTTGGACAATGTGTTAACTAACCTCTACACGAGCTTCAATGCCATAAAACAATCCTTCCGTGGCCTCCAACTGCTCTTAAACGCTAGTAAAACCAAATGCATGCTTTTAAATAGTTCGCTGCCCGCACCCACCCAGCCGACAAGCATCACTACTCTGGATGGTTCTGACTTAGAATATGTGGACAACTACAAATACCTAGGTGTCTTGCTAGACTGTAAACTCTCCTTCCAGACTCATATTAAACATCTCCAATCCAAAATTAAATCTAGAATCGGCTTCCCATTTCGCAACAAAGCCTCCTTCACTCACGCCGCCAAACATACCCTCGTAAAACTGACTCGACTTCGGCGATGTAATTTACAAAATAGCATCCAATACTCTACCCAGAAAACTGGATACAGTCAATCACAGTGGCATCCGTTTTTGTCAAAGCCCCTTATAGCACCCACCACTGCAACCGGTATGCTCTAGTTGACTGGCCCTCGCTACATATTCGTCGGCAGACCCACTGGCTCCAGGCCATCTATAAGTCTATGCTAGGTAAAGCTCCGCCTTATCTCAGCTCACTGGTCACGATAACAACACCCACCCGTAGCACGAACTCCAGCAGGTATATCTCACTGGTCATCCCCAAAGCCAACACCTCCTTTGGTCGCCTTTCCTTACAGTTCTCTGCTGCCAATGACTGGAACAAATTGCAAAAATTGCTGAAGCTGGAGACTTATATTTCCCTCACTAACTTTAAACATCAGCTATCTGAGCAGCTAACCGATCGCTGCAGCTGTACATAGCCCATCTGTAAATATCCCACCCAACCTAACTACCTCATCCCCATATTGTTTTTATTTACTTTTCTGCTCTTTTGCACACCAGTATTTGTACTTGCACATCACCACCTGCTCATCTATCACTCCAGTGTTAATTTGCTAAATTGTAATTAATTTGCTACTATGGCCTATGTATTGCCTTACCTCCTCACGCCATTTGCACACACTGTATATAGACCTTCTTTTTTTCTATTGAGTTATTGACTGTACGCTTGTGTATTCCATGTGTAATTCTGTGTTGTTTGTGTCACACTGCTTTGCTTTATCTTGGCCAGGTCGCAATTGTAAATGAGAACTTGTTCTCAACTAGCTCTGTTCTATCTGTTTCAGGTAGAACCATTTTGCCTTCTATCTAAAACCCTTTCCACATAGGGTTTTACATGGAACCCAAAAGAGTACCTAGAACCAAAAAGGGTTCCCCTATGGGGACAGCCAAAGAACCCATTTGGAACCCTTTTTCTAAGAGTGTACAGTAATTATGGGAACACAGCAGAGAAGTTGAATATCAACAAAGACAAATCCCTGAAACTTTGAAGCATCTTGTCACACCCTGACCATCGAGAGCTTTTTATTCTCTATGTTGGTTAGGTCGGTGTGTGACTAGGGTGGGTCATCTAGGTAATTATATTTCTATGTTGGCCTGGCATGGTTCCCAATCAGAGGCAGCTGTTTACCGTTGTCTCTGATTGGGGATCATATTTAGGCAGCCATTTCCCCTTTGTGCTTTGTGGGATCTTGACTATGTATAGTTGACTGTGAGCACTATTGTAGCTTTACGTTTCGTTTTGCAATTTATTGTTTTCTTTGAGTTTCACTTCAAAATAAAGAGGATGGAACCATACCACGCTGCATCTTGGTCCACTCATTATAACGATCGTGACACATCTACAGAAAGGAGGACTTGAGCCAAACAACAAGAGCACCTTGCATGTCCAAACCAGCAAGCACTCGCTGCAGCATGAAGCAAAGCCAGTTATACAACAGCCTTAGAGTTAAGTACTGAGGCCAAAATACAGCAAAGGTGAAGAACAGCCATACAGAACAAGTCTGTGCTGTGGAAATCATTTTATGGCCCTGGATGTAACATAAAATAAACGGTTCCTAGAATGTGACCAAAGAACCAAAACATGATTTAGGTTATAGAACCACAAACCTCCTTTATTTTAAACAGCATAGCCAGGTATAGAATAGGTATAGAATAGCCAGCTATACAGAGTAAGCCTACAGGATTGGTGTAGAATAGCCATACAATTCTATTGGACCAAGAAGGAAGAGCCAGCCAGCCAGCTCTGCTCTAGCATGGTAATTGTAAT
Source organism: Oncorhynchus tshawytscha (assembly GCF_018296145.1). Classification (NCBI taxonomy): domain Eukaryota; kingdom Metazoa; phylum Chordata; class Actinopteri; order Salmoniformes; family Salmonidae; genus Oncorhynchus; species Oncorhynchus tshawytscha. The sequence goes on along the minus strand of NC_056448.1, from coordinate 1,317,315 downwards.
CTCTCTTTACATTGGCACAGGGACAAGATAACACATCACTCTCTGTGATACAGAGCCCAATGGAAGGTATCATGAACGAGGCCATAAAGTGAACTGCTGAACCCCTTTCGTGTGACGAGGGAGGTGAGCCTTTGTGGATATTGAAACAGGGATTCAAGGTGTCCATTCAATCATCTTGGTGGAAAACAATATTGGTATAAAATGAGATGGTTATTATACATGAAGAAAACATTTGTGACTTGCTTCAGCTCATTAGAAGTATGTTTGTGGCAGCTAGCTTGAACGGTTCAAGAGTTACTGTTTGTGGGTTATTTCATGCTAAATTTTGCAAATGTATATAGTTACTTTTCATCACTCTAAACTCCAACAAACAGCTGTAACTTTTGATTGGAAGAAGATAATTATCTTCTGATTCCAGATTTGAACAGTAGAAACATAGACTAAGATGTCATACCCTCTATGTTTATATCTCAAGTGCTGCAAAAGTTGTCAAAATTTCAGTTGTTTGGAAAAGGTTGGGAAAAATGTGTTGAAGTGGTTAAAAGACCTGCATCATTTGGATCAGATATTTTTTGTAGCAAAGAAGTAGATGAAGAGTTCATACACTAAGTTTTTGTCTAAGTTGTTGGGAAAATGGTCAAAGTAGCTGATTTGTGTCAAAGTTACATTGTTCACAGTGAATAGAATAGAATGTTGGGAGTGATGAAGTAACAATAGGACATTTAGAATGCTGAAGCAATCCCATGAAAGTAGATGGAGGACAAAAAGAAGGTCAAAAAGCTTAATCATTTAAAAAGTTTAAAATATATAAAAAACGTGTATGTAAGAAACTTAATCCAGGCCAGTCTACACATTTTAACATTTGAACAGCATTTCTAGCTTAAACGATGTAAGAGCAGTATGTCAAATATTTAAAGTGGAACTGACAGCATTTTAGCAACATGAAATCTTATTCAAATCTGTTCATGTACACCCCCAGGAAGAACATGACACTTAAAAAATAAATAATTGACATGCAAGCACTTAGATATGGTCATTTTCACATTTTTATAAATTCTTACGTATATAAAGGCAATTGTGAATATTTTGTAGCAATATAGAGTGAAAAAGCTGCCGAGCGTTAGGACAATTAATAGACACTGCAGGAAATAAAACATCAAAAAATAATTTGTCTTGTCCGGGAACAGAGTCTACGCAGACCGTTGCACCATAGCCAACTAGAGCTACAGTAGGCCTTTATGCAAACCAGCCATTTTCCACACAAGCCTGCCATCATTCACTTTGAACAGGACTGTATCTTTAACACCCCGGCCGTCCTACAATCTAAGCAAGATGCCCTCAATCTCACACAAATCATCAAGGAACCTACCAGGTACAACCCTAAATCCGTAACCATGGGCACTCTCTTAGATATCATCCTGACCAACCTGCCCTCTAAATACACCACTACTTTCTTCAACCAGGATCTCAGTGATCACTGCCTCATTGCCTGAGTGGGTACTGGGTCCGCGGTCAAACAACCACCCAACATCACTGTCAAACGCTCCCTAAAATGCATCAGTGAGCAGGCCTCATCCCGTCAGTAGAGGATGCCTTGTTTCTCTTCAAAAATGCTTTCCACTCCATCTTAAATAAGCATGCCCATTTCAAAAACGTAGAACTAAGAACAGATATAGCCCTCGGTTAACCCCAAACGTGACTGCCCTTGACCAGCACAAAAACATCCTGTGATGTTCTGCATTAGCATCGAATAGGCCCCGTGATATGCAACTTTTCAGGTAAGTCAGGAACCAATGTACTCAGTCAGTTTGGAAAGCTAAGGCTAGATTGTTCAAGCAGAAATTTGCTTCCTGTAGCACTAATTCCAAAACGTTTTGGGACACTGTAAAGTCCATGGAGAATAAGAGCACCTCCTCCCAGCTGCCCACTGCACTGAGGCTAGGAAACACTGTCACCACCAATAAATCTACGATAATTTCAATAAGCATTTTTCCACGCCTGGTCATGCTTTCCACCTGGCTACCCCTACCCTGGCCAACATCTCAGTAACCCCTGCAGAACCTTCTCCTTCACCCAAATCCAGATAGCTGATGTTCTGAAAGAACTGCAAAATCTGGATCCCTACATATCAGGTGGGCTAGACAACCTGGACCCACTCTTTCTAAAATTATCCTGTATATATCAATGATTTCGATCTCTTGCTGTTGGTGATTCTCTGATCCACCTCTATGCAGACGACACCATTCTGTATACATCTGGCCCTTCTTTGGACACTGTGCTAACAAACCTCCAAACGAGCTTCGCCATACAACACTCCTTCAGTGGCCTCCAAATGCTTTTAAATGCTAGTAAAAGTAAGTGCATGCTCTTCAACCGATTGCTGCCCTCATCCTCCCACCCGACTAGCAGCATTACTCTGGACTGTTCTGACTTAGAATATGTAGACAACTACAAATACCTGATGTCTGGTTAGACTGTAAACTCTCCTTCCAGACTCACAGTAAGCATCTCCAATCCAAAATTAAATCTAGAATCGGCTTTCCAATTCGCAACAAAGCCTCCTTCAGTCATGCCGCCAAACTTAACCTCGTAAAACTGACTATCGTACCGATCCTTGACATTGGCGATGTCATTTACAAAATTGCCCCAACACTCTACTCAGCACCATCCGTTTTATCACCAAAGCCCCATACACTACCCAGCACTGCGACCTGTATGCTCTCATTGGCTGGCCCTCACTACATATTCGTCGCCAACCCCACTAGCTCCAGGTCATCTATAAGTCTTTGCTAGGTAAAGCCCCGTCTTATCTCAGTTCACTGCTCACCATAGCAACACCCACCTGTAGCACGCGCTCCGCCAGGTATATCTCACTGGTCATCCCCAAAGCCACTTCCTTTGGCAGCTTTCCCTTCAAGTTCTCTACTGCCAATGACTGGAACAAACTGCAAAAATCTATGAAGCTGGAGTCTTATATCTCCCTCTTTAACTTTAAGCATCAGCTATCTGAGCAGCTTACCGATCACTGTACCTGTACACAGCCAATCTGTAAATAACACACCCAACTACCTCATCCCCCTATTATTACTTACCCTCTTTTTGCTCTTTTGCACCCAAGTATCTCTACTTGCGCATCATCATCTGCACATCTATCACTCCAGTATTAATGCTAAATTGTAATTATTTTTATCCTCTAGGGCCTATTTATTGCCTACCTCCCTACTCTTCTACATTTGCACACACTGTACATAGATTTTTCTATTTTTATTTTATTTTGTATTATTGACTGTATGTTTGTGTATGTGTAACTCTGTGTTGTTGTTTTTGTCACACTGCTTTGCTTTATCTTTGCCAGGTCGCAGTTGTAAATGAGAACTTGTTCTCAACTGGCCTACCTGGTTAAATAAAGGTGAAATAAAAAAAATTAAAATGCTGTAGTCTAGACAGAGTGTAGATTCATCCATATGCACATGCCACTGCAATGTTTATACACAATACAAAGCTGGGGTGTTGCTGAGCAGATGAGGCAGGTTGTGAATGCTTCCATTTGACGAGATTATGTTTGAGAATACTGTGTATCATTTTAATTTGTCAGGAGATGTGAAGAATATTTAATTCTCCCAAACAAATATTCCACTGACTGACAGTCACCCAAATAATAATCTCATTCTGTCAGTTCTGTCAATGCGCAATATTAGGTCGTTTCTATGCAGTCAACGAAATGTCAGAGAGACACTGGGCGTGAGGATGACACTTTAAATAATACAAATATGTATTGCGCAATGCCTACACAAGCCCATTAACCACTTATCTCAAACTCTATCCAATTGAATTAAAAAAAACAAAGCAAGCTATTAAGTGTATCATAAGAGGAACTTGTTGTAATAGGTTAATATATCCCTAAAAACAAATATACATATTCCATCGCATTATTTCTGCGCAGTTCAACGTGGATTTACGTTTGATGGATGGTTATGGCACGCCAAAGCTTTGTGCATTTTAAATATCTGTCCATTATTCACGGTTTTGCAGGCGAGATCCCTTTAACTGTTGAAATGCCTGGTGTTTGAATTCATCCCTTCCCTTGTATTCTCTTTTTATTTTATGCGGACGACCAATGTTTAATTATTTATCTATTCTCTCTCCCTATTCTCTGTTGTCGTTTCTCGCTAGAATTTACCGCATATGTCTATTTTCCATCCCGAGGCCATCCTCACTTATCCCGACGGATCCTCGTCGTCGTTTCATCATTGCAGGATGGGCTGTTTACAATACTGATGTTCTCACCTTACTCTCATGGCTTATTATAGATCCGCTTATGCAGCAATAAAAACTACTGTTATGTGGAATACAATTCGTGTTTGTGTATTCAACTCGTGACATTCACCATCCTCTTTCCAAGGACATATCATGGACTCGTGTATTTCTGTCTTTCATATTAGAATAATGACAATTGCCGCAATGGAAAATATGAATACAATCACAATTTGATAGGTAAAACAATCAACGCCTCTATAATTGACTCAAGAACGAAGCAAGATTAGACAACACATTTGACGAGGCGTAACCTACGCGCACTGATGACATAGTGATGTGGTGTCTTGTGGACCCGGCTGTGTGGATGAATGGATCGCATGGTAATAAGAAAAAAGATCAGAAGGTGACTTTCCACTCCTTACCTAAAATCGCTATAGGGGTGAATGATCCAGTATCCCGCAGTTTTGACCCTTTCTTGCTCTTTCTCAACGGCTTTCTGACTGCCGAACATTCGCAGGGAGAACTTATTGACGCCAGGCTGCATCATCGCTCCAAATTGCCTCTGCATAAAGCCGTGTCGGTTCCCGGACCCGTCTAGATCGTCGAACCCGACCAAGGCTTCCTCCTGGTCACCCTTGAAGCCCACCGAGTTCGGGTGGTCCCCTGATTTCATGTTCTGGCTCCCCATATTCTTCTTCTGTATCGAGTCTTGCCTCTGAAATATATTATTCCCATCTGCTTTTTCCACTTCTTTGTTGCTGGAAAACGAATTCGATTTTTCTTCCATGATTTTCAATAAAACGTACTGTCTCCTGGCTCGGAAGACAAGCTACGCGCAAAACTCAAAAGGACTCGCTGTAAACTCCCGTGTTTCATTTGATGTCATTCAACTGCTCGGCTCCTCTGCCTCCTTTGGGAATGATGCAAACTGAGACAGACTTCTGTTGAACCTGACAGATCAGGTTTCCTGGATTACCGCCATCTACTGACTGAACCGATTTAGAGTTCAACTCTCTCTTGCTCGCGTAGCATTGCGGTTTAACGGGGACATTGTTGGCGCTTGACCACTTCATTTCCATAATGTGACTGATGATGGGCATTTCTAGGATTTGAAGGCATTCAGGGCTTAACCCAAAGACAGTAGGGGGGTCCTGGGGGCATTTTCCTTCGGAAGGAATTTCAGCAGCTAAATGCATGAATTTGGTGCACTTTGATATGAACATTGAGAGATTAGATATTTTTCAGTTAACTTGCACCTTCCCACCTGCCACAGCAGACACCGCCAGTACTCAATTACAGTTGCTAGCATGGGTCTCTACTCTGGAACACATACAGTACCAGTCAAAAGTTTGGACACACCTTCTCATTCAAGGGGTTTTCTTTATTTTTAGTAAGTTCTACAATGTAGAATAATAGAGAAGACATCAAAGCTATGTAATAACACATATGGAATCATGTAGTAACCAAAAAAGTGTTAAACAAATACAAATATACTTTATATTTGAGATTCTGCAATGTAGCCACCGTTTGCATTTTCTCAACAAGCTTCATGAGGTGGTCAGCTGGAATGCTTTTCCAACTGTCATGAAGGAGTTACCACATATGCTGAGCATTTGTTGGCTGCTTTTCCTTCACTCTTTGGTCCAACTCATTCCAAATCCTCTCAATTGGGTTGAGGTCGGGTGATTGTGGAGGCCAAGTCATCTGAAGCAGCACTCCATCACTGTCTTTCTTGGTCAAATAGCCCTTACACAGCCTGGAGGTGTGTTTTAGGTCATTGTCCTGTTGAAAAACAAATGATAGTCCCACTAAGCGCAAACCAGATGGGATGGCGTATCGCTGCAGAATGCTGTGGTAGGCATGCTGGTTAAGTGTGCCTTGAATTCTAAATAAATCACAGACAGTGTGACCAGTAAAGAACCACCACACCATCACATCCCCTACTCCATACTTCATGTTTGGAACCACACATGCAGAGATCATCCATTTACCTACTCTGCGTCTCTCAAAGACACAGCGGTTAGAACCAAAAATCTCAAATTTGGACTCATCAGACCAAAGGATGGATTTCCGCTGGTCTAATGTCCATTGCTCATGCTTCTTGGCCCAAGCAAGTCTCTCTTATTATTTGTGTCCTTTAGTAGAGGTTTCTTTGCAGCAATTCGACAATGAAGGCCTGGTTCACACAGTCTCTGAACAGTTGATGTTAAGATGTGTTTGTTACTTGAACTCTGTGAGGTGCAATCTGAGGTGCAGTTAATTACCAATTTCTGAGCCTGGTAATGCAAATGATCTTATCCTTATCCATATCCAAGATGGTGTAGCAGTCAGGCATCTTTGTCTTGTCGTGTCCCGTATCTTTTTTCTTTGCATTTTGTTTGCATATATTATCGTGTATATATATATATATATATATATATATACTTAAAATATTTTTAAATCCTCAACTCCAGCATTCTCTCCTGCAACCCGCCTCACCCAATGTGGTATGGATCTGCTATTTTCTTTAATTTAGAAACGGAACAAGATAGTAGTCAGCTAGTCAGCTAGACGCAAGTGGTCATCAGCTAACCTTTAGCCCAGACAACTACTGCCAATCTGCACAGCGAGATTCAACCTAGAACACACTGAACTCTTTTCCCCACCATAAACTCTGAACCTTTTCACCTGGATTATCGCAGCTAGCTAGCTGCTATCCGAGTGGCTACTCCTGGCTAACGTCTCTGTACCGAAGCAAGCACCATTTAGCCTGAAGCTAGCCTATGCTAGGCCCATCTCCCAGCTAGCTGAAGAGGGCCATCAGCCACTCCTTGGGCTACAATACCTATTTTGCCAATTGGCGTGGACCCCTTTTACTGCCAATACGGAGCCCGAGTGGGCTATGACGGACTCTTCCGTCATGACGTCCCCTGAATGCCCATCTGCTAGTCTGCTATTCCCGGCCCCGCTAGCTGTCTGAATTGCTGTGTCTCCAGTCGGCCTAGCTACTCACTAGACCCCATGATCACTCAGCTATGCATGCCTCTCCCTAATGTCAATATGCCTTTTCCATTGCTGTTTTGGTTCGTGATTATTGTCTTATTCATTTATTTCACTGTAGAGCCTCCAGCCCTGCTCAATATGATTTACCTTTTATTCCACCTACCACACATGCAGTGACCTCACCTGGTTTAAATGGTGTCTCTAGAGACAATACCTCTCACTTTCACTGTAATCACATCCCACCATACCCTTGTCTGTACATTAAGCCTTGAATCCATTCTTCCGTGCCCAGAAACCGTCTCCTTTTACACTCTGTTCCAAACGTACTAGAAAACCAGTTCTTATAGCCTTTAGCCATACCCTTATCCTACTTCTCCTCTGTTCCTCTGGTGATGTAAAGGTTAATCCAGGCCCTGCAGTGCCTAGCTCCACTCCCATTCCCCAGACGCTCTCATTCGTTGACTTGTGTAACCGTAAAGCCTTGGTTTCATGCATTAGAAGCCTCCTCCCTAAGTTTGTTTTATTCACTGCTTTAGCACACTCTGCAATCCCGGATCTCCTAGCCGTGTTTGAATCCTGGCTTAGGAAGGCCACCAAAACCCCTGAAATTTCCATCCTTAACTATAACAATTTCCAACAAGATAGAACTGCCAAAGGGGGTGGAGTTGCAATCTACTGCAGAGATAGCCTGCAGAGTTCTGTCTTACTATCCAGGTCTGTACCCCAAATATTTGAGCTTCTACTTTTAAAAATCCACCTTTCCAGAAACAAGTCTCTCACCATTGCTGCATGCTATAGATCACCTTCTGGCTTCCTATATCGCAACAATGCATCCTTCCCTCATGCTGCCAAACATACCCTCGTAAAACCGACCATCCTACTGATCCTTGACTTTGCCGATGTCATTTACAAAATAGCCTCTAACACTCTATTCAGCAAATTGGATGCAGTCTATCACAGTGCCATCTGTTTTGTCACCAAAGCCCCATATACTACCCACCACTGCGACCTGTATGCTCTTGTTGGCTGGCCCTCGCTTCAAATTCATCACCAAACCCACTGGCTCCAGGTCATCTTTAAGTCTTTGCTAGGTAAAACCCTGCCTTATCTCAGCTCACTGGTCACCATAGCAGCACCCACCCGTAGCACGTGCTCCAGCAGGTATATTTCACTGGTCACCCCCAAAGTCAATTCCTCCTTTGGCCTCCTTTCCTTATAGTTCTCTGCTGCCAATGACTGGAACGAATTGCAAGAATCACTGCAGCTGGAGACTCATATCTCCCTCTCTAACTTTATACACCAGCTGTCAGAGCAGGTCTCAGATCACTGCACCGGTACATAGCCCATCTGTAAATAGCCCATCCAACTACCTCATCTCCATACTGTTATTTATTTATTTGCTCCTTTGCACCCCAGTATCTCTACTTGCACATTCATCTTCTGCACTGTTACGGTTTTCTTCGGGTGAAAGAGAGTCGGACCAAAATGCAGCGTGGTTAATACGATACATCTTTAATGAAGATGAAACACGAATATACAAAAACAAGAAACGGGACGTGAAAACCTATACAGCCTATCTGGTGACAATAAACACAGAGACAGGAACACTCACCCACGAAACACTCAAAGAATATGGCTGCCTAAATATGGTTCCCAATCAAAGACAACGAGAATCACCTGCCTCTGATTGAGAACCGCCTCAGGCAACCATAGACTATGCTAGAAAACCCCACTAAGCCACAATCCCAAAACCTACGAAAACCCCCCATACATAAACACAACACAAAATAAACCCATGTCACACCCTGGCCTGACCAAATCAATTTAAAAAAATACAAAATACTAAGACCAGGGCGTGACATGCACATCTATCACTGCAGTGTTTAATTGCTAAATTGTAATTAATTTGCCACCATGGCCTATTTATTGCCTTACCTCCCTTATCTTACCTCATTTGCACATACTGTAGAGTATATATACTTTTCTATTTTGTTTATATTGTATTATTGACTGAATGTTTGTTTATTCCATGTGTAACTCTGTGTTGTTGTTGTACATGAAAACTTGTTCTCAACTGGCCAACCTGGTTATATAAAGGTGAAATGAAAACATAAAAAAAAAAATACTCTACTCCTCATGAGAACAAGTTAACTCTACTGAACTTATCCTCTACAGCAGAGGTAACTCTGGGTCTTCCTTTCCTGTGGCGGTCCTCATGAGAGCCAGTTAACTCTACTGAACTTATCCTCTGTAGCAGAGGTAACTCTGGGTCTTCCTTTCCTGTGGCGGTCCTCATGAGGCCAGTTAACTCTAAAGAACTTCTCCTCTGAGAGCCAGTTAACTGTACTGAACTTATCCTCTGTAGCAGAGGTAACTCTGGGTCTTCCTTTCCTGTGGCGGTCCTCATGAGAGCCAATTAAGTCAGTTAACTCTAGGCCAGTAGAGCCAGTTAACTCTACTGAACTTATCCTCTGTAGCAAAGGTAACTCTGGGTCTTCCTTTCCTGTGGCGGTCCTCATGAGAGCCAGTTAACTCTAAAGAACTTCTCCTCTGCAGCAGAGGTAACTCTGGGTCTTTCCTGTGGCGGTCCTCATGAGAGCCAGTTAACTCTACTGAACTTATCCTCTGTAGCAGAGGTAACTTTCTGTGGGGTCCTCATGAGAGCCAGTTAACTCTACTGAACTTATCCTCTGTAACTCTGGTGGTCCTCATGAGAGCCAGTTAACTCTACTGAACTTATCCTCTGTAGCAGAGGAAACTCTGGGTCTTTCCTGTGGCGGTCCTCATGAGAGCCAGTTAACTCTAATGAACTTCTCCTCTGCAGTAGAGGTAACTCTGGGTCTTTCCTGTGGCGGTCCTCATGAGAGCCAGTTAAATCTACTGAACCTATCCTCTGTAGCAGAGGTAACTCTGGGTCTTCCTTTCCTGTGGTGGTCCTCATGAGAGCCAGTTAACTCTACTGAACTTATCCTCTGTAGCAGAGGTAACTCTGGGTCTTCCTTTCCTGTGGCGGTCCTCATGAGAGCCAGTTAACTCTACTGAACTTATCCTCTGCAGCAGAGGTAACTCTGGGTCTTCCTTTCCTGTGGCGGTCCTCATGAGAGACAGTTAACTCTTCTGAACTTATCCTCTGTAGCAGAGGTAACTCTGGATCTTCCTTTCCTATGGCGGTCCTCATGAGAGCCAGTTAACTCTACTGAACTTAACCTCTGTAGCAGAGGTAACTCTGGGTCTTCCTTTCCTATGGCGGTACTCATGAGAGCCAGTTAACTGTACTGAACTTATCCTCTGTAGCAGAGGTAACTCTGGGTCTTCCTTTCCTGTGGCGGTCCTCATGAGAGCCAATTAAGTCAGTTAACTCTAGGCCAGTAGAGCCAGTTAACTCTACTGAACTTATCCTCTGCAGCAGAGGTAACTCTGGGTCTTCCTTTCATGTGGCGGTCCTCATGAGAGCCAGTTAACTCTAAAGAACTTCTCCTCTGCAGCAGAGGTAACTCTGGGTCTTTCCTGTGGCGGTCCTGATGAGAGCCAGTTAAATCTACTGAACCTATCCTCTGTAGCAGAGGTAACTCTGGGTCTTCCTTTCCTGTGGTGGTCCTCATGAGAGCCAGTTAACTCTACTGAACTTATCCTCTGCAGCAGAGGTAACGCTGGGTCTTTCCTGTGGCGGTCCTCATGAGAGCCAGTTAACTCTACTGAACTTATCCTCTGCAGCAGAGGTAACTCTGGGTCTTTCCTGTGGCGGTCCTCATGAGAGCCAGTTAACTCTACTGAACTTATCCTCTGCAGCAGAGGTAACTCTGGGTCTTTCCTGTGGCGGTCCTCATGAGAGCCAGTTAACTCTACTGAACTTATCCTCTGCAGCAGAGGTAACTCTGGGTCTTTCCTGTGGCGGTCCTCATGAGAGCCAGTTAACTCTACTGAACTTATCCTCTGTAGCAGAGGTAACTCTGGGTCTTTCCTGTGGCGGTCCTCATGAGAGCCAGTTAACTCTACTGAACTTATCCTCTGCAGCAGAGGTAACTCTGGGTCTTTCCTGTGGCGGTCCTCATGAGAGCCAGTTTCATCATAACGCTGGATGGTTTTTGCACTTGAAGAAACTTTTAAAGTTCTTGAAATTTTCCAGATTGACTGATCTTAATGTCTTAAAGTAATGATGGACTGTCATTTCTCCGTGCTTTTTTTAGCTGTTCTTCTAAAAATATGGTATTGGTCTTTTACCAAATAGGGCTGGCAATCTTCTCTATACTACCTCTACCTTGCCACAACACAACTGATTGGCTCAAACACATTAAGATGAAAGAAATTCAACAAATTAACTTTTAACAAGGCACACTTGTTAATTGAAAAGCCTTCCAGGTGACTACATCATGAAGCTGGTTGAGAGAATGCCAAGAGTCTGCAAAGCTGCCAACAAGGCAAAGGGTGGCTACTTTGAAGAATCGAAAATCTAAAATATATTTTGATTTGTTCAACCCTTTTTTGGTTACCACATGATTACATATATGTATTTTTCATAGTTTTGATGTCTTCACTATTATTCTACAATGTAGACAATGGTTAATATAAAGAAAAACCCCTGAATGAGTAGGTCTGTCCAAACTCTTTGTACTCTTTGTACTGTACATTCTCATATAATGATCACAATGCTCATATTTAGATCAAAACAGATCAAAACAGAATGGTCCATAATGGTTGGTTGCTGTTGTTTACCCTGATGAAGACAGCTTGTCTGTCGAAACGTTGGACATAAATATTTTTGCATATGTGCTCAGCTCTCCTTTATTTTTTTAAGTGTTCCACTCCGCTGGCCAGCACCTCGCCTAAATAGGAATGCGTTTCTTTCACCTCTAGATGGTTGTTGTTGTTGTTTATCATGTAGACATATTTATAATTTATAATAATCCCACGTCATGCCTCAGCCGACTGATCAGGCTCCCACGCCTCAGCGGAATCGTCAGGCTTTCACACCTCTGCCGGCTTATACAGCGCCCATCCCTCGGCCGGTCCGTCAGTTACGCCCAGGTGGGACGCCGGGTGGCACCCCTAGAGGAGGGCTACTGTCACACCTGCTCTCCCTCTCTGGCGCTCGAGGGTGCCAGGCTGCCCTTCATTACGCACACCTGTCACCATCATTATGCCCATCAGCACTCATTGAACTCACCTGGACTCCTTCACCTTGTTGATTGCCCCATCTATATCTGTCTGTTCCCCCGTTGGTTCCCCAATGTTCACTCCCTGTACTTGCTTCTCCTCTCCAGCGTCTGTCCTCACAGAAGCTCAAATTGAAAATCATTGAACAAAATAATGAGGATTTCTATCAGCCTAATCGAGGTGTAGATTACATCTTACATTCCAGTGTTCAAACTTGTAAACATGGTTGGATGGGATTTCTATTAAAGCTGGATTCCGCATGGAGTTGGCGACCATATCCCTCCCCATTTCTTGTGTAGTGTTTTCACTTTGAACAAAAACAAAGGGGTTTACCCTGAGACTCCTTGGGCTGGCCTTCTGGGCCATGTGTGTCTTTGCAAGAATCCCACTCAAATGACCCTGCTGCCCTGGAGCTGGAGAGAAAGTGAAAGTCACTTGCAACCTAGTATTACAGACACAAGAAAAACAAAAAGAGCATACAGATGAAGCCAACAAGCATCATTTTCTGTTGTTGGATCTGAATCAACTCAACCCCAAAAGAGAAAAAGACTGCTCATGACCAATCCATAAACTGGATAAACATTGGAATTACACTGAACTAAAAATATAAATGCAACATGCTACAATTTCAAATATTTTACTGAGTTACAGTTCATATAAGGAAATCTGTCCATTTAAATAAATTAATTTAGGTCCCAATCTATGAATTTCACGACATGGAATACAGATATCCATCTGTTGGTCTATGCAGTACCTTAAAAAATGGTTGGGTCATAGATCAGAAAACCAGTCAGTATCTGGTGTGATCAACCATTTGCCTCCTGCAGCGCAACACATCTCCTTCGCATAGAGTTGATCAGGCTGTTGATTGTGGCCTGTGGAATGTTGTCCCACTCCTCTTCAATGGCTGTGTGATTTCGCTGGATATTGGCAGGAACTGGAACAAGATGTCGTACACATCAATCCAGAGTATCCCGAACATGCTCAATGGGTGACATGTCTGTTGAGTATGCAGGCCATAGAATAACATACATTTTCAGCTTCCAGGAAATGTGTACAGATCCTTTTATCATGCTGAAACATGAGGTGATGGCGGTGGAAGAATGACATGACAATGCGCCTCAGTATCTCATCACGGTATCGCTGTGCATTCAAATTTCCATCGATAAAATACAATTGTGTTTGTTGTCCATAGCTTTAGCCTGTCCAAACCATAACCCCACTGCCAAATTGGGGAACTCTGTTTAGAACATTGACATCAGCAAACCGCTCGCCCACACGACCTCATCTGCCCGGTACAGTTGAACAGAGATTAATCCGTGAAGAGCACACTTCTCCAGCGTGGCCATCGAAGCTGAGCATTTGCCTATTGAAGTCGATTACGATGCCAAACTGCAGTCAAGTGAAGACCCTGGTCCGGACAACGTGTACGCAGATGAGCTTCACTGAGACGGTCTCTGAGAGTTTGTGAAGAAATGTTTTGGTTGTGCAAACCTACAGTTTCATCAGCTGTCCGGGTGGCTGGTCTCAGACAATACCACAGGTGAAGAAGCCGGATGTGGAGGTCATGGGCTGGCGCGGTTGCAAATGGTCTGCGGTTGTGAGGCCAGTTGGACGTACTGCCAAATTATCAAAAATGACATTGGAGGCTGCTTATGGTAGAGACATTAACATTTAATTGTCTGGTGGACAGCTCTGGTGGACATTCCTGCAATAAGCATGCCAATTGTACACTCCCTCAAAACTTGAGACATCTGAGACATCTGTGGAATTGTGTGTGCCACAACTGCACATTTTAGACAGCATTATATTGTTTCCAGCACAAGGTGCACCTGTGTAATGATATCCCTTTGTGCATAGTGCAGTTATTAATTACACTTAGGATAGTGTATTAATACATCCAGTCAATACAAAGATACAGGTGCCCTTCCTAACTCAGTTGCCGGGAAGGAAGGAAACCGCTCAATGATTTCACCGTGAGACCAATTTTTCTGTATTCAGGGTAGCCCAATTGAGACCAGGGTCTCATTCCCAATGTAGATTTTAAAACAGTTACAGAGTTTAGTGGCTGTGATAGGAAATAACTGACGATGGATCAACAATATTGTAGTTACTCCACAGTACTAACAAATGACTGAGTGAAAAGAAGAACAAATATTGCAAAACATGCATTCTGTTTGCAATAAGGCAGTGAAGTAACACTGCAAAAAAAATAGCAAAGAAATACAATTTTTGTACTGAATACAAAGCGTTATGTTTGGGGTAAATCCAAAACAAGTCACCACTGAGTACTACTCCTCATATTTTCAAGCATGGGGGTGGCTGCATCTTGTTATGGGTATGCTTGTCATCGCCCAGGACTAGGACGTTTTTGGGGATAAAAATATCTAATCAAGACATAGTGATTTATTTTCCATTAATTTTTAAATATTTTTTTCCACTTTGATATTACAGAGTATTTCGTTGACAAAAAATGATAATTACATTCATTTTAATTTTAAACAAAATGTGGAAAAAGTCAAGGGGAGTGAATACTTTCTGAATACATTATTTATTTAACCAGGTAAAGTGACTGAGAACACATTATCATTTACTGCACCGACCTGGGGAATAGTTACAGGGGAAAGAATGAACCAATTGGAAGTTGGATTAGGTGGCCATAATGGTATGGGAATTATTTAGGACACCAGGGTTAACACCCCTACTCTTACAATAAGCACCATGGGAGCTTGAATGACCAGAGAGAGTCAGGACACTCGTTTAACGTCCCTCCGGAAGACAACACCCTACATACGGCAATGTCCTCAATCACTGCCCTGAGACATTGGGATATTTTGTTTAGATCAGAGGAAAGAATGCATCCTATTGGCCTTCCAACACCACCTCTAGCAGCTTCTGGTCTCCCATCCAGGGACCAACGAGGACCAACCCTGCTAAGCTTCAGAGGCAAGCCAGCAGTGGGATGCAGGGTGGTATGCAGAGTGGTATGCTGCTGGCCCAAAAGATGAATTTGAAACATGGAGTCCATAACATTCTTTGGATAGAATATTGGTATTTTTGGAGCCAGAGAGCATTTTTTCAAAGGTTAATGATTCCCCCCCATGTACCATATATCCACCATATATACAGCAAAATGTATTGTACACTGTACAGCAAAAATATACCATATATAAACATATCCCAAACAACTGTCTGATGTGTCACCAGGAAGGGAATTAGCTCAGATAGTAGCTATCTGGGTGTGATGGGGAATTATTATGCAAGCTTCCCAGTGTTATCATAATTTAAACATCCCTTGATTTTTTCAGTTTTTAATTTCATTCCTGTCAGCTGGGGTTGTTTGGTGGATTAGTTTGCATGCCAACACACACTCAAGTTCGCACGCATGCACACAGAAACACACAGCAATTGTTTCCTCAATAGGGGATGCTTTTCAGCTAATGAGGAGAGAGAGAGGAGTGTTGCGTATAGCTGAAAGTAATACTGAAATTGACCAAAGGGCAAACCCCAGTCTGGCCAGTCAGGTGTCTGGGTAAGGCTATCAACACAAAGAAATGTGTAGCTGATAAACGTCATAGTGACAGACTGACAGGGCTTTTAAATTGACCCAAGGTCCGGACTGGGACCATAAATCAGCCCAAGCACTTCTATCACACTGGCAGATTTGTTTCCTCAAGCCCAGACACACACACACAAGGCCCAGGCACAGGTTAAGAAGCCACACAGACCTTTTCTTTACACAAAGACCCCATTATTAGCCAAATAATGATCCTTTCGCACAGAAAAACTATCACATTTTAGATAGGCCCACTAGGCTAAAGATGGCCCAGCCCATCTGGCATTTGCCAGAATTACCCTATGACCAGTCCATCCCTGCTTTACCATTTAGATAGGACTGCAGCAAGCGGGTATCTGAAGCTTTGAAGTCAAATGTCATTTCAGGTTTTAAGAAGGCACATTCGTGCCAAGCTATGTAAATTGTCTGCTGCTGCCTGCCAGTGTCTGGCTGCTTGCAAGTGATTGTGGGCTAATTAAATAATGAGGATATATAAAGGCAGTACAATCTTCAATGGAGACTGATCTGTTCTGTAACAAACAGTGAACAGCCCATTAGATGTTTTCAAATGTTTAAGCATAACCGAGAATGTTAACATGAACATTTTGGGGGTAGTGCCCTGGCTTGGTTGTGCTCAGTGAAAATAATTAAAGAAAGAATTATGATAGGAATAGGAATTGATACAGTATAGAATATAGGCCGACAGAATGGTTCCCCAAATATCCAGCTTCCTGTGAGGTAAGAATGTCTTCCTTGTTCTCTCCCCTGGGCTTCTCACCAGTCCATAGGGATTACAGTATCTCTTCAGTTACATTCAGAGTGCTATGTTTTACAGTCAATACTTAATCTAGACATGAAACATTACATTACTCACAATGCCAGCTATCGTCCATGCCACAAATAGACCTTAGCTACAAAATGGCCCCCGTTTTCTCATTCTGCAAGTCATTCAACATACGGCTAGTTGCTTTAGCATCTATTCAGGTAGAGGAGCCAATCTGTTCCATATCCCACAACATAGGAGGTCTCAAGTGTGGAGACCAGTGATTATGGCTGAGAATCCAGATTCCATAACGTTGCCTGATTCCAGACCGATGATTGATGGCTGTGATTCTAGATTCTATACAACATTCTAGAGCTATCCCTGGTTCCAGACCAGTGATTGATGGCTGTGATTCTAGATTCTATACAACATTCTAGAGCTATCCCTGGTTCCAGACCAGTGATTGAACAATCCCTGCTTGGCTCCATGCCTGCCATTGTCTCAGTTCCACGCTGGCCCTGGGATAGAAGGTATCTAGGCTAGCGACTAGAGGTCTGGTCTGAAACAAAGGCACAGGATTTATCATATTCCAGCAATTACTGAAGCTGGATTGTTTTTACATCTGTGGGAAGGAAAATAATAGTTTTTCAATTATATAAAAAAATGAAACACAAGCTCATCATGACTGGACACTTTAATAAATAAAATAACTCACTTAAATAACTAATAATGTTTACATATTTTGCATTACTCATCTCATATGTATATAATGTATTCTATTCAATTCTAATGTATCTTAGTCTATGCCGCTCTGATATTACTCGTCCATATATTTATACATTCTTAATTCCATTCCTTTACTTAGATTTGTGTGTATTGGGTATATGTTGTGAAATTGTTAAATATTACTTGTTAGATATTACTGCACTGTCGGAGCGAGAAACACAAGCATTTTGCTACACCTGCAATAACATCTGCTAATAACGTGTATGTGACCAATAACATTTTATTTTTGACAAGCTTAGGACCAGCTAGGCTTTGGGAAGATGGTGAGGATCGTGATTGATTGGCAGGAGGTTTCAGGTCAGGTTGAGAACTCCAGTATCTAAGTGCCAGGTTGGCATTAACCCTGCAGGATCTAAGTGTGCGTCTGAAATGTCACCCTATTCCCTTTTGATCATGGCCACTTGGCAGCCCTGCATAGACAGCTAGACCAGGGCCAGGGCCAGGTGTGGGTTTGATACACCATTGACAGCCTTGCGCTGTCTAATTTGAGTTTTGGCTAGCATGCTAGGCGTAGTAATCTCTGAGGATCGGCAATTCTTTTTAGTAATGGATTTCATGGCCTTGTCATTACAGGCAGGCGTTGCTCCCTTGAATGGTTGTGTACTTAAAGGAGGAGTATCCCAGACACTGCTGAACCAAGTGTTTGTCATTTTCCTCCTCCTCCTCCTCTTCTAGCCTCACTGCCAGTCTGTTTGTGATATCATGTCAACTCAATGTCACTCATTGTCATGCCAAACAAACTCCTCCACCTCTTCCTTCTCCTTCTTGTCCTCCTCCTCATTATCCTCTTTATCCCCCACCTTTTCCTTTCCGCCTTCTCCACCTCTTCCAACTACCTTCTTCTTCTTCTTCTTCTTCTTCTTCTTCAATGACAGCTAGCCTGATACATATCCATTGTTGTCACTTTTCCTAGTTATGGCACAATAGGGAATGGAGGAGCAGCAGCTTTCTGTCTTGGCCAAAGATTGATTGATAGCCTACAGAATATTTAAAAAACTGTTGGTACTGCTTTTGCTATGGTTTTCTCAGGGCAGTTGTCTCAGATCAGAGTGATGCTTACAGTTTGACAATGTTTGAAATGAAAATCTATGTGTCCACCTTCACAATAGATGGATCTCTTTAAAGTGAATGGCCAGTAGGTCTTATGCTTAGAACATTTAAGCACTACTACTGTATGTACAGGACGGGAAGTGAATATCTTTTGTTCTATAGTTCCAATAACCTATAGGGGTAGAGGTATGTGTCTGTGTCACGTTCTGACCTTAGTTCCTTTGTGCTGTCTTTGTTTTAGTATGGTCAGGGCGTGAGTTGGGGTGGGCAGTCTATGTTTTTTCTTTTTTCTATAATTTGGGATTTCTGTGTTTGGCCTGGTATGGTTCTCAATCAGAGGCAGCTGTCAATCCAATACTTAGGTAGCCTGTTTTCACCCTTGAGTTGTGGGTGATTATTTTCTGTTCTGTGTTTTGCTTCACTGTACAGGACTGTTCGTTTTTGTTGTTTTTTTGTTTTTGTTCAAGTGTTCAGTATTCATATTAAATACAATATGGACACCTACCACGCTGCGCATTGGTTTGACATTTCTTACTCCCCGTCACAGGAGGACGAAGACAAGCGTTACAGTCTGTCTCGCTTGTGTGTGTTGTGTGCTTGCGTGCTTATTGTGTTGCAGACTGATCATCAGATATACAGTAAATAAATCCTAAGCCTACACTCAGCGACGTGTTTTGTTCTGTCTGGTTAGAATGGACTTGAGCTCAAATCTGAGTAAATAGTCATTACTAATTCATATCCTCTTTTTTGTAGTTGTCTGAATCATTTTTAGCATGTGGGATGCTACATGCCATGTGAACATCTCTAACAAATGTTGTGACTTAACTTTCATTAATCTGATGACTGTTATTTATTTAATCCACTAACTATGTTTAATTGTTACCCAATTAAATTAATCATGTAACAATTTACTCAATAGGAATTTAGGGCACCACGTAAGACGTTGTTTAACCTCTTGAAACTAGAGGGCACTATTTTTATTTTTGGAAAAATAACGTTCCCAAAGTAAACCGCCTATTTCTCAGGACCAGATGCTAGAATATGCATATAATTGACAGCTTAGGATAGAAAACACTCTAAACTTTCCAAAACTGTAAATATATTGTCTGTGAGTATAACAGAACTGATATTGCATGCGAAAACCTGAGGAAAATCAAACCAGGAAGTGGCTTCTATTTTGAAAGCTCCATGTTCCATAGCCTGCCTTCACTCCATTTAAAGGGATATCAACCAGTTTCCTTTTCCTGTGGCTTCCTCAAGGTGTCAACAGTCTTTAGACATAGTTTCAGGCTTTTATTTTGAAAAATGAGCGAGAAAGATAACATCGCATCAGTGGATAGCTGGGTGTTCGCAGAATTTTGCTTGCGCAACAGAGTGGGGCAGCCATTGTCTCTCCCTCTCCTATTGAAAAAGCGACAGTCCCGGTTGATATATTATCGATTATATATTTTCAAAACAATGTGAGGATTGATTATATAAAAACATTTGACATGTTTCTGCGGACATTACGGATACTATTTGGAATTTTTGTGACCGCTCGAGCCTGTGGATTTCTGAACATAACGTGCCAAACAAATGGAGGTATTTTGGATATAAAAATAATCTTTATGGAACAAAAGGAACATTTATTGTGTAACAGGGAGTCTCGTGAGTGCACACATCCGAAGATCATCAAAGGTAAGTAATTTAATCTATTGCTTTTCTGACTTTCGTGACCATTCTACTTGGCTGCTAGTGTTTGTAATATTTTGTCTACTGAGAGAGATGTTCTTACATAAACGCTTGTTATACTTTCGCTGAAAAGCTGTATTGAAATCTGACATGCCAGGTGGATTAACAACAAGCTAAGCTGTGTTTTGCTAGATTGCACTTGCGATTTAATAAAAATTAAATATTTTTAGTAATCTAATTTGACTTTGGCCAGCGGCCAAAAGCCAGGGAAAATGCAGAGCGCCAAATTCAAATAAATTACTATAAAAATCTAACTTTCATTAAATCACACATGCAAGATAGCAAATTAAAGCTACACTTGTTGTGAATCCAGACAACATGTCAGCTTTCAAAAAGGCTTTTCAGCGAAAGCAAACAACGCTATTATCTGAGGATAACACCTCCGTAAACAAAGAGAGAAAGCATATTTCAACCCTGCAGGCGCGACACAAAA
Organism: Oncorhynchus tshawytscha; assembly: GCF_018296145.1. Lineage (NCBI taxonomy): Eukaryota > Metazoa > Chordata > Actinopteri > Salmoniformes > Salmonidae > Oncorhynchus > Oncorhynchus tshawytscha. The sequence continues at coordinate 1,296,603 of NC_056448.1, read as the reverse complement.
CGTAGAAATAAAAATATAATTCCTTTCCTTTCATGCCTTACCTTTGACGAGCTTCTTTTTTTGGCACAAATGGTCCTTTTGTTCCATTAATTCCGTCTATATATATCCAAAGTGTCAATTTATTTGGCGCGTTTGATCCATAAAAACCAACTTGAGCAACGTGACTACAAAAAATCTCAAAAGTTACCTGTAGACTTGGCCTAAACATTTCAAACTACTTTTGTAATACAACCTTAGGTCTTTTTTAAATGTAAATAATCAATCAAATTGACGACGGGATGATCTGTGTCCAATACAGGAGTAAAAAAACTGTAGCGTGCTTTCTGGTCTCGCGCCTCTATCTAACAGTACACTTGAAGTGATCCTCTTTCAAGTTGGCCGTACTTCTTCATTACACAAAGGAAAAACCTCAACCAATTTCTAAAGACTGTTGACATCCAGTGGAAGCGATAGGAACTGCAAGAAGGTCTCTTAGAAATATCATCTGGATGTGAAAATACTGCCTCCTGTCACCAAGAAGTTAACCGATGTTTGTGTTTTCATGAATGTTTATTATTACTATTTTTGTAATTTGAATTAGGCACTCTGCAATTTCACTGGATGTTGTCGAGGTGTGACACTAGCATCCCAATGATCCGAAAGAAGTTAACACAGTGTCCAAAGAAGGGCAGGATGTATACAGCATGGTGTCTTCTGTGTAGAGGTGGATCAAGAAATCGACCGCAGCAAGAGCGACATCATTGATATATACAGAGAAAATAGTTGGCCCGGGAATTTAACCCTGTGGTACCCCCATAGAGACTGCCAGAGGTCCGGATAACAGGCCCTCCGATTTGACACACTGAACTCTGTCTGAGAAGTAGTTGGTGAACCGGGCGAGACAGTCATTTGAGAAACCAAGGCTATTGAGTCTGCCGATAAGAATACGGTGTCGAAAGCCTTGGCCAGGTTTTATCGATGGCGGTTATGATATCATTTAGTACCTTGAGTGTGGCTGAGGTTCACCCGTGCACAGCGGAGAAGGTACGGTGGGATTCAAAATGGCCAGTGGTTTGTTAACTTGGCATACGAAGACTTTGGAAAGGCAGGGCAGGATGAATATAGGTCTGTAACAGTTTGGGTCTAGAGTTTCACCCCCTTTGAAAAGGGGAATGACCGTGGCAACTTTCCAATCTTTATGAATCTCGGACGATACGAAAGAGAGACTGAACAGACTAGAAATAGGGGTTGCAACAATGGCTGCGGATAGTTTTAGAAAGAGAGGGTCCAGATTGTCTAGCCCAGTTGATTTGTACGGGGGTCCAAGTTTTGCAGCTCTTTCAGAACATCTGCTATCTAGATTTGGGTGAAGGAGAAGCTGGGGAGGCTTGGGCAAGTAGCTGCGGGGGGTGAGGAGCTTTTGGCCGGGGTTGGGGTAGCCAGGAGGAAAACATGACCAGCCGTAGAGAAATGCTTATTGAAATTCTCGATTATCATGGATTTATCGGTGGTGACAGTGTTTCTTAGCCTCAGTGCAGTGAGCAGCTGTGAAGAGGTGCTCTTCTTCACCATGGACTTTACAGTGTCCCAGAACTTTTTGGAGTTAGAGCTGAGGGATGCAAATTTATGTTTGAAAAAGCGACATATTTGCGGGGACTATTCAATGATTGTGCAGTACGCCACAGGATGTTTTTGTGCTTGTTGAGGGCAGTCAGGTCGGGAGTGAACCAACCTGACTATATCTGTTCTTAGTTCTATATTTTTGGAATGGGGCATGCTTATTTAAGATGGTGAGGAAATTACTTTTAAAGAACAACCAGGCATCCTCTACTGACGGAATGAGGTCAATATCCTTCCAGGATACCCGGACCAGGTCGATTAGAAAGGCCTGTTTGCAGAAGTGTTTTAGGGAGCGTTTGACAGTGATGAGGGGTGGTCATTTGACCGCGGACCCATTACGGATGCAGGCAATGAGCCAGTGATCGCTGAGATCCTTATTGAAAACAGCAGAGGTGTATTTGGAGGGTAAGTTGGTCAGGATAATATCTATGAAGCTGCCCATGTTTACGTTAGAGAGAGAGAAACAGAGATAGATCATGAACAACGGCTGTCACGTTCTGACCTTTATTTCCTTTGTTTTGTATTTATTTAGTATGGTCAGGGCGTGAGTTGGGTGGGCAGTCTGTTTGTTTTTCTATGATTTGGGTATTTCTATGTTTCGGCCTAGTATGGTTCTCAATCAGAGGCAGGTGTCATTAGTTGTCTCTGATTGAGAATCATACTTAGGTAGCCTGGGTTGCACTGTTTGTTTGTGGGTGATTGTCTATGTTGATGGCTTGTTTTAGCGCAGCTCGCATTAGCTTCACGGTTGTTATTTTGTTTACTGTTTTTGTATAGTGTTTCAGTGTTCAGTTCTTTCTTTAATTAAACATTCAACATGGACACTTACCACGCCGCATTTTGGTCCTCCGATCCTTCTCGCCTCTCCTCTTCAGATGAAGAGGACGACCGTGACAACGGCATTCAAACACGTAAATACAAACATTTCTTACTCCCAATGGGCGGTTGTTAGTGTGCAAAGTAAATGGTTACTGTGAGCGTAGTTTCTAAATGTACGATAAGTGTTTCTTTCCCTTTCTCTCTATTTTTCAGGTTAATTCAAGTTTAATTTCCTGATAGCCTATACAGGTATGATTACTTATTAACATTGATTAATCAATGACATTTGCTTTTGCCAGCTCATTGAAGCCCAACTCCTACAGTACTGATCCAGTATTGACGGAAGTCCCGCCTTTGCAGGAATTCCGTGTGGTTTCAGTTTTCAGTGGTAAGTGACCCCTTGTGGTGAATAATTGCCAGAAATGTTTAATAATGAAAAGAAATCCACTGTGACGCCCAACGTCTTCTCACATTTGTAAGAACTGGTTACACTTGAATAATATCCAACCAATCTCAACTGATTGGATATTTTTGTCTCATTAGATGGAACAAGGAAGTTAAATTGGCAGGTTGTTCATTTGGATAGGGAACAAATTCATTTGTTCCAACCCATGAGACATGTCAATCTTAACCTAGACACAGCAACACTTTCAGGTTAATTAAAATTTAATTCCCAGAAAGCCTATAAAGGTATTAATCATTAGCATTGATTAATCAAGTCAATTTGCTTTTGCAATTTCATTGACGTTCAACCCCCACATTACTGATCCAGTATTGATTATTCATTCATGTCTATAAATAGATTAAATCCTTTTTGCAGCTTCCAGCAACTCAAAACCCAAACTTTGAATTTAAAAACAAATTATTATTTTTTTATAATGTGCAAGCTATCAGGGGGAGGTGGTCCCCATTCCCCCGCTAATTAGTGAACCCTCACCCATAGAAGGCTTGATCACTGACCTCAGCAGAGATATAAAACCAAACTATGCCATAAGCAAAAAAACAGCAGAAATTGTGAGACGTCCTCCAAAATAAACCACCAGGCACAGGCCTTGTAAAGGTTCTCTCCAGTTCAGCCCTGATGTATGGCCGCCAGCAGAGATTGACATCGTTCCAGTACAGCAGAAGCACAAGCAAGAAACGGTTGGCGCGAAGGGACAGGTGGAGAGAACCGGGAAACTAACGACAAAAGCAGAAAAGGGAAAAATACTGCTAGCCATGGAACTGCGTTTAAAAACATAACAATTAAAAGTCATGATAAATACTTATAACGACAAACAAGCACAAACTCATCATCCACCGGAACAACTCGTTTTAGCCAAATCTAAACACATTGAAGTCCACGCAAAACTAGATAAATCGGACGAGTTATCTACAAACGGGCACGCAACTTGATAACATGCATGCAGTTTTGATGAACGGAATTCCAGAACAATCACGCGGTACATTGTGACTACCTAACCAAGCATCCGAGCTCGCACCTGGAGCTTGGTACACGAAGGAGTGAAGACGACAAAAGTTTTCGGATTTTGCCTCTCTTAGGTGTCCCTCAGTCTTCTTCTCTTGGACATTCGGCACAGAGTAGTATGGTGCCTCCTCGCCGCCAAAGCCACTTGGCAAGGAACGCCTTGACAAAATCGTCAAAAACCTCTGCACCTTTGACCCCGTTCCAGGGAAGCCAAGCGAGTCGTTAACAGACAGAAGATGCCTTGGATGGCTACCCGAACGCTTCCTATACTGACAGGCTTTACCTGTTGAATACAATGTCGACACATGACAAGGTTCATCCGTCTACAACAGCAACACGTGCAAAACGACTATGCAAAACTTGCCACGGCTTTGAAAATAGAATTCAGTGGTTCATCAACTTGCAAACAGGACAGCTAACACTGTCAAACAAGCTTGGAATGAACACCCACAAGCAAACTATCATTGGCTTCATTCACCTCACTTTGGCCTACTCACTGATACAGGAATGGAAGAGCTATTGCCATTCAAATAAATTTTTCTGTTGAACATGTATCCCCGATTCATTAACTATTAGCCCTGACAGCTCAGGTTTTAAAGATTGAACAGGAGAAGTCACTCCAGTTACAGTGTGCGTTAACAGAGATAGGAGCGTTGAGTGATGACGCACAACAAAAAAGTATCTATCACGAAACCACGATACCAGTAACCACCGCGGTCAAAATAGCTGTAAAGTATGTCATCAGCAAAATGACTACCACTACAATCAACCTGACCTCTACGTTCCTGCACCCCACCCACACGAAGTGTTAAGGCAAAATGGTAAAAAAGGTTCAATGGCGACCGAAACATAGACCAATACTCTCTAGAAGCTCGGCTAATACCAGCACAAAAGCGCCAATTGTTTTTGAAAATGGCAAAAAGGTAAGTCACCATAACTAGGTGTGGATTTGCTGGACAACAGCTCCGCAAAAATGAACTCCATTAGCAAGCACGGAAACAATCAAATGACTTCCGCTCTCACTTGAGACCCTCTGCAGGGCCCGCTCGATCAAGAAACAAGCCCACATGCTTTGACTATTGACTCGGATACAAATATTGCGAAGCACAAGGTTAACATCGCAATAGCCAATTCCACTCTTTTAAACATGAACACAATTGACACATCATGTCGATATCAACATTCACTCCACTTTGTGGGGAATATGACAACAAAACCCAACTCAAAGAGGCCATACCTGGAAACAGTCCTGGAAGACTGCTTAACCTGTGACTGCTTAACATTGTTCAATGATCTAAAAAGGGCTTTGAACCCAATGTGTCGGAACGATGCGACACTGAACTTCGAGGTTCCACTCAGACTACCTCGCCTCTCACAATGCGACTCATGCTGAAACTACACTTCCAAGACATATCGCTTGTTCACACTGTGTATGTTACCAGCCTCGACTGAACATCTGCTACTCGGAGCAGACTTGCTGGACAGTCACCCACAAGGAGTATCTGTCGACAGAACCCCTTGGGCAAAAGACATTTTGATACCTCTTGGTGCAGAATCGGACTCAGGCAGATATTAACATATCTCGTCACATTCAATCAGCAAACCTGATTGACTCTTATTTTCATGATTTCGAGCCAGCAGTCACTGAGTGAGCAACTTCCCTCCTTTTGGAGGCATGCGATGCTGTCATTAAATTAATTTCTCTTGTCCTCCAGACACTTCTCAAGCACTGCGACCATCTCAGGAATAAAAGCATCAATGTGCAGAGTGAACTCTGCATTCGATTATACACTTTCCACTTTGAAAGGGAATCTAACCCCTTTCTATGACATCAGTCCTGCCACTGACCCGATGACTCTGCCATATCGCAGAAAAACATCCTTGTCTCAGTTCGCAGGTGATGGAACAGTTGCCACATGCAACTGGTGACTGGCATGCCAAGACAGTCTCGTTTTGAGGCACAAACACACAGAGATTTGGTTAAAAGATTACAGCCAGTCTAGTAACAACGGGTCCAACACTGTACGAGACCGCCTGATCAGGAAACAAATTTTGTTGTAAACTTCCCCACGAGAACATAGAGGAGCAGACAAGACCCTCGACGGGGTTAACCTAAGAATATATCTGATATATCACTGAGGTATACCACACTGGTCATAAGTGGACTTTCCACCTCCAAAAACAAAATGGTGACAATAATCATTCCGTTCTATGTGTAGTCTCAACTACAATGCAACTAGTAAAATGCTCTAATCATTTGTTCTGGTAGGGTAACATTTCTGAATGAATTGGTAGGGAAGCTGGTTCCTTTGGGTACCAGTACCAATGCCAGCAACAGTCAGTCCAACCACAATCAGTAAGAAGGTTAGAGATCTATCAATTCAAATTGCCATTGATAGAGGAGGTAGTAGTCACTCAGATTGCAACACGTGGAAGGGAGTCTCCAAAACACTCTTCTGATGGATAACACACATGCCTCTAACAAATAGAACCCTCCATTCAGGAGGAACGTTAACTTGTAGTCATGAACAATGACCACAACGACTGGTTCAGTGCTTATAGAGTACTTCCTTCACGAGGTTAGCCCCTCCATGGATAACATAGCTATGAGATAGACTCCTTCATACCTATCGCCACTACAATGGTGTAAGACACATTGACTTGCAGTAAAACCACTAGAGGTCCCCTTGGCATATGACTTGAGCTCGGCACCAATTCTTACAGAGACACAGTTAATGACACTGAAATGATCTGATGAAGTCAGACTCATTCTGAACAGGTTGCAGCCTGCTATGATACTTGGTTTTCGTTCCCTTGGCATGTGCAAGCATAAACGCACATGAACAATGGAACATTTAAAGAGGAATTATACTAGGATCACTTAAGGGTTCGAGCAAAATACCAGCCTTGGTAAAGTTACAAATTTACTCTGAAGCCCTTTCACTCTACAGCTACATTAATCACCCGTTTCTCCCCATGGGTCCATAGGTGATCCCTGTAGACTGTCCAAAGTTGGTGCCTTACAGCTGTAGGCTTATCATGTAGTTATCAACTTAGGATGGTGCCATAAGCAACACACCCCTAAGTAGTTTCGTCCTAGATGTGACATTAGACAAAATGTCATGATAGAGTCATTTAGCCAAGACCGTGGACGTATATAGAATATATTCCCATTAGATGATTAAGGTGTGGTAACTATATTTTGTATATATTTAGTTTGCTTTTATTCATTTTTGTTTCATTTTCTTTGACACTTAGAAAGTGATAGAGCCACATACAAGTTCCCCATATAACCACCAGTTAGTGCCACAACACCGCCCATTTGGGGAAGAAATGTAATGATGTATTTGGTGATTGTTGTTAGTGAGTGTGTTGGTGAGTGAGTGCGTTAACGTCTGTCTAAGTTACATCCTAGATCCACAAGCTTGGACAACCGGACGGAACGGAGCTCCTCAAAAAGGACATCCCCTGGCCATTCTTGCGGAGGTCTGCAGCTTGCAGAAATCCTGCAGAAATCCTACCAGGGTAAACCAGCAGAAGGGGACTTCTACTATGATCCACAAACCAGGACAACTTGTGGTCATTTTTATGGTGGGTTGCAACTTGCAGAAGGTTGAACCCATCAGAGGAGGACTGTCATGGCTACATGTGAGGGTCCAGTGGCTCAGATCAGCTTGGCAGGGGTTGACAAATAACCAGGCCCTCACTCACCCATAAAACAGGGAAGCGGGGGGGCTGGGCTGATGCATGTGTAAAGTGAGTTTGGAACTTTGACCATCTACCCGAGGAAGAAAGGATACAAATCAACGTTTTTTTGTCACGTGCGCCGAATACAACAGGTGTAAACCTTACAGTGAAATGCTTACTTACCTGTTAGTCAGGCTTATTGAGGTAGTATGTACATGTAGGTATCGTTAAAGTGACTGTGCATATATGATGAACAGAGAGTAGCAGAAGCGTAAAAAGAGGTGTTGGCGGGTGGTGGGACACAATGCAGATAGCCCGGTTAGCCAATGTGCGGGAGCACTGGTTGGTCGGGCCATTTGAGGTAGTATGTACATGAATGTATAGTTAATGTGACTATGCATATAAGATAAACAGAGAGTAGCAGCAGCGTAAAAGAGGGGTTGGGGGGGCACACCTGTTCAGGAGTCTTATAGCTTGGAGGTAAAAACTGTTGAGAAGCCTTTTTCTCCTAGACTTGGCACTCCGGTACCGCTTCCCATGCGGTAGTAGAGAGAACAGTCTATGACTGGGGTGGCTGGGGTCTTTGACAATTTTTAGGGCCTTCCTCTGACATCGCCTGGTGTAGAGGTCCTGGATGGCAGGCAGCAAGAAGGTTACAACTGTTCAGAATGAGACTGATATGAGGTAACGATTAATAAGTGATCAATCTATAACTTATATATAACTTATATCTTCTAGTGATAAATTCAGGAGCTGGTAACTCGTTAAACAACTTCTTCTGTGGTGCCCCAAATTCCTATTGAGTTAATTCTCACATGATTAATTTAATCAGGTAACAATACACATATTTAGTGGATTAAATAAATAACAGTCATCAGATTAATGAAATTCAAGTCACAAGACACCAGTACCAAAAGTCTGTCTCTCTGTTTGTTACTAATAAAAATAAACATTGCCTTTTTTAACCAGTCTTAATAGAGGTTTATTGAACTTTGACTATGGTTATTAATTGATGACAAATCATCCACTCTCATAAAGATAACACTATTTTGTGCTTAGACTTGTTTAGGTGCAGTGCTAGCCTCATACAAACTTTACATTGTCTTGAATAATGGCTAAACGCTGTGGGCAACTGGAGTCAGTCATAGAAAATGTACTGAATGTTCAGCGTTTGTATTTCTTGATAAGATCAACAAAATCAGTCAGTGATTTCACACTTTTTTGAATCCAACCAAACAAAGATCATTATCAAATCAGACATAGGGATGCTCAAATACAGGTGGAAATCAAAGCTCAGGAGGTAAGTATAAAACCAGACAAAACAACCAATTTACACCATGAGGACACGACCAGAGTGGTCGAGACATACATGAAAGGTACAGTATGTAACTGTTGACTTGATTATGTGGATCAAAAAGTAAAATCGCCTATGGCAAGCCAGATGTATGAGGGACAGTTGGGAAAATCCATGTTAATCCTGTATGATCTGAAGTGCTTATGCCCCCGTGATGGCAGGCAGACAGACAGACAGACCAGACAGTAGCTAGCTTAGAGAGTTTTGGAAGGGTGAAGTGGAGCTTAGTTATTTTTCAGGGAAAATGATGTTCATGTGGTGTTTCTATGGGTTGAAAGAGAGTGGTGTGTGTTTGTGCATGTGTGTGTAAGCATTTGTGTGTCTGTGTGTGAGGAATGGCGTGGAGAGGGTCAGCTGGCCAGCCGATGGGGGCTTTTGCATAACTGTGCCATTAGATAAGGACAAGACCTGTCCTGCTGTCTCTCCAACCCCCCCCAAAAAATAAAATTCATAGCCTCCCCATTGGTTGAGGACATGGTCCTGTCCTCCTCTCCCGGTAAACCCCAGCCTCCCCTTCACAGAATGAGCCTAGCTATTGGTTAAGGACACACTCCCCCCAGCTTCCCCCATCTCCCCCAGCCTGATTGGTTAAGGACAGGACCGGTACTCTTCTGTGCTGTTTCAGCAGTGCTGCAAGGTTGAATATCCCAAAAGCATGGAGTACGTTCCAAATTGCACCCTATTCCCTATATAGCACAGGGATCTTTCCTGCAGCTCCCTCTCATTACCACACACAGTGCCCATCATAGCCCCTCTCAGTTCAGACTTGATTATACATTTCAGGCAAAAACGATAAACAAGACACTCACCTACATGTCCTGGCACTGAATATAGAACTCCACTTAATACAGAAAAATAGGAATTTCTAAGAGTAGGAATTTCTAACAACATTTCTGTGAAAATTTCTGTTAAGAAAATAATTGTATTGCCTTGTCATTGTCAGGTTGATTTGATTCAAAGTGTGTTTTTCTAGATGTCACATACGTTAACAGGAAACAAATGCCATAGAATGTCAATGGCCATTTAATATTCACAATATTTTGGGCCTCAATACGTAAGATCAATAAGTGTCATTGTATTCATCATGTTTTAATCCTTATACATCAATGTAAGAATGTTTGTATTCGAAGATTTAGAAAGCCGCAGTCATAAGTCTTTTTGTTCTTCCCGTGTTTTCTCTCCAAAAACAACACTACAACAGACACAATGTTCTTGTATTCATTCACACTCTGTTGTTCATAAATGTAGCTCACTTAGTTCTAGTCCACTGTCTCCCTGCAACCCATATGTGCAGCTAATTGGTAGTCTGTCTGCCTAACACAACTAGGAGCATAATGATACATAAAGATACATATACCTCATCACTAAGTGATGAGCAGCTAATTGGTAGTCTGTCTGCCTAACACAACTAGGAGCATAATGATACAACACCTCATCACTAAGTGATGAGCAGCTAATTGGTAGTCTGTCTGCCTAACACAACTAGGAGCATAATGATACAACACCTCATCACTAAGTGATGAGAAGCTAATTGGTAGTCTGTCTGCCTAACACAACTAGGAGCACAATGATACAACACCTCATCACTAAGTGATGAGCAGCTAATTGGTAGTCTGTCTGCCTAACACAACTAGGAGCATAATGATACAACACCTCATCACTAAGTGATGAGCAGCTAATTGGTAGTCTGTCTGCCTAACACAACTAGGAGCACAATGATACAACACCTCATCACTAAGTGATGAGCAGCTAATTGGTAGTCTGTCTGCCTAACACAACTAGGAGCACAATGATACAACACCTCATCACTAAGTGATGAGCAGCTAATTGGTAGTCTGTCTGCCTAACACAACTAGGAGCACAATGATACAACACCTCATCACTAAGTGATGAGCAGCTAATTGGTAGTCTGTCTGCCTAACCAAACTAGGAGCATAATGATACAACACCTCATCACTAAGTGATGAGCAGCTAATTGGTAGTCTGTCTGCCTAACCAAACTAGGAGCACAATGATACAACACCTCATCACTAAGTGATGAGCAGCTAATTGGTAGTCTGTCTGCCTAACCAAACTAGGAGCATAAAGATACAACACTTCAGTGATGAGGTATATGTATCTTTATGTATCATTATGCTCCTAGTTGTGTTAGGCAGACAGACTACCACTAGCTGCTCATCACTTAGTGATGAGGTGTTGTATCATTGTGCTCCTAGTTTGGTTAGGCAGACAGACTACCAAACTAGGAGCTGCTCATCACTTAGTGATGAGGTATATGTATCTTTATGTATCATTATGCTCCTAGTTGTGTTAGGCAGACAGACTACCAATTAGCTGCTCATCACTTAGTGATGAGGTGTTGTATCATTGTGCTCCTAGTTTGGTTAGGCAGACAGACTACCAATTAGCTGCTCATCACTTAGTGATGAGGTGTTGTATCATTATGCTCCTAGTTTGGTTAGGCAGACAGACTACCAAACTTGCTGACAGCTATTAGGTGCCATGTTTACATTGGAGAAGGTGACACATTTATGTTGATTATGTTGTGCAATGGAAGTTGTTGATGGTGAGCAAACTTGTCCAACTAAATACATTTGTTGTCTTAAGGGGGAAGGTGTTACAGGCTTTGGTTTCTCTATTTTTATGGTTTCAGGTTGGACTTTATCATATATAGCAAATTAGCACTCAGGGTGCACTGATTGGTGTCACCCTGTTAGTACGTTACACCTGTGCTGATTGCCATCTCATTAGTGGGAAGGTGTTTCACCTGTGCTGGCCCAGGTGTTATGTAAGAGTGGTTGGTCCAGTTTTCTTGATAGATGGGGCGGAGGTCTATGGTGACGACCCAGAAACTGGGATGGTGGTTGGAATAGCACGCTTCTTTGAAATGGAAAAGCGTTGCGTTTGCTTTTGATAAAGAATAACATCAAGATAAAGCAGCTGCTTTATGGGGACAGGGTGCCGAGAGTGGTGCTTATGGGCATCGTCACTCAACGCCTAGGTTTACCTCCAGTGTTACTCACATCCTACCCTTGTATGTACATTATGCCCTGAATCTATTCTACCACGCCCAGAAATCTGCTCCTTTTATTCTGTTCTTATAGCCTTTAGCCATACGCTTATCTGCCTCCTCCTCTGTTCCTCTGGTTATGTAGAGGTTAATCCAGGCCCTGTAGACCCCAGTACCACACCTATTCCCCAGGCGCTATCATTTTGTTGACTTCTGTAACCCCAAAAGCCTTGGTTTCATGCATGTTAACATCAGAAGCGTCCTCCCTAAGTTTGTTTTATTCACTGCTTTAGCACACTCCGCCAACCCTGATGTCCTAGCCGTGTACGAATCCTGGCTTAGGAAGGCCACCAAAATTCAGAAATTTCCATCCCTAACTACAACATTTTCCGCAAAAATATAACTGCCAAAGGGGGCGGGTGTCACGTTCTGACCTTAGTTATTTTGTTATGTCTTTCTTTTAGTATGGTTAGGGCGTGAGTTGGGTGGGTTGTCTATGTTCCTTTTTCTATGTGGTGTTTTTGTGTTTGGCCTGGTATGGTTCATTTTGTTTCTCTCGGTTTTCATTTTGTTTCTCTTGTTCTTTTTGTATTCTGTATTCATTCTCGTTAAATTACATTATGGATACACACCACGCTGCATTTTGGTCCTCCGATCCTTCCTACTACTCCTCCTCAGAAGAGGAAGAAGAAAGCCGTTACAGCGGGATCGCAATCTACTGCAGAGATGGCATGACAGAACTCTGCAGGCTATCTAGGTCTGTGCCCAAACATTTCAAACTTCTACTTCTAAAAATCCATCTTTCCAGAAAAAGTCTCTCACTGTTGCCGCTTGCTATAGACCCCCCTCAGCCCCTAGTTGTGCCCTGGACTCCATATGCGAATTGATTGCCCCTCATTTATCTTCAGAGTTCGTACTGTTAGGTGACCTAAACTGGGATATGCTTAACACCCCGGCCGTCCTACAATCTAAGCTAGATGCCCTCAATCTCACATTATCAAGTAACCTACCAGGTACAACCCTATATCCGTAAACACGGGCACCCTCAGATATCATCCTGACCAACCTGCCCTCTAAATACACCTCTGCTGTCTTCAACCAGGATCTCAGCAATCACTGCCTCATTGCCTGCATCCGTAATGGATCCGCGGTCAAACGACCACCCCCAATCACTGTCAAATGCTCCCTAAACCACTTTAGAGAGCAGGCCTTTCTAATTGACCTGGCTCGGGTATCCTGGAAGGATATTGACCTCATCCGGTCAGTAGAGGATGCCTGGTGGCTTTCAAAAGTGCTTTTCTCACCATCTTAAATAAGCATGTCCCATTCAAAAAAGGTAGAACTAAGAACAGATATAGTCAGATTGGTTCACTCCCTACTTGACTGCCCTTGACCAGAACAAAATAATCCTGTGGTGTACTGCATTAGCATCGAATAGCCCCCATGATATGCAACTTTTCAGGGAAGTTAGGAACAAATATACACAGTCAGTTAGGAACGTAAAGGCTAGCTTTTTCAAACAGAAATTTGCATCATGTAGCACAAATTCCAAAAAGCTTTTGGACATTAAAGTCCGTGGAAAATAAGAGCACCTCCTCCCAGCTGCCCACTGCACTGAGGCTAGAAAAAAATGTCACCACCAATAAATCCACGATAATCGAGAATTTCAATAAGTATTTTTCTGCAGCTGGTCTTGCTTTCCACCTGGCTACCGCTACCCCGGCCAAAAGCCCTTTACCCCCCCTTACAGCAACTTGCCCAAGGCCCCCCCAGCTTCTCTGTCACCCAAATCAAGATAGCTGATGTTATGAAAGAGCTGCAAAATCTGGACCCCTATAAATCAGCTGGAATAGATAATCTGGACCCTCTCGTTCTAAAACTATCCACCACAATTGTTGCATCCCCTATTGCTAGCCTGTTCAACCTCTCTTTCATATCTTCTGAGATCCCTAAAAAATTGGAAAGCTGCCGTGGTCATCCCCCTCATCAAAGGGGAAGACATTCTGGACCCAAACTGTTAAAGACCTACAGTTGAAATTGGAAGTTTACATACACCTCAGCCAAATACATTTAAACTCATTTTTACACAATTACTGACATTTAATCGTAGTAAAAATTATCTGTCTTATGTCAGTTAGGATCACCACTTTATTTTAAGAATTATAAATGTCAGAATAATAGTAGAGTGATTTATTTCAGCTTTTATTTCTTTCATCACATTCCAAATGGGTCAGAAGTTTATATACACTCAATTAGTATTTGGTAGCAATGCCTTTAAATTGTTTAACTTGGGTCAAACGTTTTGGGTAGCCTTCCACACTAAGTTGGGTGAATTCTGGCCCATTCCTCCTGACAGAGCTGGTGTAACTGAGTCAGGTTTGTATGCCTCTTTGCCCACACATGCTTTTTCAGTTCTGCCCACACATTTTCTATAGGATTGAGGTCAGGGCTTTGTGATGGCCACTCCAAGACCTGAGTTTGTCCTTTTTGCCATTTTGCCACAACTTTGGAAGTATGCTTGGGGTCATTGTCTTTTTGCAACCAAGCTTTAACTTCCTGACTGTCTTGATGTTGCTTCAATATATCCACATAATTTTCCTGCCTCATGATTCATCTATTTTGTGAAATGCACCAGCCCCTCCTGCAGCAAAGCCCCACACAGCATGATGCTGCCACCCCCGTGCTTCACGGTTGGGATGGTGTTCTTCGGCTTGCAATCCTCCCCCTTTTTTCTCCAAACATAACGATGGTCATTATGACCAAACAGTTCTATTTTTGTTTCATCAAAACAGAGGACATTTCTCCAAAAAGTCCGATCTTTGTCCCCATGTGCAGTTGCAAACCGTATTCTGGCTTTTTTTATGGCGGATTTGAAGCAGTGACTTTATCTTTGCTAAGCTGCCTTTTAGGTTATGTCGATATAGGACTCGTTTTACTATAGATACCTGTTTCCTCCAGCATCTCCACAAGGTCTTTTGCTGTTGTTCTGGGATTGATTTGCACTTTTCGCACCAAAGTACGTTCATCTCTAGGAGACAGAACGCGTCTCCTTCCTGAGCGATATGACAGATGTGTGGTCCGTGGTGTTTATACAGATGAACGTGGTACCTTCAGGCGTTTGGAAGCTTGCTTACAAACAAACAAACAAACAAACAAACAAACAAACAAACAAATTGGTCCCAAGGATGAACCAGACCTCTGGAGGTCAACAATTTTTTTTCAGAGGTCTTGGATAATTTCTTTTGATTTTCCCATGATGTCAAGCAAAGAGGCACTGCGTTTGAAGGTAGGCCTTGAAATACATCCACAGGTACACCTTCAATTGACTCAAATTATGTCAATTAGCCTGTCAGAAGCTTCTAAAACCATTACATCCTGTTATGGAATTTTACAAGCTGTTTAAAGGCACAGTCAACTTAGTGTATGTAAACGTCTGACACACTGGAATTGTGATACAGTGAATTATAAGTAATTATCTGTCTGTAGACAATTGTTGGAAAAATTACTTTTGTAATTGCCAAAACTATAGTTTGTTAACAAGAAATGTGTGGGGTGGTTCTAAAATGGGTTTTAATTATTCCAACCTAAGTGGATGTAAACTTCCGACTTCAACTATCTATCCATCCTGCCCTGCCTTTCTAAAGTCTTCGAAAGCAAAGTTAATAAACAGATTACTGACTGATTCGAATCCCACCGTACCTTCTCCGCTATGCAATCTGGTTTCCGATCTGGTCATGGTTGCACCTCAGCCACGCTCAAGGTCCTAAGCGTTATCATAACCGCCATCGATAAAAGACATTACTGTGCAGCCGTCTTCATCGACCTGGCCAAGGCTTTCGACTCTGTCAATCACCGCATTTATATTGGCAGACTCAACAGCCTTGGTTTCTCAATTGACTGCTTTGCCTGGTTCACCAACCACTTCTCAGATAGAGTTCAGTGTGTCAAATCGGAGGACCTGTTGTCCGGACCTCTGGCAGTCTCTATGGTGGTGCCACAGGGTTCAATTCTTGGACAGACTGTCTTCTCTGTACACATCAATAACGTAGCTCTTGCTGTTGGTGATTCTCTGATCCACCTCTACGCAGACGACACCATTCTGTCTACTTCTGGCCCTTCTTTGGACACTGTGTTAACAAACCTCCAGACTTGCTTCAATGACATACAATTCTCCTTCTGTGGCCTCCAACTGCTCATAAATGCTAGTAAAACTAAATGCATGCTTTTCAACCGATTTGCTTTCCGCACCCAATCACCCGACTAGCATCACTACTGTGGACGGTTCTGACTTAGAATATGTGGACAACTTCAAACACCCAGGTGTCTGGTTAGACTGTAAAAGCCTCCTTCCAGACTCACATTAAGCATCTCCAAAATTAAATCGGCTTCCTATTTCACAACAGCCTTCACTCATCCTGCTAAGCATACCCTCGTAAAGCTGACTATCCTCCCGATCCTTGACTTTGGCGATGTCATTTACAAAATAGCCTCCAACACTCTACTCAGACTACATCCTGTAAGCTTCCTATTCGTTGCCAAACCCACTGGCTCCAGGTCATCTATAAGTCTTTGCTAGGTAAAGCCCCTCCTTATTTCAGCTTACTGGTCACCATAGCAACACCCACCCGTAGCACGTGCTCCAGCAGTGTGTCACGACTTCTGCCGAAGTCATTGCCTCTCCTTGTTCGGGCGGTGCTCGGCGTTCGACGTCACCGGTCTTCTAGCCATCATTGATCCTTTTTCATTTTCCATTGGTTTTGTCTTGTCTTCCCACACACCTGTTTTCAATCCCATTCATTACCTGTTGTGTATTTAACCCTCTGTTTCCCCTCATGTCTTTGTCAGAGATTGTTTTATTGTCAGTGTAGTGTGATTGTTGTATAGGTGCGCGTCGGGTCCTCGTACCCATGTTTGTTTATGTACATTTAGTGTTATGGAGCATACTCCGTGGACTTTATTAAAAGACTCCATTTGACTCTCCTGCGCCTGACTTCCCTGCCACCTAGTACACCTATGCATGACAGTGTCACGAACGTGAGGAGAGACTGACCAAGGAGCAGCAGATGTTGAGTTCCACATATTTATTATAAAGTGAAACTTAGCAAAACAATAAATCAAATAAACTAACAAAAAAATGTGACTATGTGGTGCACATGCACAAAACACACAATATCCCACAAATGCAGGTGGGGAAAAAGCCTACCTATATATATCAACAATAAATAGCTGCTTCTAATTGGGAACCATATTAGCACCAACATAGAAAATCTATACTAGATCACCCCCTAGTCACGCCCTGACCTACTACACTATAGAGAACTAAGGGCTCTCTATGGTCAGAGCGTGATGAGCAGGTATATTTCACTGGTCATCCTCAAAGCCAACTCCTCCTTTGGCCACCTTTCCTTCCTGTTCTCTGCTGCCAATGACTGGAACGAATTGCAAAAATCACTGAAGCTAGAGTCTTTTCTCCCTCACTAACTTTAAGCATCACCTGTCAGAGCAGCTTCCCGATCACTGCACCTGTCCACAGCCCATCTGTAAATTGTCGCCCAACTACCTCATTCCCCAAATTATTCTTTTTATTTTATTTTAAATTTTACCCCTTTTTCTCCCCAATTTCATAGTATCCAATTGTTTTTAGTAGCTACTATCTTGTCTCATCGCTACAACTCCCGTACGGGCTCGGGAGAGACGAAGGTTGAAAGTCATGCGTCCTCTGAAACACAACCCAACCAAGCCGCACTGCTTCTTAACACAGCGCGCATCCAACCCGGAAGCCAGCCGCACCAATATGTTAGAGGAAACACAGTGCACCTGGCAACCTTGGTTAGCGCGCACTGCGCCCGGCCCGCCACA
Organism: Oncorhynchus tshawytscha; assembly: GCF_018296145.1. Lineage (NCBI taxonomy): Eukaryota > Metazoa > Chordata > Actinopteri > Salmoniformes > Salmonidae > Oncorhynchus > Oncorhynchus tshawytscha. The sequence goes on along the minus strand of NC_056448.1, from coordinate 1,278,807 downwards.
GGAGTCGCTGGTGCACGATGAGACAAGGACATCCCTACCGACCAAGCCCTCCCTAACCCGGACGACGCTAGGCCAATTGTGCGTCACCCCACGGACCTCCCGGTCGTGGCCGGTTATGACAGAGCCTGGGCGCGAACCCAGAGTCTCTGATGGCACAGCCCTTAACCACTGCGCCGGGAGGCCCGGGTGATTATTTGCACCCCAGTATCTCTACTTGCACATCATCATCTGTGCATCTATCACTCCAGTTTTAGTGCTAAATTGTAATTATTTCTCTGCTATTGCCTATTTATTGCCTTGTCTCCCTTATCTTGCTACATTTGCACATGCTAGATTTTTCTATTGTTTTTTTTTTCTATTGTGTCATTGACTTTACATGTGTTTATCCCATGTGTAACTCTGTTGTTTTTGTCGCACTGCTTTACTTTATCTTGGCCAAGTCACAGTTGTAAATGATAACTTCTTCTTAACCGGCCTACCTGCTTAAATAAAGGTGAAATAAAAAAAATGTGGCAGCGGTGTGTAGGAGGGAGATTCCTAGGTGTGAAGTGTGCAGAAGACCATGAGACAAAGGAATGTGTAGCATTGGGGAAAGTAGTAGTATGTGTTAATTGTGCGCCTATGGGGCTGGGGATCAGAAATGTCCCATGTGAGAGAGGCAGGTTGAGGTTTCCAGGGTTAGAGTAGTGCAGAAGTTGTCATGTGCTGAGGCAGTGAAGAAAGTAGAAGAACATGGGTCAAGGTGGAGAGTGGTGTGAGTAGTAGATCTGTACCAGTACAGATGGATGGGCCAACAAGTGATATGTTTCTGTAAGATTGGATTTTTAGCATTTATAGCAATGGTTATCAACTGTACTGCAGGGGTGGAACATAAGTTGCAGAAAATGTAGGTTGTGGTGGCAGCTGCAGAGAGGTATTTGGGTATGCGAGACTTGACATCAGAAGAGTTACGGGGTGTGTTAATTATGGCTCTGATCCCGCTACCTGTGAAATTGCTGAGCGCGAAATTCAAATGACAAAAATCATAATATTAAACATACATGAAAATACAAGTGTCATACATCATTTAAAAACTTCTAGTTTATCCAGCCACCTTGTCAGATTTCAAAAAGGCTTTATGGCGAAAGCACACCATGCGATTATCTGAGGACAGCGCCCCGTGCAAAAGCATTACATACATTTCCAACCAAGCAGAGGTGTCACGGATGTCAGAAATAGCGATCAAATAAATCATTTACCTTTGCACATCTTCTGGTTGCAATCACAAGGGTCCTAGCTACATAACAAATGGTTCTTTTGTTTGATAAAGTCCTTCTTTATATCCCAAAAAAAGTCAGCTTAGTTGGCGCGCTTGACTCAGTAATCCACCGGTTTCCCTCGTTCAAAATGCATACAAATGAATCCCGTAAGTTGCCAATAAACTTCCTTCAAACCAGTAAAACAATGTTTCTAATCAATCCTCAGGTACCATAATATGTAAATAAGCTATAATATTTAAGACGGAGAATAGTATTGTAATTTCCCGGAGATAAATAACGAAGTGCGCACCTTCACCGGAACGCACTACAAACACTACAGCAAAAATGGGAGCCACTTACAAAAACTACAAATTCGAGCAAATTTTTTCAAAAAACAGTGGAAGCCCTAGGAACTGCAATCTGGGATTGCTCACAGACACACATCCATTATTTTAACAGTTTTGGAAACTTTAGAGTTTTCTATCCAATACTACCAATTTATATGCATATCCTAGCTTCTGGGCCTGAGAAAACAGGCAGTTTACTTTGGGCACCTCATTCATCCAAACGTCCGAATACTGCCCCCTATCCCGAAGAAGTTAAATGGTGATGTTCCATCCTTTCAGGTTGTTGGCATGAGGTAGGACTAAATAGATTTAAAGTGGAGTAAGGTGGTGTTATTTGGATTTTTTGTGAGTAGTGTTAGATGGTAAGGTATTTATTTTTTTCAATCAAAGTATAAGGGATTTGTACTCCAGTCTAGTAGATGGCGGTAATTCAACATTGGATACCAACCGCCGTTAAACCTCATCGAAGAAGTCTTGAGAGATGTGGAGGGTCAACACCTTTAGTTGGCACTTCCTTTGATTTCGAGAGGCACATTATTTTGTCTGATGTTGTTTTGCTCCACCATTTTGGTTTGCTTCCTATCTTTTAAGTTGTTTTTTTGCCTCTTCTTGGGCAGATTTAGTGGGCACTCATGGTGGGTGTCTTGTAAGGTTCCAGATGTTGCTAGTTAAGTTTCAGTGGACACCCCCATGAGTGGCAACTAACTAACTAATACATCTATGATGTATACGGACGGCTAAGATAGTCTAGCTAGCTACATTTTCAGATATTACACATTTCTAATTTTGAGTCTTTTCATTTCAAGTTAGCATACTGTTAGCTAGCTAGCTGCGATCTGATTATTCGTATCTCAGAGCCATTTGCTTGGCTAGTTATAGCCTAATGTTAGCTAGCTAACATTGAACCTGGTTGGTTAGCTACCTGCAGATTCATGCAGGGTAGTAAAGTCATTGGTTGGGACTATGCTTCATTGTTTAGATAGCTAGCTACTTGTCTTAACAAAAGACTTCACTATGTAAGTAACTATTTTGGGTGCGTTCATAAATTCAGTCTGGCCATCTCCTCAGATTTCAAAGCACTCTTGTCTGAGTGTGCCAGAGCGCAGAATAACTGATGAATTTACAAATGCTTTACACCCATTGACTATGGCCTGTGTCAGTAAATGTCGGCAACAAAGTGCAATTAAATTGTTGCCAGCAGCACAGTTAGTCACCAACGCTTTGGATAACATAAACAGCCTAACCAGCTCTGCTAGGATGAGTAAAAGGGTCAGAGTTTGGGTGGGGCTAATGCTTAAGAGGGTATGAACAATGCTTAATAGGTGTAGACAAAGAAAAGCTCTCCAGTAGGTACCAAAACATTCAAAGGCCATTTTCTCAGAAATGAGGTTACAAGTTTATCAACTTTCAAAGCAGAATGACTTCCCCATTGTTCCTCATGCAGTGTATGATATACCATTTTGTAGCTCGGTGTCTCTGCTTTTATCCAATGTAAAAAAACATACATAAGAACAAATCAAGGCTGTTGGTCACATTTATAGAAATATCCTTCTCAAGAACAGACCTGCTTAGCCAGGTTTCAGAACATCAGTTGATTTAGCCCAAATCCTAACTCCATCAATTTTTGACAACTGGCTGCGTACATTTAAATGAAAAAAACCAAGAACAGATCTAGATTTAAAATCAGAAGGGGTTTGGAGACATTGCTTATCAGGACCAGGGTTAGGTTGCACATGATCTGATATCAACAAAAGAAGAATAACTAGGTACCTCTGTTTAATAACCATGCACCGCAAGCAAATTCTACTTGTGGGTTTCCAGACAATACAAAACAGTCATTTAAAACCTTTAGACTTTGGTAGTGCCACAAGTTTGTAGTGTTAACAACATGACACAAATGCATTGTGTCATGGTAATTTCCTGTATTACTAAGTGAAAGGAGAGTTTACAAACCACACACAAGTCAGAGTTATACTTTAAACTTAATCTTTCAATAATATGAGCTTCACCATAGCGCTGTGACTCTCAGATTAATTCAGTGTCTATAAATGAATTCTGAGAGTGTCAACATAATAGCAACTGAGATTTTTTATAACAAAGATCCACCCCCTAGTCGACATGACAAACCACAGATCTTAGGAACTGTTCACAAAGAAATATTTTTACTTGAGAGAGGAGTATCCCATAGCCAGACAGCATTAGCTATAAATTATCATTCAGTTTGCTCTCTAAGACAAGGTTCTACTTCTCGTTCTTGGTACTTCATATTACCAAAACATTACCTCATCCAATGGCATATATCAATTGTCAATTCTAGATCTCAAATACCCTCCTCCTGGACAAACCTCCAGAGAGTAGTGAGCCTCCATACTATCTCAAGATAAGTACAACATCAGAGGGGACATACAATGGTTCCGGACACTGCCATACTCCTCCCCCCAATGGGAAAAGGAGGGAGTGACTGAAGTACAGACATAGTAGAGCCCTTCACATGGTTTCACAGATATATTCATTATGAAGATAATGTTCAAACCTGACTTCTCCCTTCCTTATATTCTGCCTATTACCAGACACGTGAAAGTCAAGTCTGACCTCTCGCCTCTCTGGGCCCCAAGTGACTTTTTCCACATAAGCATATTATGAAAGTAAATAAAACATCTTATTTATCAATGTTACCTAACTAATTCTGATTCAGCTATGACAATTGGCACTTCGACGATTAGATAGAGTGAAAAAGAGCAAGTTCCAGCAGACACAATGTCTAATGGAGGGGAGAGCACATTGTCAGATGTACTCAGCCAGTGACAATGTTTTGAGTTCTCCAGAGTTCAGTAAAGTCAGTGCGCAACGCAATACCACTAAAATTGTCATTTTCTCAGAGAGGTGTAAGTAATCAAGGCCAGGGAGAGAGGGATTGTATGTATGTGTGTGAGTAGATTGGGGGTCGACTGAGGAACGGGAGCTGCCTCTGACAGCCAGGTGGAGAGCAAAGAGGAGCAGCTTGGATGAGACAATCCGGAGGGAAAGCAAAGGATAAAACCTAGGCCAGCCAGAGAGAGGGTTACTTTGGTAAACTTTGAGTAGGGAAGTGCAACTAATGATGAAAAATGATCCAAGTTGAAGGAGACCCATGATCTTTACACCAGCTAAGGTAAATATTTTGCACTACAAAACAAGGTGTCGATTCGCCCCACCATAAATGAATAGGTAAACTACTAGTCACAGACGAATGACTTGACATGCTGCCAGATTTGATATCTGTTCACAATTTGTACACAATGGATGTTTACATGGGCAAGTTTTTTTTCGACTAATTGGTCTTTTCAGACTGGATCAAAACACCAATTAGTGAAAGAAATATCAGAATTGGGCTGCCTGTCATGTGTCATGACTTCCGCCGAAGTCTCCTTATTCAGGCGACGTTCGGCGGTCGACGTCACTGGTCTTCTAGCCATCGCGGATCCACTTTTCATTTTCCATTTGTTTTGTCTTTGCTTTCTAAACACCTGGTTTCATTCCCCACATGTTCATGTGTTTCCCCCATGTTTTGTGCATGATTGTTTCTATGTTCATTCGGTACGTTATGGCTGGTTTTCGACGGGTGTTTTCACCCATGTGTAATTGATTACCGTTTATTGTTGGTCAAGTGTATTGTTACCTTGTGCCTTTTATTTTGCGTAAAGTAAGTTTCTCACTCACTCTGCTTTCCTGCGCCTGACTTCATGCACCAGCTACACCCACCTTCTGACAACGTAGCCTTAATACATTGCATAATGGTAATGTGGTAATGTGTAGATGCATTTCTGAAAATTTGGACACAATCAGAATGTGGACAAGACACAGGATGCATGTTAGCGCCAGGTATAAACAGGGCTTCTGTCTGCATAAGCCTTAAACATCATAAAAGCCAAGCTAACAATTTAGCTTACAGTGCCTTCAGAATGTATTCACATCTCTTGACTTTTTCAAAATGTTGTTACAGACTGCGTTTACAATAGATTAAATATACATTTTATGCCATAATGTCAAAGTGAAAGGATATTTTTCCAAATTTGTACAAATTAATATAAATGAAAGCTGAAATATCTTTGTTAGGGCAAACCTAAATAAGTGAACAAAGTTTTCATAAGTCACATACAATTATCTGTAAGGTCCCTCAATCAAGTAATGAATTTCACAGATTCCACCACAAAGACCATAGAGGTTTTACAATGCCTTGCAAATGGGTAAAAAGAAGCAGACATGGAATATCCCTTTTGAGCATGATGATGTTATTAATTACACTTTGGATGTTGTATCAATACACCCAGTCATTACAGAGATACAGGCGTCCTTCCTAACTCAGCTACCCGGAGAGGAAGAAAACTGCTGAGATTTAACCATGAAGCCAATGGTGACTTTAAAACCGTTACAGAGTGTAATGGCTCTGATAGGAGAACTGAGGCTGATCAACAACATTGTAGTTACTCTACAATGCTAGCCTAATTGACAGTCAAAAGAACGAAGCTTGTACAGAATACAAATATTCCAAAACATGCATCCAGTTTGCGAAAAGGCACTAAAGTAACACTGCAAAAAAATGTGGTAAAGCAATTAATTTTAGTCCTGAATACAAAGCATTTTGTTTGGGGCAAATCCAATACAACACATTACTGAGTACCACTCTCCATATTTTCAAGCATAGTGGTGGCTGCATCATGTTATGGGTATGATTGTAATAAGTTAAGGACTGGGGAATTCTTCAGGATGAAAAGAAAACGTAATGGAGCTAAGCACATGCAATATCCTAGAGGAAAACCTGGTTGTCTGCTTTCCATCAGACACTGTGTAACGCCCTGGCCTTAGTTATCTTGGTTTTCTTTATTATTTTGGTTAGGTCAGGGTGTGACATGGGGGATTCATGTGTTTTGTCTGGTCTAGGGGTTTTGTTGTTAATGGAGCTGTTTCCTTTCTAGGTAGTTGTGTATATCTATGGTTGCTTAGATTGGTTCTCAATTAGAGGCAGCTGTCTTTCGTTGTCTCTGATTGGGAACCATATTTAGGCAGCCATATTCTGTGGGTACTTTGTGGGTGGTTGTCTTCTGTCTTTGTGTCATTGCACCAGATAGGACTGTTTCGGTTTTCACATTTGTTGTTTTGTATTTTGTAGTGTTCTCGTTGATCGTCTATATTAAACATGTTGAACACTAACCACGCTGCATTTTGGTGTCCTCCTCTCCTTCAACGGAAGAAAACCGTTACACACTGGGAGATGAATTCACCTTTTAGTAGGACAATGACCTAAAACAGAAGGCCACATTTACACTGGAGTTGCTTACCAAGAAGACAGTGAATATCTCTGAGTGGTCGAATTAAAGTTTTGACTTAAATCTACTTGAAAATCTATAGCAAGACCTGAAAATGGTTGTCTAGCAATGACCTACAACATCTGAACTTAAAGAATTTTCAATATAATAATCCGCAGAGACAATTACTCGATGCCGACACATCTTTCTAGCTGATTTATACACTGAAGCTATGTTGTGCTTGGTGACCTCTGACTGTGTCATCCCAACATCGTTGGTGCCGACGTGGATAACAATATCCCTATACTCTTTACACCAGTTTTAGCTTTAGTCAGCACCATCTTCAGATTAGCCTTAACGTCGGTAGCCCTACCCCCTGGTAAACAGTGTATGACTGCTGGATGATTCGTTTTAAGTCTAATACTGTGGGCAATGGAGTCGCCAATGACTAGGGTATTCAATTTGTCAGAGCTAATGGTGGGAGGCTTCGGCATCTCAGACCCAGTAACGGGAGGAGGAGAGACAAGAGAAGGCTCGGCCTCTGACTCCGACCCGTTGCTTAATGGGGAGACCCGGTTGAAAGTTTGTCGGCTGAATGAGCGACACCGGTTGAGCATTCCTACAGCATTTCCTTCCAGAAGGAATGAGAAAATTGTCCGGATGCTGGGACTGTGCGAGGGGATTTATACTACTATCTGTATTTATTGGTGGCACAGACGCTGTTTCATCCTTTCCTACACTTAAATTACCCTTGCCTAAAGATTGCATCTGAAGCTGGGCTTGCAGCACAGCTATCCTCGCCATAAGGCAATCATTCTCCTGTATATTATCAGTACAGCTACTGCAATTAGATACTGATGAACCACGTCCAGATAAAGCATCCGGGGTGAAAAAGTTGAGAGAGGGAAAAAAATAAAATATGAAACGGTAATTAAAAAGTACAAACCTTAAAGTTGGCAGGTAGCAAAGTAAGGTTAGCAACAAACTGCACAGCAGCACGTAAACAAGTCGCCAGTAACTATTTTTTCAATTTGTCAGAGCAAATGGTGGGAGGATTTGGTGGCTCAGAAACCCGTAAAGGGTAGAGGAGAGGGCAGAGGAGAGACCTAAGAAGGCTTGGGCTCTGACTCCAGCTAGTAGGACAGTCAATATGTTGAAAGAACCCCGGCAGCCTAGTCCTCAGATTTGCTTTGTTAAAATCCCCAGCTACAATAAATGCACCCTCAGGATCTGTGGTTTCCAGTTTGCACTAGGCTACCTAGGCTACCTGCCACCCCATAATATGGTCAGCATTTAATTGTGAGGTATTCTAGGTCGGGTGAACAAAATGACTTGAGTTCCTGTATGTTCCTAGAATTACATCATGAGTCGATAATCATGAATCACACCCATCCGTCCTTCTGCTTCCCGGAGAGAGATGTTTTCCTGTCTGCGCGATGTACTGAGGATCCTGCTGGCTTTACTGACTCCGACAGAGTATCCCGAGAGAGCCATGTTTCCGTGAAACAAAGTATGTTACAGGACCCAATGTCTCTCTGGAAAAAAATCCTTGCTCTAAACTCATCAGCTTTGTAATCCAAAGACTGAACATTAGCGAGTAATATACTCTGAAGCGGTGGGTGGTGTGCGCGCCTCTTAAGCCGAACAAGCAAGCCACCTCGAGTGCCTCTCCTCCGCCAACTATATTTTAGGTCGACCTCTGGAATAAGTTCAATTGCTCTGGGGAGAGTGAACAAAGGATCTGCTCCAGGGAAGACGTATTCCTGGTCGTAATGCTGGTAGTTCTGGGTGAGTTACCGCCGCTCTAATATCCAATAGTTCTTCCCGGTTGTATGTAAGGACACAAAACATTGCCTGAGCTAATAATGTAATAAAATTAGTACATAAAAAACAATATTGCAAAGTTTTCTAAGAGTGATACTGCCATCTCTGTCGGTGCCATCTTCTTCTTACGTAACAACATTGCTGAGCTATAAAGCAAGGTGTTTGGGAGACATATCTCCTGGGGGAGAGCAGCCTCCTGTGGGGGTCCCAGATATGTGGAGGGACAACCAGTCGCCTGGGAGGGAGGTCCCCATGGTTGGGCTAGAGAGCTGGAGAGACAACCAATCACCTGAGTGCTGGAGGGATAACCAGGACGTACTGGTGGACATGGGCTCTAGAGTGGTCTACAAACTAAAGGACTACAAGCCATGGAATGTTGTCAAGGGCAACTCTAGAGAGGACTACAAACCATGCAGGAAGGAAGAGGACAGGAACCGGAAGAGAAAGGAAATGAAAGTTCAAAGCCGGTAGATTCATTTGTCTATTTTTATTACATTTTAATTTCAGAAAGCTGGACAGTGCATTGATATGATTAGGCCTACCAGGTAGAGGCCAGCCGACTCAGTTTGTGTCCCAAATCATTGCCCATTCCCTACATAGTGCACTACGTTTGACCAGAGCTCTATGTGTTCACTACATAGGGAATAGGGTGCCATTTGGGATGAAGATTCAGACTTGTTATACCATACCTGTAACGGTTTTCTTTAGGTGAAGTAGAGGCGGACCAAAATGCAGCATGGTGGTTATTCATGTTCTTTCATTTATAAAGACACTACACATGAGATAACTAACAAAAACAACAAACGTGAGAAAACCTAAAACAGTCCTATCTGGTGCAAACACAAAGACAGGAACAATCACCCACAAACACACAGTAAAACCCAGGCTACCTAAATATGGTTCCCAATCAGAGACAATGACTAACACCTGCCTCTGATTGAGAACCATATCAGGCCAGACATAGAAATAGACAAACAAGACATCCAACATAGAATGCCCACTCAGATCACACCCTGACCAACCAAAACATAGAAACATACAAAGCAAACTATGGTCAGGGTGTGACAGTACCCCCCCTCCCCCAAGGTGTGGACTCCTGCCGCAAAACCTGAACCTATCGGGGAGGGTCTGGGTGGGCATCTGTCCGCGGTGGCGGCTCTGGTGCTGGACGTGGCCCCCACTTCACCGTAGTCTTAGTCCCCCACCTTGTCCGCTTCCGTGGCCTCCTAGCCACGGCGACCCTACTTAATCACCCCACTGGACTGAGGGGCTGCTCGGGACAGAGGGACAGCTGCTCGGGACAGAGGGACAGCTGGACAGAGGGACAGCTGCTCGGGACAGAGGGACAGCTGCTCGGGACAGAGGGACAGCTGCTCGGGACAGGGGGACAGCTGCTCGGGACAGGGGGACAGCGGCTCGGGACAGAGGGACAGCGGCTCGGGACAGAGGGACAGCTGCTCGGGACAGAGGGTTAACTCTGGGCAGAGGGGCTCCGGCAGCTCTGGGCAGAGGGGCTCCGGCAGCTCTGGGCTGACGGGCGCCGGCACCTCTGGGCTGACGGGCTCCGGCACCTCTGGGCTAGAATAAGCCAGATACCACATCTTTCTGCTGTCGTATCACTTAAAACCTGTTATGGCTGCATCCCTTTGTTCTCAATTTCCACCTGAAGACATACCCAAATCTAACTGCCTGTAGCTCAGCCCCAGAGGCAAGGATATGCATATTCTTGGTATCATTTGAATGGAAACATTCTGTAGTTTGTGGAAATGTTAATTGAATGTAGGAGAATATAACACAGTAGATCTGGTGGAAGAAAAGAGAAAGAAAGAGCATACGTTTTCTGTTTTTTATTGTTGTAGCATCATCTTTCACATGTACTAGAACAGCCACACAGTCAGATAGGATGCTGGAGATCATTTTGATGGATAACACAAGAGGGCAACTGTAGGTGTGCAAAGTTTCAACCTGATAACTTCAGGAATGGGTGAGCTACATGACATTTAGCATGAAGTCACCCAGGTGTCCCACACAAGTTGCCCAAATGTACCCAAGTGGCCGAATTGGTGAAATGACCTATAACTATATACAGCAGTGCAAATAACTATATACAACACATCAGAAAGCAATTCTAACACACACACACACAAAAACATGTTTAAAAAAATATTAGAAAATAAATATAGAAAAAAAAACAGTACACCCCTTGGAAATCCTCGTCACAGTATTTTGCTGCCTGTGCCCTGTCCATAGCAGTCTCTTTCTGATGTAAAGCAGAGGCAAACTGAACAAGTGGTGCATTTCATGCGACACAGAACACAACGACGCCTCCATGCTGTGCCCTTTTGGCCCTGAGGCACAGTCATGCCTGCAGTAATGAACTGTGGCATATGGACACCACTGGGGGCACAGGTAGAGCGGGCAGCTTGGCTCCGGGGCCTCCCAGTCGGAGTCACTATCACTGTGAAAGAAAACATTAAAAAAATATTTGTATTGTATGAGCCTTTTATCATCACATAAAATAAACAGATATGTATTGATTGTATAGAGCAGAGGGAACAGTCACTAAGGTGTTCCATTCAACTCCGGCCATTGTTGTGTGTATCATATATATATATATATATATATATATACGATTCCTCAAACAAAAAATCTGTCTCACTTTCACTTTTACTTTAGAGTTTGACTTCGCTTTACATGATGTATTCGCCAGGATATCTTCAATGAAATCGTCGAAACTACAACTTTCCGAAATACAGCTGCGTGTAAAAAGCCTTACAGCAATTCCTCTGATCGTCAAGGTGAAAATGGAGTTCCCTGCGCGTGCGATTACAACCAAGGATTTGTGGTCCAACCCCAAACCCTTTCATACTGGCGTTTACCTCAGCTCATTGGCTATCTACCCAGCTAGATTTCAAGAAGATCAGTGGTCATTGGGCAGAAATATAGTCAATCAATGAAGCTTCGCTAAAATTATTGGTGCGTAAGGTAGTCATCTAACGTTGAGTCAAATCAGCTCACTTCGGTCAATTCTCCTCGCAAAAAAAACAATGATGTTTGACTGTGTTGCAAACATCCAGAGGAATGCACTGAAACCCACCATGACTATATAAACGATTGTTTACAGGGGCGAATCACGCCGAATGCTCCGTAAAAAATTGATAGAGATGGAATTCACGGCACAAATAGTTTACAAAATGTTTAGATTTAGGCTATAAAAATGGATTTTATCAAAGAAAACGGCACTTCATTTGTTCAATGAGATACTCTGGAAGAGAAATAAGAGCAAGATATCAGAATGTAAGTCATAATTTTACCTTCAGATGTGAATGTGTAAAAACTGTCATGGCGGAAAATGTTTCTGTTCTTGATTGCTCTTCTCAAACAAAAGCATGGGATTTGTTCTCTGTAATAGCTATTTTAAATTGGAAAACGTAGTTTGATTACCAAGATTGTAATCTTTTGAAGGGTGTAAGACACTTGCATTTTCAAGAATGTTTAAAGACCAGTAGATGTCATGCTTGATCCCGGTCTTGGCTGGAGAGTGTTTCTGATTAAGTCCACTAGATGGAAGTGATGATCCATACTCGGGCTCCTGCTGATGCTTTTTTCTTCTGTAAAGCGATCCAAAAAGTTACAGGTAAGTTCCAGAAGGCTCAATATAATAATATCAGTAGCAAAGTGAATATCTACATTTACTGGTGATTATCTTCAGGCATCCCTGTCTGATTAGCTGCTTGTGATCTGATAATTATTATCTACATGACACAATATACAGTATTTACATTTTTTACATTTTTTTATTTATCCTTTATTTAACTAGGCAAGTCAGTTAAGAACAAATTCTTATTTATAATGATGGCCTACCCTGGCCAAACCTGGAAGACGCTGGGCCAGTTGTGTGCCGCCCTATAGAACCCTCAACCACGGCCGGATGTGATACAGCCTGGATTCAAACCAGGGACTGTAGTGATGCCTCTTGCACTGAGATGCTGTGCCTTACACCGCTGCACCAAGTATATACTGTATATATATAATATATACCAGTAAGCAGATGCTTTTATCCAAAGCGACTTTGTCATGCGTGCATACATTCTCCATTTGAAAAGGTGCAGCACTCACCATTTTAAACATATGCCCCACTATAAATTAGGCTAGGGAGGTAAGTGGGTGACACAATCCCCCTGCCATTCACTTTCCATGCTCTTGGAAGTCTGGATATTGAGGGATGCTCTGCTGCACAGCCCCCTCTAGTGAGAGCAGGTCAATGTGTCATTAATCTGGGAATGCTGTGTTCCTAACTCTTAAGTCTGTAGGCTAGATAATAGAACATTTTTGGGAGTGCTGTGTATTCCAGCAATAGGTAATTAGGAATTTTAGGGAATGCTGTGTTCTCTAGCAATAGGTTATTAGCAACATTTTGAGAATTCTCCCAGTGGGCTGTGTTTTCTAGCTATAAGCTATTAGGAATTTGGGAACAATTGACTCTTTTTACAAATGACTTGCTGCTAAACAGTACATTTCTATGAACACATTCTCTCAAAATGATTCTAGATACTTTTCTACTATTGCACACAATAATTTGCTTCATCATTGGGTTTCTTGACATAACTCCCCCCATGTTTTTTTTTCTCTGAGACTGATATACAACAATATTATGACCATACTATTGAAATAATCACATAAGATATCTACAGAGCTTGAGTACCTTAACACGTTAACACACTGCTGCCTAATTCAACCTAACCTGTAATTAACTAGGACTCTTCTTGTATCTCTTCATGATTATATTTTCCTGAATGACCAGAGGGTCTTAGTTTATCGATGTCATTGGCTGGACCCTCATGGGGGTGAAAATTGAGTTAGTAATTGAGTTTCTTCCTTTGTCCGGGTTCATTTCATTAGAAAGTTAATTTTCTCTCTATGGAATTTTCATGACAATAGAGATGCAAATAGCTCCTTTAGATGTTAGACAATAGAGATGTATGACGCTATTGGATCATTTAGACTCTGAATACCATTACTAATTAGTCCTCACAAATATTTGGTCTGCCAATTACACCAAGGGATCAGGAATTGGAAACGGGTACTTTGAGCATAACTCATTGCTGGATATAAGTAGATCTAAAAAACAGTATACTCTCAGTTTATCAGTATTCTCAGTATATCAGAGAAAACTAGATTGATCACTAGTGCATAAGTAGTATCTATACTAATAAGTTCGATAGCGATTGGGTCTGTATAGAGTCAGAGTTTTAGGTCTCCAAGTTTGTCGGCGTGTTGTGGAGCAGATACCTAAACCACATGGGGATATAGAGAGAGACAAAAAGAGAGAGAGGCTTTAACGTCTTAGTGAGTCCAAGGCTTTGCTCAACGAGGTTGCCAAATTAATTTACCAACTAAACAGCAGCTAGAACAACTTACTGGTTAGAACAACTGGCTATATAAACTCAAACTGGCTTCTTTTTGCTGGAAATTGCCTCATATCCCCAAAATGTCAAGTCCCAGGACCTGCAAAGAAGATTCAGCCACCAAAACAACTCCAATGGTCTTGACATGATTGCAGCAAATCCCTATGAATAATATCTGGAATAACCATTTGTTTTAGCTCATGGTTATTTAATTATGTGCTTAATGTTTAGCAAGTAAGTATATAACAGATAGTGTATTTTGACTATGTATCAAAACTTTTTAAATGAGTCAATCTTTGGCTCCACTTGTCCCATGCTATCCTCATACATTTGTAATACATTTGTTGGACAAGGTCTGTTAGCCTGAACATACTGTATGCCCTTCCACTTAACCAGGTAGTGTGTGGGCCCATAAGGCCTACATGATTTATGTTATTATTCTCTAGGCCAGTGGGCCTAAAACATTTACCACAAAGTGGTTCAACACAGTCCAGTGTGCCTCAGTGAAGAGCTGCCTGTCATTGTCTGTGTAGACTAAAGCACATTCATTATGAGGAGCAGTCCTCTCTCATTATTTATAGACACACTAAACCAAGGGCCCCCAAACAATATAGAATAGATTCCTTTATGAAGACAAGTACCTCAACCTTCTATGACCACCGTGTGTCCCTCTGTCCCCCCTCTTCTTTTCAGATGCCTACACATAATGTAATGAAATATGTGGAGAGAAAACAAAGAATATCCTCAACTTTCCCTTTTCTCCCTTGTGTGAAACCAGACCCATTTTGAAGCCTTTATTTGTGCAAAGCCTCTCATTAACTCTGCTCATGCTGTCTTCCCCAGCTTGCCATTGGTTTAAGTACCACGTTCCACAGCTTGCCATTGGCTTAAGTACGCAGTTGTGTAATAAAGATACCAATTAGTCTCTCATCAGGTCCAATCAGATGAGACAAAGCCTGTGTAAAGATTACACTGGGCTGTGCCTCCCCTCAAGTTATCACTTAAAAACCATAAGGCATATTCAGAGCAGCTCGCTGCTGCGGGTCCATTCACCAACCCTCCTACTCCTTACCGGACCCCTTTGGACCTCAATCTCAGGGCCAGGTTTTTTTGTGCTGGGAAGATGGGACCACCAGGAGTCTCAGAAGGGGAGCTATTCACCACTTACTTGTTTACAGCACATAAAGCACTCAGCAGGACCCAGACAATCCCTTATTGTCCCCTACCTCAATGCTTCCTTAAACTTAGGCCCCAACAAGCCCCAAGAGCTAGCTTTCACATGTTTCTGGTAGACTAATTTTACGTTTAAAGGGGGTGGTTTTCACCTCATTAGAAACTAAATATGCACTGTCCTGTAATTATGTGGGGCGGCAATGTCTTTTTTTTAAAAATCGTCCATCAATGCAGCAGGTTTTTTGGGGCATTTAATTTAGAGCTCACTGCTGGCCACAAAATATCTTAAATGCATTAATTAGTGGCTAAGCAGAGAAACCCCTTTTCCTCCATGGCTTCGCCTCTATCTCTCTGCACCCACTGTTTGGCACAAGGTTGGACAGATTGCAGTGCTAATAAAATTACCCCAGTAATGTCTTTATACCAGCACAGTAACTCATTAATTCTCTGCCATTAGCTCCCGACTGGTGCAGCAGTCTAAGGCACTGCATTGCAGTGCAAGAGATGTCACTAGTTTGAATCCACGTACGTTGGTCCCTGTACGGGGATCGCAGCCATAATTAATTAACTGACTTGCCTTGTTAAATTAAGGTTAAATAAAATAAATAAATTGGGCATTAAAAAGATGTGCTCATGCCCTTTTATTTTGGTCTTCCTTTAATAATGTTTGCATATCTTACATTACTCATCTCATATGTATATACTGTATTTTATAACATCTATTGCATCTTGCCTATGCTGCTCGGCCATCGCTCATCCAT
This sequence comes from Oncorhynchus tshawytscha, assembly GCF_018296145.1. Classification (NCBI taxonomy): domain Eukaryota; kingdom Metazoa; phylum Chordata; class Actinopteri; order Salmoniformes; family Salmonidae; genus Oncorhynchus; species Oncorhynchus tshawytscha. Next base: position 1,262,771 of record NC_056448.1, on the reverse strand, counting down.
ATATTTATATGTACATATTCCTATTCCAGCCCTTTACATTTGTGTGAATAAGGTAGTTGTTGTGGGACTGTTAGATATTACTGCACTGTCAGAACTAGAAGCACAAGCATTTTGTTTAGCTCGCATTAACATCTGCTAAACATGTGTATGTGAACAATATATATATTTTTTAACAAGAACATTTCCCAGGACATAGACATGTCTTGTATTGGCTGAATGATTAACATTCTTGTTAATCTAACTGCACTGTCCAATTTACAGTAGCAATTACAGTGAACACATTTTTATTTATTTATTTATTTCACCTTTATTTAACCAGGTAGGCTGGTTGAGAACACCTTTATTTAACCAGGTAGGCCGGTTGAGAACACCTTTATTTAACCAGGTAGGCCAGTTGAGAACACCTTTATTTAACCAGGTAGGCCAGTTGAGAACACCTTTATTTAACCAGGTAGGCCAGTTGAGAACACCTTTATTTAACCAGGTAGGCCAGTTGAGAACACCTTTATTTAACCAGGTAGGCCAGTTGAGAACACCTTTATTTAACCAGGTAGGCCAGTTGAGAGCAAGTTCTCATTTATAACTGTGACCTGGCCAAGATAAAGCAAAGCAGTTCGACACATATAACGACACAGAGTTACACATGGAGTAAAACAAACATACAGTCAATAATACAGTATAAACAAGTCTATATACGATGTGAGCAAATGAGGTGAGATAAGGGAGGTAAAGGCAAAAGAAGGCCATGGTGGCAAAATAAATACAATATAGCAAGTAAAACACTGGAATGGTAGATTTGCAATGGAAGAATGTGCAAAGTAGAAATAAAAATAATGGTGTGCAAAGGAGCAAAATAAATAAATAAATTAAATAGTTGTTTGGGCTAAATTATAGGTGGGCTATGTACAGGTGCAGTAATCTGTGAGCTGCTCTGACAGTTGGTGCTTAAAGCTAGTGAGGGAGATAAGTGTTTCCAGTTTCAGAGATTTTTGTAGTTCGTTCCAGTCATTGGCAGCGGAGAACTGGAAGGAGAGGCGGCCAAAGAAAGAATTGGTTTTGGGGGTGACTAGAGAGATATACCTGCTGGAGCGTGTGCTACAGGTGGGAGATGCTATGGTGACCAGCGAGCTGAGATAAGGGGGGACTTTACCTAGCAGGGTCTTGTAGATGACATGGAGCCAGTGGGTTTGGCGACGAGTATGAAGCGAGGGCCAGCCAACGAGAGCGTACAGGTCGCAATGGTGGGTAGTATATGGGGCTTTGGTGACAAAACGGATGGCACTGTGATAGACTGCATCCAATTTGTTGAGTAGGGCATTGGAGGCTATTTTGTAAATGACATCGCCAAAGTTGAGGATTGGTAGGATGGTCAGTTTTACAAGGGTATGTTTGGCAGCATGAGTGAAGGATGCTTTGTTGCGAAATAGGAAGCCAATTCTAGATTTAACTTTGGATTGGAGCTGTTTGATATGGGTCTGGAAGGAGAGTTTACAGTCTAACCAGACACCTAAGTATTTGTAGTTGTCCACGTATTCTAAGTCAGAGCCGTCCAGAGTAGTGATGTTGGACAGGCGGGTAGGTGCAGGTAGCGATCGGTTGAAGAGCATGCATTTAGTTTTACTTGTATTTAAGAGCAATTGGAGGCCACGGAAGAAGAGTTGTATGGCATTGAAGCTTGCCTGGAGGGTTGTTAACACAGTGTCCAAAGAAGGGCCAGAAGTATACAGAATGGTGTCGTCTGCGTAGAGGTGGATCAGAGACTCACCAGCGGCAAGAGCGACCTCATTGATGTATACAGAGAAGAGAGTCGGTCCAATAATTTAACCCTGTGGCACCCCCATAGAGACTGCCAGAGGTCCGGACAGCAGACCCTCCGATTTGACACACTGAACTCTATCAGGGAAGTAGTTGGTGAACCAGGCGAGGCAATCATTTGAGAAACCAAGGCTGTCGAGTCTGCCGATGAGGATGTGGTGAGTAATGTTTCTTAACGATGGCGGTTAAGATATCGTTTAGGACCTTGAGTGTGGCTGAGGTGCACCCATGACCAGCTCTGAAACCAGATTGCATAGCAGAGAAGGTATGGTGAGATTCAAAATGGTCTATAATCTGTTTGTTGACTTGGCTTTCGAAGACCTTAGAAAGGCATGGTAGGATGGATAGTCTGTAGCAGTTTGGGTCAAGAGTGTCCCCCCCTTTGAAGAGGGGGATGACCGCAGCTGCTTTCCAATCTTTGGGATTCTCAGACGACACGAAAGAGAGGTTGAACAGGCTAGTAATAGGGGTGGCAACAATTTCGGCAGATAATTTTAGAAAGAAAAGGTCCAGATTGTCTAGCTTGATTTGTAGGGGTCCAGATTTTGCAGCTCTTTCAGAACATCAGCTGAACGGATTTGGGAGAAGGAGAAATGGGGAAGGCTGTGGGTTGCTGTGGGGGGTGCAGTGCTGTTGACCGGGGTAGGAGTAGCCAGGTGGAAAGCATGGCCAGCCGTAGAAAAATGCTCTTTGAAATTCTCGATTATGGTGGATTTATCAGGTGTGACAGTGTTTCCTATCTTCAGTGCAGTGGGCAGCTGGGAGGAGGTGTTCTAATTCTCCATGGACTTTACAGTGTCCCAGAACTTTTTTGAGTTAGTGTTGCAGGAAGCATATTTCTGCTTGAAAAAGCTAGCCTTGGCTTTTCTAACTGCCTGTGTATAATGGTTTCTAGCTTCCCTGAACAGCTGCATATCACGGGGGCTGTTTGATGCTAATGCAGAACGCCATAGGATGTTTTTGTGTTGGTTAAGGGCATACCATGCTATTGTTTGAGGAGAGTGCACAGTTATGTATTTGAAAATGTATATATTGACCAATTAGGCACATTTGGGCAGACTTGATACAACATTTTGAACAGAAATGCCATGGTTCACTGGATCAGTCTTAAACTTTGCACATACACTGCTACCATCTAGTGGCCAAATTGAGCTTAACCTGGAATAATACATTGTGACCCATTGTGACCTTTCTCTTGCATTTGAAAGATGGAACAAAACAAATGTATATTTATCTTTTACCAGATCTAATGTGTTTTATTCTCCTACATTTTTTTCACATTTCAACAAACTTCAAAGTGTTTCCTTTCAAAGGGGATCAAGAATATGCATATCCTTGCTACAGGCAGCTAGATTTGGGTATGTAATTTCAGGCAAAAATAAATAAAAAAAGGATCCATCCTTAAGTTACATGGAAACAGTTTGGAATCACCAAGACTCTGCCTAGAGCTGGCCGCCCTGCCAAACTGAGCAATCGGGGGAGGAGGGCATTGGTCAGGGAGGTGACAAAGAACCCCAATGGTCACTCTGACAGAGCTCAAGATTTCCTCTGTGGACATAGGAGAACCTTGCAGATAACTATCTCTAGAGCACTCCACCAGTCAGGCCTTTATGGTAGAGTGGCCAGACGGAAGCAACTCCTCTGTACAAGGCACATGACAGCCCGCTTGGAGTTTGCCAAAAGGCACCTAAAGACTCTCAAACCATGAGAAACAACATTCTCTGGTCTGATGAAATATTTAACTCTTGTCCTGAATGCCAAGGATCATGTCTGGAGGAAACTTTCCAAATGCACTGTGTCTACCTTTATCACACCAGTATCCCTGCACATTGTAAATATTGCATTGGAATTGACCCTGTATATACTTTAGGTTACTTATTTGTTGTGTGTTTTTGTTCCACCTTGTTATTTCTAGTACTACATTGATATTGGTAAATGCATTGGTGGCTTAGAGCTTGCAAGGAAGGCATTTGACTATACTTGTGGTGTCAGCATCATGCTGTGGGGATGTTTTTCAGCAGCAGGGACTAGGAGACAGGATCGAGGGAAAGATGAACGGAACAAAGTACAGAGATATCCTTGATGAAAACCTGCTCGAGAGCACTCAGGACCTCAGACTGGGGCTAATGTTCACCTTCCAACAGAACAACAACCCTAAGCACACAGCCAACTAAGGAGTGGGACAAGTCTCACTGTCCTTGAGTGGCCCAGTCAGAGCCCGGATTGAACCCGATCAAGCATCTCTGGAGAGACCTGAAAAAAGCTGTGCACCAACGCTCCCCATCCAACCCGATAGAGTTTGAGAGGATCTTCAAAGAAAAAAGTGGGAGAAACTCCCCAAATACAGGTGTGCCAGGCATGTAGTGTCATACCCAAGAAGAATTGAGGCTGTAATCTCTGCCAAAGGTGCTTCAACAAAGTACTGAGTAAAGGGTCTGAATACTTATGTAAATGTGATATTTCTGTTTTTTAAATACTTTTCAAAAAACTGTTTTTGCTTTGTCATTATGGGGTATTGTGTGTAGATTGAGGGGGAAAAAATACCTTAATACTTTTTAGAATAAGGACGCGGCTGGGCCAGCAGCCTTGTGAGAGTTAACACATTTAAATGTGTTACTCACATTGGCCACGGAGATGGAGAGGGGGCCAGCAGTCCTTGGTAGTGGGCTGCGTAGGTGGCACTTTATTATCCTCACAGCAGGCTAAGAAGGTGTTTAGTTTGTCTGGAAGCAAGACATCGGTTATCTCTATACTGACATTTCTCTTGTTTGATTGACTTGTGGAGGGAATAGCTACATTGTTTATTTTCGGCCATATTCCCAGACATCTTTCCAAGGTTAAATGTGGTGGTCCGTGCTTTCAGTTAAACACAATTGCCACCATCTCTCCACTGTTTCTGGTTAGGGTAGGTTTTAATAGTCACAGTGGGTACAACATCTCCAATGCACTTCCTTATAAACTCACTCACCGAGTCAGAGTTTAAATTGATGTTATTCTCTGAGGCTTCCCAAAACATTTCCCAGTCCGTGTGATCAAAACAATGTTGAAGCGTGAATTCCGATTGGTCAAACCAGCATTGAATGGTTCTAGTCACAGGTACATCCTTTTTGAGTTTCTGACTGTAGGACGGTAGGTGCAAAATTGAGTCGTGGTCGGAATTGCCGAAGGGAGGGCGGGTAGGGCCTTGTATGCATCGCGGAAGTTAGAGTAGAAGTGGTCCAGTGTCTTTCCCGCGTGAGTGCTGCAGGCAATGTGCTGAAGGCAATGTGCTGAATGAATTTAAGGAGACTTGTTCTCAAATTTGCTTTGTTAACTTATCTAGGATAGGGGGCAGCATTCGGAATTTTGGATGAAAAGCGTGCCCATATTAAACTGCCTGCTACTCAGGCCCAGAAGATATGATATGCATATAACTGGTAGATTGTTGGGGAATAATCAGAATTAGGTGGTAACATAGGTAAGATGTTTTATATTCATCATATGTTTGTAAGTTACTTCTCATCAGAATGTTATTTTTGTATAATACTGTGGCAGGGTTGCAGTATCTGTTCTATGTCAAGACTAAGTTGTTTGGGCCGGAGAGAGGGGAGAGGTCAAGCGTGTATCTCTTGGCTCCACAATGTCTGTGTGCCAGTTAGTGTGTCTCTGTGATCGTGTCAAGATAGGATGGATTTGATATATGCCTGTTGATATGGAGGATTGGTTGTATTTAGAATTGGTTGTATCTAAATGACAATTTGATATATATCGTAGGGTGGGGGTAATGTCTTGGTACCATTTTGTACCAAGGATGAAATAAGAGCTTTGTTTAGGAGACCAAACTGAAGGATAATTTATAGCCAACTCTGTCTGGCTAGGGGATACTCCTCTCTGAAGTAATGTCTTTTCTTTGTGTAAGTTCCTAAGACCTGTGGTTTGTCATGTCGTCTAGGGGGGGTGGATCTTTGCTATTAAAGGATCTCAGTTGCAATGTAGAGGGGGCTCTCAGAGAATTCATTGATAGACACTGAATTGATCTGAGAGTCGCAGGGTTGTGATAGAGCTCATATAATTAAAGATGGACTTTGATAATTAACTCTGACTTGTGTTGTGGTTTGTGCTCATGATTTGGTAAATAGAGGAAATTTCCATGACAAGATTTCAATAAAAAACACTATAAAGTTTCCAAAACTGTTAAAATCGTGTCTGTGAGTATAACAGAACTGATTTAGCAGTCGAAAACCGGAGAAAAATCCATTCAGGAAGTTGTTTTTTTGTTTTTTTTTTGAAGTTTTTAAAAAAGTTTTCTATTCAATGCCATTACAGTATCCATTGACTTAGGACTCAAATTACAAATTACAGTTCCTATGCCTTCCACTAGATGTCAACAGTCTTTAGAAATTGTTTCAGGCTTGTATTCTGAAAAGTAATAGCAGAGTAAGAGCAGTCAATGAGTGGACCCTGCAGTGTCACAGAGCTTTTTCATGCGCACGACCGAGAGAGTGCCTTTCTTGTTTACCTTTTATATTGACAACGTTATTGTCCGGGTGAAATATTATCGATTATTTAGGCTAAAAACAACCTGAGGCTTGAATATAAACATTGTTTGACATGTTTCTATGAACTTTACGGATACAATTTGGATTTTTCGTCTGCTTGTTGTGACTGCGTTTGAGCCTGTGGATTACTGAAGAAAACACGTGAACAAAACTGAGGTTTTTGGATATAAAGAGAGACTTTATCGAACAAAGGGAACATTTATTGAGTAAAATAATGTGTTCTGAGTGCAACCATATGAAGATCATCAAAGGTAAGTGATTAATTTTCTCTCTATGACTTGTGTAACTCTTCTACTTGGCTGGTTACTGTTTGTAACGATTTGTCTGCTGGGCGATGTTCTCAAATAATCGTAAGGTCTGCTTTCGCCGTAAAGCATTTTTGTAATCTGAAACCGTGGTTGAATTCACAAGAACTTAATCTTTAAACCTATGTAAAATACTTGTATGTTTCCTGAATTTTTACAATGAGTATTTCTGTATTTGAATTTGGCGCTCTGCATTCTCACTGAATGTTGGTAGACCAATCCAAACTCATCTCTCGGCATGTCCTGCCCACTCATTACATCAGCCAACCATGGCTAGCAGGAAGGTTGCTCACTTTTTCTGTGGCTAAACCAAATTGGCTCGTGATTTAACAATTTTATTCGTATTTACAGATGGCATACAAGCTTGATATTAAGGCACATGAACGTTAATGTGTTCGAGAGGGAATTTCTGCCAAAAAACAAGTTTTGATAAAACACTTTTTTTTACGTTCAAGCAGCTCTCCTGTGAATATGGGATTTGCGACATACGACTAGTTTCCTGAATCGGGTCACATATAGGTACTGTAATGTTAGCTATGTCTAGACATGTTTATAACAACATTTGTCTCCTGGATATCAAAGCATTATCTAATTTAGCTGGCATAATAGTGTAGCTACCTAGCTAAAAAAAAGACAAAAGAAAATCTGTTTTTTCCACAAAAGACTGGTGGGAGGAGCTATAGGAGGACAGGCTCATTGTAATGGCTGGATAGGAATAAATGGAACGCTTCAAACATATGTGACTCACCACCTGGATTCGGTCTTATGTAGCAAAATTTGAAATGGTGTAAAAGTAGCAACTCAGAGCTACGAAATGGTCTATCATACACTGCATTTTTGAGGAACAATGGGAAAGTAATTCTGCTTTCAAAGTTGATAAACTTGTAAACTCCCTTTTGAGAAAATGGCCTTTGAATGTTTTCGTATCTAGTGAAGAGCTCTTCTTTGGCTACACCCATTCAGCATCGTTCCCACCTTCTTAAGCTTTAGCCCCACCCATCTCGTTTTGCTCTCTGAGTGTTCAGAACACACACTTGACGCCCTGGCCGATGATTTGTTTACCTCTGGATAACATGAAAACAGCCTAACCAGCTCTACTGGCAACAATTTCATTATGCTTTTTTGCCGACGTTTAGGCCATATTCAAAGTGTGTTGTACACGTTAACTTAAGACATGTAGCTAGTTAGTTAGGTAAACAACGTGTAAGATCACACACACGTCACGTAACGTTAGCTAAAGAGCCAGCCAGCTAACGTTAGCTACTTAACCAAGTCAGGTAGCTAACAGTACACTTTAGCTTAAGACATACTAAACAATGAACCTAGCTAGGTAAACACTAAGATCACACACACGTCATGTTAGCTAACAAGCCAGCCAGCTAACGATAGCTAGTTAAACAACAATGAACAGTGCAAAATCATGTCATTACTACCCTGCATTAATCTGATGGGAGCTAACCAACCAGGGTCAATGTTAGCTAGCTAATATTAGTGTTAGGCTCTAACTAGCAAAGCAAACATAATGCTAGCTAGGGAGCCAGCTAACAGTACACTTTAGCTTGAAACGAAACCACTTTCTGTCCAAATTAGAAATGTGAAATATCATAAAAGGCTAGACTATCTTACCTGTATACAGTACATACTGCATGCGTAATAACATCATCACTACTATTGCTGTTACTACTATCAGGATCGTCATGGCCGTTACAAAGAACAATGAATACATAGCAATAGACTGCAATAAAATTATAGCTTTATATTAAGGATTTTGAATTCGCTCGTCAATAGGTCTTCAACGGAACGTGTCAAAATTAGAGAAATTACATATTTTGAATCAGCTGACGATAGCGAACAAGTTACTCCCCTTGTTTTTCAAATTCAGTGTAATGTTTACTTTGAGGAGAAACGTAGCTAAAACGATGCTATACTACTTGCTGAGTTGAGGGGACCATCTTAAAACTGCAATGCCTACAATTGCATATTAATAAGTTCAATTGTCGAACGCACCTTTTCAGGTTTTTACAATTCAATTAGACATTTTAAACTTTTCAATATTAACCTAGATGAACCAATAGCTTATCTCAGTATGATCTCAGTATCATTATCATTGATTAATCAATTACCAAAAACCAAGCAACTGGAACTCGGTACTCAAAGGAGTTTAGACGGTAGAAGGTTTCAGACTATACAGCCCTCGTGTCCCTCAGTCTTCTCCTCTTGGCCATTCGACACTGAGTAATGTGGCGCCACTTCGCCAACAAAGCCAAAGCTTAGCTTCTGCTCTAGCCCTTTCGGCCCCACAGGATTTCCCACAGGATGAAGCCAACCCTCTTCGCCCGCTTGGCACGTGAACGCCTTGACAAACTTGTAAAGAATATTCCCCACATGTGATCCCATTCCAGGTCAGCCAGACGACACTGAGCTGTTCCTAGCTGACAGAGGACGCATTGGATGGCTACCCAAACACTAAGGGTTCTGACAGTCTTTACCTGTTGAAGTGAACGTCGAATAGACATGTGACAAGGTTCATTCGTCTACAACAGCAAGACGTGCTAAACAACTACGCTAAACTTGCCACAGCTTTGAAAATAGAATTCAGTGGTTCTGAAATTCGCAAACACGACACCTCACTTGCTAACACCATCAAACAAGCTCGGAATGAACACCCTCAAGCTTGCTATCATAGGCTTCGTTCAGCTTACTCACAGGAATGGAAGAGCTGTTACCATTCAAACAAATGTTTCTGTCGAACATGTATCCCACCTTAATTACCTTCTTAGGCAAACCAACGTGGGCTGTAGGGGCCCATCTTACAACTCAGGCATCAAAAGCACGCAACGGTAAGAGCCCTGAAATTTCGGTTTTGAAGTTTGACCAGGAACACTCACTCCAGTTAGATAGTGAGGATATCAGGTATTGGAGTATTAAGAGATGATGCACAACAATGATTTCTACCACGAAACCATGACTCCAATAACCACTGTGGTCAAAATAACTATAAAGTACATCGCCATCGACCTGTTCGCTACATTCCTGCACCCAACCCACAGTTTCAGAGCACAAGGGTAGCAAAGGGTTAACTTCTTATGGCTGCAATCCCGTTAACGGGATGATATGACAACAGCCAGTGAAAGTGCAGGGCGCCAAATTCAAAACATCAAAGATCTCATAATTAAAAGTCCTCAAACATACATCAAATCAAATCACATTTATTTATATAGCCCTTCGTACATCAGCTGATATCTCAAAGTGCTGTACAGAAACCCAGCCTAAAACCCCAAACAGCAAGCAATGCAGGTGTAGAAGCACGGTGGCTAGGAAAAACTCCCTAGAAAGGCCAAAACCTAGGAAGAAACCTAGAGAGGAACCAGGCTATGTGGGGTGGCCAGTCCTCTTCTGGCTGTGCCGGGTGGAGATTATAACAGAACATGGCCAAGATGTTCAAATGTTCATAAATGATCAGCATGTTTGAATAATAAGAAGGCAGAACAGTTGAAACTGGAGCAACAGCACGGCCAGGTGGACTGGGGACAGCAAGGAGTCATCATGTCAGGTAATCCTGTGGCATGGTCCTAGGGCTCAGGTCCTCCGAGAGAGAGAAGGAGAGAATTAGAGAACGCACACTTAGATTCACACAGGACACCGAATAGGACAGGAGAATTACTCCAGATATAACAAACTGACCCTAGCCCCCCGACACATAAACTACTGCAGCATAAATACTGGAGGCTGAGACAGGAGGGGTCAGGAGACACTGTGGACCTATCCGAGGACACCCCCGGACAGGGCCAAACAGGAAGGATATAACCCCACCCACTTTGCCAAAGCACAGCCCCCACACCACTAGAGGGATATCTTCAACCACCAACTTACCATCCTGAGACAGGGCCGAGTATAGCCCACAAAGATCTCCGCCATGGCACAACCCAAGGGGGGGCGCCAACCCAGACAGGATGACCACATCAGTGAATCAACCCACTCAGGTGACGCACCCCTTCCAGGGACGGCATGAGAGAGTCCCAGTAAGCCAATGACTCAGCCCCTGTAATAGGGTTAGAGGCAGAGAATCCCAGTGGAAAGAGGGGAACCGGCCAGGCAGAGACAGCAAGGGCGGTTCGTTGCTCCAGAGCCTTTCCGTTCACCTTCCCACTCCTGGGCCAGACTACACTCAATCATATGACCCACTGAAGAGATGAGTCTTCAGTAAAGACTTAAAGGTTGAGACCGAGTTTGCGTAGGCAGACCGTTCCATAAAAATGGAGCTCTATAGGAGAAAGCCCTGCCTCCAGCTGTTTGCTTAGAAATTCTAGGGACAATTAGGAGGCCTGCGTCTTGTGACCGTAGCGTACGTGTAGGTATGTACGGCAGGACCAAATCAGAGAGATAGGTAGGAGCAAGCCCATGTAATGCTTTGTAGGTTAGCAGTAAAACCTTGAAATCAGCCCTTGCTTTGACAGGAAGCCAGTGTAGAGAGGCTAGCACTGGAGTAATATGATCAAATTTTTTGGTTCTAGTCAGGATTCTAGCAGCCGTATTTAGCACCAACTGAAGTTTATTTAGTGCTTTATCCGGGTAGCCGGAAAGTAGAGCATTGCAGTAGTCTAACCTAGAAGTGACAAAAGCATTGATTAATTTTTCTGCATCATTTTTGGACAGAAAGTTTCTGATTTTTGCAATGTTACGTAGATGGAAAAAAGCTGTCCTTGAAATGGTCTTGATATGTTCTTCAAAAGAGAGATCAGGGTCCAGAGTAATGCCGAGGTCCTTCAGTTTTATTTGAGACGACTGTACAACCATTAAGATTAATTGTCAGATTCAACAGAAGATCTTTTTGTTTCTTGGTACCTAGAACAAGCATCTCTGTTACATTTATCTTATACCGTTTTAAAGGTAGTCTTGTTGTTAATCCCACCACAGTGTCCGATTTCAAATAGTCTTTACGGCGAAAGCACCACAAAAGATTATGTTAGGTGACCACCAAACCACAATAAAAACAGCCATTTTCCCAGCCAAAGAGGAGTCCCAAAAGCACAAATAGAGATACAAATGAATCACTAACCTTTGATCTTCATCAGATGACACTCATAGGACTTCATGTTACACAATACATGTATGTTTTATTTGATAAAGTTCCTATTTATCAAAATATGAGTTTACATTGGCACGTTACATTCACTAGTTCCAAAAACAACTAGTGATTTTGCATAGCCACATCCTTCAACAGAAATACTTATCATAAATGTAGATGATAATACAAGTTATACACATGGAATTATAGATATACCTCTCCTTAATGCAACCGATGTGTCTGATTTCAAAAAAACTTTACGGAATAAGCAAACCATGCAATAATCTGAGATGGAGCTCAGAACAATAGCCGCAATGATGGCGTCAAAATAAACAAGAAATTACATGATAAATATTCCCTTACCTTTGATGATCTACATCAGAAAGCACTCCAGGAATCCCAGGTCCACAATAAATGTTTGTTTTGTTCGAAAATGTCCGTTATTTATGTCCAAATACCTCCGTTTGATAGCGCGTTTGGTATACATATCCAAACGCTCATTCTGGACAAAAACTTCAAAAAGTTATATTACAGGTCGAAGAAACATATCAAACGATGGATAGAATCAAACGATGGATAGAATCAATTTTTAGGATGTTATCATAAATGATCAATACTGTTCCAAACGGAGAATTCCATTGTCTGTAGAAAAGCAATGGAACGGGAGCTACCTCTCATGTAAATGCGCGTGACTGAGCTTGTGCCTGCTGGCAGACCTCTGACTCATTCCCCTCTCATTCAGCCCCCCTTCATAGTAGAAACATCAAACAACGTTCTAGAGACGGTTGACATCTAGTGGAAGCCTTAGGAAGTGTAACATAACCAATATCCCACTGTATCTTCAATGGGGGCTGAGTTGAAAAACTACAAACCTCAGATTTCCCACTTCCTGTTTGGATTTTTCTCAGGTTTTTGTCTGCCATATGAGTTCATTTATACTCAGACATCATTCAAACAGTTTTAGAAATTTCAGAGTGTTTCCTATCCAATACTACTAATAATATGTATATATTAGCATCTGGGACTGAGTAGGAGGCAGTTTACTCTGGGCACGCTTTTCATCCAAAAGTGAAAATGCTGCCCTCTAGCCCAAACAGGTTTTAACTAGCTGGCTAGATGTTGTTTTATCTTTTCCTGGCATTAGCTTAAATTGCAATTTTATTTGACCAACCTTATGATCTGCTTCAGACCGCTTGTGTTTTGCCTAAGCAGCGTAGCTACAATGCTGGAGCTGGTCCCATAGTTGATTGAGAGTGGTAGACCCTCTGCATTATTGTGACTGCATTGTCTTAACCTTCCCGTCTTAATCCTAAACATGGGTACACTCAAAGTGTCTGACAGTTATTGGCGTCTCCTCACAGGATTTGTTGCAGGTTGGGGGAGGAGGGGAGGGTTCACACCGTGCTGGGCTATTAAACAATTATTTCGTAAAGGTTGAACAGTCTATTGTTCAGCTAATAGCCCATCCTGCTAGCTTGTGAAAAACAAATAATAATTATTTTCCCCCTTTCCACATGTTAAAGATTCCAATTGATAGTGTTTTTAGCCACAATCGGCCCCAACCCCAATTAATACAGTTGAAGTCGGAAGTTTACATACACTTAGGTTGGACTCATTAAAACTTGTTTTTCAACCACTATACTACACACATTTCTTGTTATACTATAGTTTTGGCAAGTTGGTTAGGACATCTACTTTGTGCATGTCACAAGTAATTCTTCCAACAATTGTTTACATTATTTCACTTATAATTCACTGTACCTTGCACAAAGTCCTGCGCACATACCACCCGTATGTGAAATGTCACACTAGGAAAAATAGGACTCTTGACTTGTGCTATGGGACAATACCAAATGTGTTTTCTGCCACCACCAGACCTCCAACCTACTGTTGGCTCCTAGAGAGGGAGAAACCCACAGCTAAATCTGTCCAGATCTGGAATGACAACAGTAACACTTGTCTCCAGGGGTGTTTTGACTGTACTATGTGGGAGGTATTTGGTCTCCAAGGGTGTTTTGACTATACTATGTGGGAGGTATTTGAGGACAGCAGCTCTGATTTTGATGAACTCACAGATGTTTCAGACTATGTAAACTTCTGTGTTAAGTCAGTCGTGCCTACTAAAACCTGTAAAATCTTCAATAAGCCTTGGGTATCAAAACATCTAAAATCACTACTTGATACGAAGAAGGCAGTTTATGCTGAGGGTGATAGACAGGCTTTAAACAAATCTAAATATATTTGAGATTCGTCAAATAACCACCCTTTGCCTTGATGGCAGCTTTGCACACTCTTGGCATTCTCTCAACCAGCTTCATGAGGTAGTCACCTGGAATAAACTTCAATTAACAGGTGAGCCTAAAAATTTAATTGGTGGAGTTTCTTTCCTTAATGCGTTTCAGCCAATCAGTTGTGTTGTGACAGGGTAGAGGGGTATACAGAAGAAAGCCCTATTTGGTAAAAGACAATGTCAATATTATGGCAAGAACAGCTCGAATAAGTAAAGGGAAACGACAATCAATCATTACTTTAAGACATGAAGGTCAGTCAATACTGAAAATTTCAAGAAATGTCAAAGTTTTTGCAGTCACAAAAACCATCAAGTGCTTTGATGAAATTGGCTCTCATGAGGACTGCCACAGGAATGGAAGACCCAGAGTTACCTCTGCTGCTGAGCACAAGTTCATTCAAGTTTTTAGCCTCAGAAATTTCAGACCAAATTAATGCTTCATAGAGTTCAAGTAACAGACACATCTCAACATTAACTGTTCAGAGGAGATTGTGTGAATCAGGCCTTCATGATCGAATTGCTGCAAACAAACCACTACTAAATAACACCAATAAAAATAGACTTGCTTAGTTGTCTCTGATTGAGAATCATACTTAGGTAGTCTGGGTTTCACTGTTGGTTTGTGGGTGTTTGTGGGTTTCCTTGTCTGTGTTTGTCGCCACACGGTACTGTTTCGGTTTGTTCACGTTTATTGTTTTTGTATTTTAATCAGGAATATCGCTGCTGTCACGACTTCCGCAGAAGTTGGCTCCCCTGCCTGTTCGGGCGGTGCTCGGCGGTCGTCATCACCGTCCTACTAGCCACTACCGATCCCTTTTTCGTTTGTCTGTTGGTTTTGTCTTATTAGTTTCACCTGTGTGTATTTTAGTTTAATTAGCGTCCTTATATATAGTAGGTTGTCCCGCCCTTGTTTTGTGCGGGATTGTTTTTGTTACTCTGTTGTATGGTGGTTTTCGTGTGGTTATTCTCCGGACTATTTTTGTCCTGTGTTTGGGCTGGTCAATTGTATGGGCCCTGTGTGTTGGCCTGACCGTTTTTGTGCGCCGGAGAATAAATTGAGAATCTACTGAACCCTGCTCTCTGCGCCTGATTCCACCCACCACTCCTAATAAATCGTGACTGAATCCCGCACCTGAACAATGGAATCAGCAGGAGCAGCCGCGTCTCCTCTCCCATCGATGGAGGAGAGGGTCCTCCATCACACCAGCGTGCTTCACAGGATTGGTTCGGCCATGGACCAAATGATAGAGAGGATGGATCGATGGGAGAGGAGTGGCCTTCCCACCTCATCTCCAGCACCCCCTCCTTCAGCACCTCCTGTTCCTGCAACCACGTCTGGCGCCGGGGCGCTTCGGCTGACACTCCCACGGGAGTATGACGGAACGGCGGCTGGGTGCCAGGGTTTCCTTCTCCAACTGGAACTATACTTGGCTACCGTGCGTCCTTCTCGCTCCGGAGAGGAGAGCGTGAGCGCCCTTGTCTCCTGCTTGACTGGGCGAGCCCTCGAGTGGGCCAACGCAGTGTGGAATGGTCCGGACTCGGCGAGGGATAATTACCCAGAGTTCACCCGCCGATTCCGAGCTGTGTTTGACCATCCACCAGAGGGTCGGGCGGCGGGTGAACGGCTGTTCCACCTGCGTCAGGAGATGAGGAGCGTACAGGACTTTGCTCTGGAGTTCAGGACCTTGGCCGCAGGAGCAGGGTGGAACGACAGGGCCTTGATAGATCATTTCCGATGCAGTCTCAGGGAGGACGTCCGCAGGGAGCTGGCATGTCGGGACACCACCTTCACCCTGGATGAACTCATTGACTTGGCTATCCGTCTCGACAACCTGCTGGCTGCCCACGGGCGTTCGGATCAGGTCCTGTCGTTTCCACTTCCCAGCCCTCCTGCCCCTATCCCTATGGAATTAACTTAGCGTTCATAGTGGAGGTGGATGCGTCCGAGGCGGGGGTCGGGGCCGTGCTGTCCCAGCGCTCGGGCGTGCCACCCAAGCTCCGCCCGTGTGCTTTCTTTTCGAGCAAGCTCAGTCCAGCGGAGCGAAACTATGACGTGGGGGACCGGGAGTTGTTAGCTGTAGTCAAGGCTCTGAAGGTGTGGAGACATTGGCTTGAGGGGGCGAAACGCCCTTTTCTCATCTGGACTGACCATCGTAATCTCGAGTATATCCGAGCAGCGAGGAGACTAAATCCACGTCAGGCTAGATGGGCCATGTTTTTTACCAGGTTTCGGTTTACCATCTCATACCAGGCTCCCAAAACACCAAAGCCGACGCACTGTCCCGCCTCTATGATACCGAGGAGCGGTCCGTTGAGCCAACTCCCATCATTCCACCGTCATGTCTCGGCACCGGTGGTATGGGAGGTGGACGCTGAGATGGAGGAGGCCTCACGGTTAGATCCGGCCCCCCCTAACTGTCCAGTGGGGACTCAGTACGTGCCGAGGGGGGTCCGGGATAAGCTGATCCGGTGGGCTCATACTCTCCCCTCCTCGGGTCATCCTGGTATCGAGAGGACAGTGCGGAGTCTTAGAGGGAGATACTGGTGGCCCACGCTGGCTAAAGACGTGAGATTTTATGTCTCCTCCTGCTCAGTGTGTGCTCAGAGCAAGGCTCCTCGGCACCTGCCTAGAGGGAAGTTACAACCCCTCACCGTTCCACAACGGCCGTGGACACACTTATTGGTGGACTTTCTTACCGACCTTCCCCCGTCCCAGGGAAGTACTACGATCCTGGTCGTTGTGGATCGGTTTTCTAAGTCCTGTCGTCTCATCCCATTGCCCGGTCTCCCTACGGCCCTGCAGACTGCGGAGGCCTTGTTTACCCATGTCTTCCGGCACTATGGGGTGCCTGAGGACATTGTTTCTGATCGGGGTCCCCAATTCACGTCCAGAGTGTGGAGGGCATTTATGGAGAGACTGGGGGTCTCGGTCAGCTTAACCTCAGGTTTTTACCCCGAGAGTAATGGGCAGGTGGAGCGCGTAAACCAGGATGTGGGCAGGTTTCTGCGGTCCTATTGCCGGGACCGGCCTGGTGAGTGGGCAAGGTATGTTCCTTGGGCTGAACTCGCTCAGAACTCCCTACGCCACTCCTCAACTAACTTGTCCCCTTTTGAGTGTGTGTTAGGTTACCAGCCGGTCCTGGCCCCATGGCATCAGAGCCAGACCGAGGCTCCTGCGGTGGAGGAATGGGTACAGCGCTCCAAGGACACCTGGAAAGCCGTTCAGGATTCACTAAGGTTAGCGGGAGAAAGGCAGAAGAGGAGCGCTGACCAGCACCGCAGTGAGGCCCCCGTGTTTGCACCGGGGGACAGGGTCTGGCTCTCGACCCGAAACCTGCCCCTCCGCCTGCCCTGTCGGAAGCTGGGGCCGCAGTGTGTGGGGCCGTTCAAAGTCCTGAGGAGAATAAACGAGGTGTGTTACAGGTTACAACTTCCTAGGTATTACCGTATTAACCCCTCATTTCATGTGTCTCTCCTCAGGCCGGTGGTGGCTGGTCCCCTGCAAGAAGGTGAGGTGCCTGAGGTCCCTCCGCCCCCTCTGGACATCGAGGGGTCCCCGGCATACACGGTTCGGGGCATTCTGGATTCGAGACGCCGGGTGGGGGGCCTACAGTACCTCGTGGACTGTGAGGGGTACGGTCCGGAGGAGAGATGCTGGGTGCCGGTGGGGGACATTTTGGACCCTTCTCTCCTGAGAGATTTCCACCGCCTCCACCCGGATCGCCCGGCACCTCGTCCTCCAGGTCGTCCTCGAGGCCGGGGTCGGAGAATAAATTGACAATCTACTGAACCCTGCTCTCTGCGCCTGATTTCACCCACCACTCCTAGTAAATCGTGACAGCTGCCCCAAAGCAGAGCTGGAGGCAGCTACTTAGGTGGCCTGGTTTTATCTAAATTCTCCAAAGTTCTTTAGCCAATCACTTTAATAATTCAATGTTTTATTCAGGCCTATCCAAATAATAAAATAGGTGTTCAACTTGTAGGCTTTGCAAAATTAGGATATCATTTTGGATACTGGTGTCTTGCGGAATAATTTTAGAACTCTATTTGTGTTTTATAACTGTTTTTATTGTAAGGCCTCCCATTAAAAAGAGACTCTAGCTCACAGGCCTCTAAATATAGCCTCTAAATATATTTTAAACCAAATAGTTAAAGAAGCGCATTCAGTGGCTGATAGGGAAAACAGATCTGGCAATAAGAATAGGGTATAGATAGTCTTGACCATTTGGGACCCTTTGGCTATTTTGCTCAGGACAGGTTGTAGCCAAGACTTGATCAATATGTTGTTTTGTCTCATTTGTTGATATGGATATAGCTTCTGCGTGATGGGGTTGTGCAAAGCAAGTTGCTATAACGACACCTGCCTTTGATTGAGAACCATACTAGGCCGAACACAGAAATAGAAAAACATAGAAACACAAAACATAGACTGCCCAACCCAACTCACGCCCTGACCATACTAAATGAAGACAAAACAAAGGAAAATAAAGGTCAGAACGTGACAATTCTCTTTCATTTAGTCCCTATTGCAACTCAGACACATGACAGAATGGATGACATACTGACTGAACTGAGTAAAGGATTCATTAAATGTTCAAATATGTTGGAATGAGTTGCATGCATCATGGGCTAGTAGGCAAATAGTCCTACATTAGGGTATAATGACTCTATGGCTGCATGCCTCCAGAAGGGCGTCTTCTGAGGCTGAGGGGTGCTTTTCCTAAGGCGCATGGTGCTGCATGGAGATCACAAGCTTTTCAACTGGGCACCAGTGTAATGATGGAGGGAATAGCCTTTATGGAATAGCCTAGACTACCTAAGACCTAAGTGTGGGAATAAGCTTATGCCAGACGTAGCCCAAAACCTCTCCTTTGTTCATTTCAAAGTCCATATGTTCATGGCCAATTTATATAAATCATTTCAAATTATTTTTAATTCATATTAACCACTCCTAGAAAATATGCTTGGCAAAATTTTGAGTGATGAAATATATTTCTGTCACGGTTTTCTTCTGTGGACGAAGGATCGGACCAAAGCGCAGCATGGTTAGAGTTCAACATGTTTAATAAAGACCATAAACGTGAACACTACACAAAATAACAAATGTGAAAAACCGAAACAGTCCTATCTGGTGCAAAGACACAAAGACAGAAGACAGGAAACAACCACCCACAAAACCCAAACAGGCTACCTAAATATGGTTCCCAATCAGAGACAATGACTAACACCTGCCTCTGATTGAGAACCATATCAGGCCAAACATAGAAATAGACAAACTAGACATACAACATAGAAAGCCCACTCAGATCACACCCTGACCAAACAAAACATAAAACATACAAAGCAAACTATGGTCAGGGCATGACAGAAACCCCCCCCCCCCTCCCAAGGTGCGGACTCCGGCCGCAAAACCTGAACCTATAGGGCAGGGTCTGTGTGGGCATCTGTCCGTGGTGGGGGCAGGGCGCAGGACGTGGACCCCACTCCACCATAGTCTTTGTCCGCTTTAGTCTCCTCCTAGGAACGGCGTCCCTCGCTGCCAACCTAGGACTGGCAACTCTACTAAAGGGCCCCACTGGACTAAACAAACTCCTCCGGACTGAGGGGCAGCTCGGGACTGAGGGGCAGCTCGGGACTGAGGGGCAGCTCGGGACTGAGGGGCAGCTCGGGACTGAGGGGCAGCTCGGGACTGAGGGGCAGCTCGGGACTGAGGGGCAGCTCGGGACTGAGGGGCAGCTCAGGCTGGTTGACGGCTCTGGCGGATCCTGGCTGACTGGCGGCAGACTGGCGGATCCTGGCGGACTGGCGGCAGACTCTGGCGGATCCTGGCGGACAGGCGGGAGACTCTGGCGGCTCCGGACGGGCGGGAGACTCTGGCGGCTCCGGACGGGCGGGAGACTCTGTCGGCTCCGGACGGGCGGGAGACTCTGGCGGCTCCGGACGGGCGGGAGACTCTGGCGGCTCCGGACGGGCGGGAGACTCTGGCGGCTCCGGACGGGCGGGAGACTCTGGCGGCTCCGGACGGGCGGGAGACTCTGGCGGCTCCGGATGGGCGGGAGACTCTGGCGGCTCCGGACAGGCGGAGGAAGGCTCTAGCAGTGCTGGATAGGCGGGAGCACCTGTAGACAAAGGACGGAGAGACAGCCTGGTGTGGGGGGCTGCCACCGGAGGGCTGGTGCGTGGAGGTGGTATTGGATAGACCGGACCGTGCAGGTGCACTGGAGCTCTTGAGCACAGAGCCTGCCCAACCTTACCTGGCTCGATGCCCACTCTAGCCCGGCCGATAACAAACTATGATCAGGGCGTGACAATTTCAAAATATTCTACAAAGACTCCAGTGGTCATAGATTCACCAAACATCTATTATTAGTTTGTTTCATTATTCCTGGAATATACTACTGGTTATGATTGTAGACAAGAGCCCAGATAATGGGATGGTGTAATATTGTATTAGTCATATTTGGAAAAGTTGCATGCATGGGGAAGTCCGGAAGGGCGGGAGAAGTTTCTATCCTCTACGTGTATCTCTACAGCATGGGCATATCTCTGCAGAGATACACGTAGAGGATAGAAACTTCACTGTTGTAGGTATAATACAGCTAGTGCGATCTAGACTTGCACTGGAAAACAAATCCATTACATTAGGTGAATGGAGAAAAATAAAGTTGGTCGGTCGGTCCTGTTGTTTTTTGATATGCCGTTAGAGCTTTCCTGGAGTGTCCTGTAAGCCTACATACAGAGTCAAATTTTTAAATACAACAGTCAAATGCCTAATGTAAGGCCTACAGTCTGTGCTCCCATATACTGGAAAAAGTGTGATTCATTGGGTTACATGATCACCACAGTAGCCCCACGCGGCTATAAACTATGCAATTATATGGCCACTAAATAACACACAACAGCATAGCATATTTAGATAGTGGAATAGGCCTAAATCATATTTACTTTCTATTTTCCAGCCCAGGCAGTTATTCTAGACAAGATTCTTCTGTGTCTTTATAATATTCTCACACAAGTCATTTCCTGAAGGCCCAAGCCTATACTACGCCATCTAATGGTATAACCTCGTTATCGAATACCGTTGGAAATCAAGCTCAAGACTTTTATTTTGGAAATGAAACCAGAAGTTGCAAAGCAACTCTAATGTCTGGGCTAGAAATGCTTGATTGACTAGCTGACTTCAACTAGCTACCTTTGGTTCATGTCCTTTACAGATGCCACATTCCTGACAAAATATCTCTAAATGAGTAAAGGGTGGTGAAAAGTAATAATTGAACGTGTAAATGTTAATTCATACTCAAAGTAACATAGTGTTTGTACGTTTACAGATTTCATGCATGGCTTTTCTTACGATCCTAACAATTTACATGTGGATTTTCTTAAGATCCTAACAATGCATACAGTACATTCAACCTTTTTGCAGCTATTTGGCTCCATATATTATCATTTTTTTAACTGAAGGAGGAATAGATGTGGACAGAGAGAAGCAGCTGAGTGAGGGCTGGTAGGAGATGAGGCTAGCTGATTACAGCTGCCACATGTGATATGTACATGAAAGTGAAATGGATATTATTGGACCTTCACATACAATAGACTAGTGGCTGTTGCTTAAATTCAACTGAATTTATAAACATTTTATAACAGGCATCTGCAGGTTCTTTAGAACGGTAGGGCTGAAAAAGTTGGTAGTATCATATGAAATGGTACTACGGTATTCTAAAATGTTGATATATGTATCATTAGGTTTTGGTACCGTGATATTACCTTGGTACAGGTATACCATGTGAAAATAATTATCAGTTTATCTCTTGTTATGTCAGTCAGTCAGTTAGCCCATGTCAGCAAAAATGTTTAGATTGCTAAATTCGTTTAGCGGCCAGCTATCTAAACTTGTATTCATGGTTGAATTACCGGCCAGCCCTGATTTAGTTTGTTAGTCAGATATCATATTAAAAACTGAAAACATTTCTCTCCAGCCTATCGCAAAATTTGTAGAATTGCAGGAAATTTGCTGTGAAACAGTTATCTTTTCTTGGGGCGGAGAGGAAAATTAAGTAGAACTGCACAAAATGACCTCTAAAACTTAACATGTATCTCGCTGTCAAGAGGGGGGTCACTAAAATGTTCATTCATGAAGTCATGCTATGTATTGCACCTCAAAAAAG
This sequence comes from Oncorhynchus tshawytscha, assembly GCF_018296145.1. Lineage (NCBI taxonomy): Eukaryota > Metazoa > Chordata > Actinopteri > Salmoniformes > Salmonidae > Oncorhynchus > Oncorhynchus tshawytscha. The sequence continues at coordinate 1,240,590 of NC_056448.1, read as the reverse complement.
CATTCTAGCAAATGTGACTTTCATGAGTCTGGGTGTGTTGATGTGCAGGTCTCAGGTTTCACCCCATGTTGGGGCAAGGATGAGATTATCAAATCAAATTATGTTAGTCACATTGCGCCAAATACAACAGGTGACCTGACAGTAAAATGCTTACTTACAAGCCCCTAACTAACAAGGCAGTTAAAAAAATATATGGTTAAGAATAAGAGATAAAAGTAACAAGTAATTAAAGAGCAGCAGTAAAATAACAATAGTGAGACAATATATGGGTGGGTACCGAGTCAATGTGTGGGGGTACCGGTTAGTTGAGGTAGATTGTACATGTAGGGGGAGTTATTAAATGACTATGCATAGATGACAACAGAGAATAGCAGTGGTATAAAGAAGGGGTTTGGGGGGGGGGTAGTGCAAATAGTCTGCGTAGCCATTTGACTAGAAGTTCAGGAGTCTTATGGCTTGGGGGTAGAATCTGTTTAGAAGCCTTTTGGACCTAGACTTGGTGCTCCAATAACGCTTGCCGGGCGGTAGCAGAGAACAGTCTATGACTAGGGTGGCTGGAGTCTTTGAAAATGTTTCTTTGACCATTTTTAGGGCCTTCCTCTGACACCACCTGGTATAGAGGTCCTGGATGGCAGGAAGCTTGGCCCCAGTGATTTACTGGGCCTTTCACATTGCCCTCTGTAGTGACTTTCGGTCGGAGGCCGAGCAGTTGCCATACCAGGCAGTGATGCAACCAGTCAGAATGCTCTCGAGGGTGCAGCTGTAGAACCTTTTGAGGATCTGAGGACCCATGCCAAATCTCTTCAGTCTCCTGAGGGGGAATAGGTTGTGTTGTGCCCTCTTCACGACTGTCTTGGTGTGCTTGGACCATGTCAGTTTATTGGTGATGTGAACTCCAAGGAACTTGAAGCTCTCAACCTGCCCCACTGCAGCCCTGTCGATGAGAATGGGGGCATGCTCGCTCCTCTTTTTTCTGTAGTCCACAATCATCTCCTTTGTCTTGATCGCGTTGAGAGAGAGGTTGTTGTCCTCGCACCACACAGCCAGGTCTCTAGCCTCCTCCCTATAGGCTGTCTCGTCGTTATCGGTGATCAATTTAATGATGGTGTTGGAGTCGTGTCTGGCCATGCTGTCATGAGTGAACAGGGAGTACAGGAGGGGACTGAGCACGCACCCCTGAGGGACCCCTGTGTTGAGGATCAGCGTGGCAGATGTGTTGTTACCAACCCTTACCACCTGGGGGCGGCCCATCAAGAAGTCCAGGATCCAGTTGCAGAGGAAGGTGTTTAGTCCCAGGGTCCTTAGCTTATTGATGAGCTCTGAGGGCACTATGGTGTTGAATGCTGAGCTGTAGTCAATGAATAGCATTCTCACATAGGTGTTCCTTTTGTCAAGGTGGGAAACGGCAGTGTGGAGTGCAATAAAGATTGTATCATCTGTGGATCTGTTTTGGCGGTATGCAAATTGGAGTGGGTCTAGTGTTTCTGGGATGATGGTGTTGATGTGAGCCATTACCAGCCTTTCAAAGCACTACATGGCTACAGATGTGAGTGCCATGGGGCGGTAGTCATTTAGGCAGGTTACCTTTGTGTTCTTGGGCACAGGGACTATGGTGGTCTGCTTGAAACATGTTGGTATTACAGACTCGGACAGGGAGAGGTTGAAAATGTCAGTGAAGACTCTTGCCAGTTGGTCAGAGCATGTTCGCAGTACAAGTCCTGGTAATCCGTCTGGCCCTGCGGCCTTGTGAATGTTGACCTGTTTAAAAGGTCTTTCTCACATAGGCTGCGGCGAGCGTGATCACACAGTCTTGCAGAACAGCTGGTGCTCTCATGCATGTTTCAGTGTTACTTGCCTCGAAGCAAGCATAGAAGTTGTTTAGCTCGTCTGGTAGGCTCGTGTCACCGGGCAGCTCTCTGCTGTGCTTCCCTTTGTAGTCTGTAATGGTTTGCAAGCCCTGCCACATCCTACGAGTGCCAGAGCCGGTTTAGTACGACTCGATCTTAGTCCTGTATTGGCGCTTTGCCTGTTTGATGGTTTGTCATAGAGCATAGCAAGATTTCTTATAAGCTTCCGGGTAAGACGCTTATAAGAAGTTCCATTCCTTGAAAGCGGCAGCTATAGCCTTTAGCTCAGTGTGGATGCTGCCTGTAATCCACGGCTTCTGGTTGGGGTATGTGCTTACTGTCACTGTGGGGATCATTGATGCAATTTTTGATGAAGCCAATGAAATCTCTGCTCCTGGGAAGTGCAGCTGGTGCTGATTGTATCCAGAGGGCCAAACAGAAGTCCAGCCACATGATTTCACTTCTCACCTGCCCCAGCCGCATAGATACCAGTAGGACCAGTCCCACTGTAGTTTTTTTTTCTTTGAATGAGGCAAGGACTTTGGCCTTGAGCTGAGTAGCTTCCGGCACCTTGTTGAGTTCCACTTCGCTCACATGGTCTGACCTAAATACATTGCATCCCTTCCTGAGAGGCATGTCAGCCACAGGTAAAACACAACATTTACATCACTCTCCTCCCCAGACTGATCAACATATTACCCCCCTCCCAATTCCCTGCCTGTAGAGGGGGTATACTGTCCTCGGCATTGGGGTAGCTTGTCTCCTTATCTGGATCAGCAATGTAGAGGGACAGGCCACTTATGAAGATCCCTCACTCTGAAATACCACAAACAGAACACTTAGCGAGGCTATTTGTGTTTATTCTGAAAGTCTATAACATTGTACCTGTGTATAAGACAGAATTACATAATGTTCAATTTACAAAATTGTGTTGGACAACTGGTCGGTTGAGTGAGAAGACAACCGTTCATTGGTAAAGTTAGCTAGTAAGCTGGCAATAGTGAAATCAGTTAGATAACTTCAGCTAGCTATGGTACCAGTATAATTAACTAGCTAACCTTGTTACTAAACATTTCTTAGACTCGCTTTTCGACGCTGAAAACCCTCTACATTGTAACCAACGTACAAGATACTTGTCATCATTACCTTCTATAACTGGTGTTGGAAGGGTGGCTCACGTCATGTCTTTTTATCGCAGTCTTAGCACAAACATGTCAGCTACCTATTGAATTGCTCTGTTTACCTTCTGAATTTGATGGAATTAACCCCCCTATTGAGCCCAGAGAGCAACACGTTGTTTATATTATGATGTAAAAGTGAAAAAAGGCCATTAAGTATAACCACAAGTCCAAATCCCTATCTCCATCCATGGCAAATTTAGGAAAGGGGCCCTTTTAGCTAGCTATCTAGCCACCTGAGGACAACAACACAACAATTTGCAACAATTGCGAATTTAATGAAAATTATGAAGCACAGAGAGACGAAAGACACTTTCTTTTATTTTTCCTAGTATATTTTTGGGGGAAGCCTGGTGTCGTGTTTTTGGCTATGCCGGATTATGTGACATGACATGCTATTCCATAAAATAATTTATCCATAATTAATATTACCTGATTAAGCTAATCAAGTAAAATAATTAACTAGAAAGTTGGGACACCACGAAATAATGTTTATAGAGCTGTTATCTTCCGAATAAACTCTTAAAGACCTGGTAATCTTTTACCTCAATAGCAGTCACCTTATTCAGTCTCATCTGAAAGTTGTACATTTTTGGTTATCTTCACATACCCTGGCTAACAAGTTGAATCAGCAATACAAAATTTGGTTTAATTATTTATTTACTAAATACCTAAAAATTACACAGAATTATATCTACACAGAATGGATCATGCATTGATGACAAATTATGTCATAAAGGAAAACGTCCCTAATGGACGGAACAGATATGACGGCTGGTTACACATAGTAAGGGGGTTAGATTTTGAATGAAAGAGCGAAAAGACTGAAGAACAAAGGCTATCGTAAATACAGAATCCTATGCATTCTAAATAACCACCCATTTGGAAAAGGACAATGCAAGGAATATTTACTCTGAGCTGCTCTTCAATAGGTTGGTTGTAGATGCAAGGCGGGGTTGCCCAGCTGGAATCTCTTGTCCTCTGAAGAATGTCTCTGGTGGTAAACTGGTTACGTTGTAGTATTGTTGTGTGTTAGACTGGATACGTCGTCCGTCCTTTCCTAGCCCACGTTTACAGCGGCTGCTGCTAATTCAAAGGCTAGGAGGTATCACTTCTGGAGTGAATAAGAGTTCAAAGTTCATTCAAATTTGCCATACTTTGAAGCTCGTGCTATATTCTGGCTGGTATAGTCGAAATTCATCCTTTCAACGTGTCGATCGTCACCTTCTCATTGAACACAATGCTAATTTTGTTAGGTTATTATCTGAGCCCTTTTAACGTAGGACCGTCGTCCTCACGTCCTCGGAACACAAAGTTGGACTTTCGTCAACGGGCTTATATCGGGGTGAAGAGAAGGGAATGTTTCATAGTTTACAACCAATGTCTGTTCACTTGGGCGGGGCCTCTGAGTGAGCAGAGTTTCTCTATGACAAACCGTTCTCTCATTTAAGAAGCTAAAATTACATTTAATCTTTTCACAAATAGTTTCATATTTAAACATTTAAATTGCACAACAATTCCATGTGAATCTGATAACTAGAATGTGTCGACTTTCCAAGATACAGTTTGTCATCCTGTCATTAGTAGTAATGTCTCAGACAACAAAAGTACCAACGCATATTCTCAACTGGTTGGATTACCGAAATATGGTTTTTGGGGGTCATAAACCTCCCCCAACAGGCCAACGTCATGACCCTGGCTCCCTTTGGCATCCATGAATACACGCCACTGGTCACAAAAGGCAACAGATTTACACATTACATGACATGTTCTACTCTGATTTAGCCACTGTCTCCTGTATTCCTGACCCTTAGTTGGCTATAGAAAAAGTATCCTCCATATTATTCCTATGGCAAATAAACACACTGCTTTTAAACCTTTCAGAGTCAAAGATCAGACCCTTTGTTAACTTCAGAGTTATCTGACCTCATTCAGATGAGAAATCAGGCCTGGGCCAACGCAAGGAACACTGACTCTGTAGTGGACTGGCAATCTTTCAGACAATTGAGAAACATATGTACCATCTCAGTTAAGAAAGCTAAATCAAGCTCCTTTTCAAGCTCTATATCTGACTCTGCTGGTGATCCTTCTAAATTTTGGAAAACAGTAAATGCACTGAAGCGTACAAATTCCTCTTCTTCCCTGCCTGATATAACGTATATGCTGGGAGTCCGGAAGTATGTGCCAAATATACATTTAATGATAAGAAGAGGCAGATTAACAAAACAGAAGACGGATACTGAACGTGAACGGGTGGAGAGAGAGGTTATTGGTGGAAAGACAGACACGATCACCAGCATGGAACACGGGAGCCTCAATGCGGTGGTGGTCTGCCTGCTCCTTCTGGAAGTGGACCGCACGTTGGAGCCTCACCTGGGCAGCGTTCTTTGTACCGGAACTACTCGTCCACCGCAGGGGCTTCGGTCTGGCACGGGGTCCATGGGTCCAGGGCCGGCTGGTATCCCAGGACGCACTGGAAGGGAGACACCCCGGTGGAGGAGTGACGAAGTGAGTTCTGGGCAAACTCAGGGAAGGAACCAGGCAAACTTCCCTTGCCAGTCCTAGCAGCGACTCCTAAGGAACCTCCCCAGCTCCTGGTTGGTCCTCTCCAGCTGCTCGTTGGACTGAGTCCGGTACCCGGATATGAGGCAGGCCGTGGCCCCTAGCTTCTCCATACCAGTGATGTGAATTGGGAGCCATAAAATGTCGGGAGTTGGCGAATCTGAAACCATTAGATGGGGGAAGATCAGTAACAAAATCTATGGACAGATGGGACCAAGGTCGCTGAGGCACGGAAAGGGGAAGGAGTTTCCCTGCTGGAGCAAGCCGGGGGATTTGGTTTGGGCACATACGGAGCAGGAATTGATGTAGAGGGTGACATCCTGCGCCAAGATGGACCACCAGTACTTTGCGGAGATAGATTGAATGGTGCGGGTATTACATGGGTGTCCAGTGGCTAGGGATGTGTGCGCCCAGTTCAACAGCTGATCCCTTACCTCTGGGGATGTAGGTGTGCTCTGGAGGGCAGGATGCAGGTGCGGGTTCCTTCTCCAGAGCCTGGCGGATGTCCACGTCTACATCCCAAAGCATGAGTGCAATGATTCGGGAGGGTGGAATGATTGGCGCACTGAGGACAGGAACCTCTCCCGAATTGTGGAGATGGGACAGGGCATCGGCTTTGATGTTCGTTGAACCTGGGCGATATGACAGGGTGAAGTTGAATCTAGTGAAGAAAAGGGCTGACCTTGCTTGGCGCAGCTTCAGCCGCCTCGATGTCCGTATGTACTCAGGTTCCGATGGTCATGAGAAATGTGTCCATGGCGCCCTCCAGCCAGTGTCTCAAGTCCTCTAATAGCAACTTCACCGCCAGTAGCTCCCGGTTGTCGACATCATAGTTCTTCTCTGCAGAAGACAGTTTCTTACAGTGGGTTGCACCAACTTGGTTTAAATTAATCTAGGATTAGAGCTAATATAGGTTTGGTAAATCTTTGTTTATAATTAAGCAGAGGTATTTCACTATTTAATTTTAAAACCTGTTGGTAGTAGGGGGCAGTATTTTCATTTTTGGAAAAAAAATGTTCCCGTTTTAAACGGGATATTTTGTCAGGACAAGATGCTAGAATATGCACATAATTGACAGCTTTGGATAGAAAACACTCTAACGTTTCCAAAACTGTAAAGATATTGTCTGTGAGTGTAACAGAACTGATGTTGCAGGCGAAAGCCTGAGAAAAATCCAATCCGGAAGTGCCCCATATTTTGAAAGCGCTGCGTTCCAATGAGTCCCTATTGAGCTGTGAATGTTCTATCAACGAGTTTATGCTTTCTACGTATTTCCCAAGGTGTCTATAGCATTGTGACGTAGTTTTACGCATTTATATTGAAGAATAGCCATAGGCGGCTACATTGCACATTGCATAAGTGGTCACATGATGGCTCCCAGGGTGACTCTCGCGTAAAATACAGAGGTAGCCATTACTCCAATCAGTCCTACCGAAAAACTAATTGTCCCGACGGATATATTATCAAATTGATATTAGAAAAACACCTTGAGGATTGATTATAAACAACTTTTGCCATGTTTCTGTCGATATTATGGAGCTAATTTTGAATATTTTTCGCTGTTTTCGTGACTGCAATTTCCAGGTGATTTCTCAGCCAAAGGTGAAGAACAAATGGAGCTCTTTCGCCTACAAAAATAATATTTTGGGAAAAAATGGACTTTGGCTATCTACCTGGGAGTCTCGTGAGTGAAAACATCTGAAGTTCATCAAAGGTAAACGATTTAATTTGATTGCTTTTCTGATTTTCGTGACAAGGTTGCCTGCTGCAAGCAAGGCATAATGCTATGCTAGTCTATGATAAACTTACACAAATGCTTGTCTAGCTTTGGCTGTGAAGCATATTTTGAAAATCTGAGATGACAGGGTGATTAACAAAAGGCTAAGCTGTGTTCCAATATATTTCACTCGTGATTTATGTCCATTGCGTTATGCTAATTAGTGTCAGGCGGTGATTACGCTCCCGGACCCGGGTTTGAGAGTCACAAGAAGATAATTATTAGTCTGAATCAGTAAATCTATGATTAGTGACATGTTACACCAATATATGAGGTATTTTGTGAGTTGAAACAAAGTAGCCTACTTGACAAATGAGGCCACCAAGTTGATGTTCCTTGATCAAATAATAACAGTGTAGAACCACTACAACTCCATCGTGAAAGGTTCTCATAGGTTGGCTGGTTTGAAATCAAATCTGTTATTTGCCAGTACCAGACAGAAAACTAATTTGTTAGCTAACATTAGCTAGCCTATAAATCAAGCTAGCCAGCATTAAATATAACGTATCATTGTCATTACTTAACGTTATTTATGCATGTATTATTTGTCTGCTAGCCACCTGATCATGTCATGTCAAAGACGTTCAAATTTCTCTGCTTATGAAAAAATCTGAATGAAGAATTTAGTAATGTACTGGGGGAGAAAAAGGCATACAACATGACTGTCAAAAAGAAGGAAGACAGATGGGCCATTTTATGCAACAGATTTAATAGAGCGACACAGATTAAAGAAGCAGATGAAGGCGTGCTTGAAAAACTTAAACGCAAATCCAAAAAAGGATGCAGCAGAGGAGAGGCGGGAGCTATTTCAGACCGGAGGGGGGCCTCCATCCAAGGGAATTGATACTCTCTCCCAGAAGATATGTGAAATGATTCCCCAGCAGTTCACCCCTGTCCTTCACCCCTATGATGACCAAAGACAACTCGACCCACCAATTTTTAGTAAGCTTAAACAACCGGTAAATATCTCGGACTTTAATGCACGTTACAACTAACGTCAATGCTATTTCACTACAATGTTACTGTTATCAGTCACGTTACAGCATGTTGCGTAACATCATTGGAACCAAAAGACAGATTTCCACTGGCCTAATGTCTATTGCTCATGTTTCTTGGCCCAAGCAAGTCTCTTCTTATTATTAGTGTACTGTAGTAGTTTGTTTCTTTACAGCAATTCAACCATGAAGGCCAGATTCACAAAGTCTCCTCTGAAGAGTTGATGTTGAGATGTGTCTGTTTCTTGAACTCTGTGAAGCATTTATTTGGGCAGTAGTTTCAGAGGCTGGTAACTCTAATGAACTTGTAATCTGCAGCAGAGGTAACTCTGGGTCTTCCTTGCCTGTGGTGGTCCTCATGAGAACCAGTTTCATCATAGCGCTTGATGGTTTTTGTGACTGCACTTGAAGATTCAATGTTTTTGAAAAGTTACGGATTGACGTCGATTGACTAACCAGGGTCACCCACACCAAAGTTTCTATCAAATAAAAAGCTTGCCGAGATAAAATTATTATTAAATTAATCACTTATCCCATTCTTCTCGGTTATGTTTTTAGAGTCAAACAGAACTTGCTCCGGTGCTATGCCCACTCCCGCTCCCCTGCTCCTGCGCACAATGTCACCGGTCTCCTAACCACCGGTCCTGGCAATCATCATTATGTACACCTGCTCCCCATCGTTACACAAACCTGGACCTCTTCATCACATTGATTACTCTCCAATTCTTTAGCCCTCAGTAGCCTCAGTCATATGGCAGTATTGGTTTTGTTCACGCTCAGTGTGCTTCTCCTGTTGTTTATCTGCCTTTTCTTAAACTTACCTTCTGCACCTGCTTCCTGACTCCCAGTGTATACATTACAGAATACTGCCTCACATATTATGGAAGCAGCAGAAGAGGAAGACATCTCCTAGATTGTCGACGAACAGGGACACCTACTCCACAAACACCACAATCAGCTAGCGCATCTGGGTGTGGCTGTTGAAGGGGTCCTCCGCGTCCTCCATTGCCTCGATACCACCCAAGAGGATTCACCTCAAATTAGCTGTTGGCCTCCTACAACAAGTCATCCCAGTGAGCCAGCCCCCTCAGCCTACCCAGCAGTCCACCCAGGTCAGCGATGCCTGACTGTCCCACCTGGACAAGTATGATGGGACTCCATCCCAATGCCGTGGCTTCTTACTTCAGTGCTCCATCTATTTCACCCATCAGACGGGAGCTCACACCATGAGAGGTTCAAGGGTGTTAGAGTGGGATACGGCCATCTGGGAGAGGGGTAGAGGAGCTGCGTTCCAACGAGAGATTCTTGGCTCTGTTCACACAGCTGGGGCTCTGTTCCTATTGTGGCCAGGGGGGGCATCAGCTTCAGCGGTGTCCGTTGCGTCCCAACCCAGGTTCCACAGGGACAGAGGGGCAGCCCCGTGATCATCTGTCTCCCGGGGTAGGCTTGAGTATTCCATCATCATTGCTTTCCGCCAAACCCTTCCTGGTTTCCATTTCCCTGGCTGGCTGTCCCTCATGTGTTGTCTCTACAGCTCTAGTGGACTCCGGTGCCATGGGGAATTTCAATGACCAGACCCTCGTCTCCTTCCTGAACATCCTCTCGTACCCGCTGTCCTCTCCTTTTCCTGTCCAAGCCTTGGATAATCTCACACATTACAGCACCACTCACCCTCACCGTGGGACCCCTGCACCAAGAAAGTCTTCCTCATTTTCAATGCACCGTACACAAAGTCATCCTTTGCCTCCCGTGGCTCCCACCATGGCACCCACCATCTCCTGGTTGAGGATGAAAATCATCGCCTGGCCACCCGGATGTCGGAAGACCTGCTTTCCCTTACCCTGTGGTTCCACATTGGTTGAGAGTCCTGTGGTTGCCCTCCAGCCTGACATCCCAGAGGTTAACCAGGATCTCTGGGAGGTTTTCTCCAATACCAGAGCCACCTGTCTCCCTCCTCATTTCCCCTGGGACTGTGCCATCGGCCTGCTTGCAGATTCTGCACCCTCCACTTAGCCATGTCTACCCTCTGTGGCTGAAACCGAGGCCATGGAGGAGTACATTCATGAAGCTCTCCAACAGGGTTTCATCCACTCATCCACCTCCCCTGCAATGGCAGGCTTCTTCTTCGTGGCCAATATGGACGGAGGTCTACATCCGTGCATCGATTACAGAGGCCTCAATTCCATCACCACCAACTACCCCTACCCTCTCCTGTTTGTGCCGGCTGCCATCGAACAGCTCTGCGGGGCCTGTTTCTTTTTACTAAACTGGACCTGCGGAGTGTCTATAAACTGATCCACATCTGGGAGGGGGTTGAATTGAAAACAGCCTTCAGCACAATGTCTGGGCACTACGAGCACTTGGTGATTCCTTATGGATTAGCCAGGTGTTCTGAGACAAGCTCAGGCGCCAGGTGGTTGTGTATATCGACAATATCCTGGATTACTCGGCCACTTTCGAGGATTACGTCGCCCACGTCCGGGTAGTCCTGGGACTCCTCCCGGAGAACCACCTATATGTCAAAGCAGAGAAGTGCCAGTTCTATCTCTTTCCTGGGATACTGGATCATCCCGCAGGGAGTGGTGATGGATGAGAGGAAGTTTGGGGTGGTTAGGTCATGGCCAGTACCATCCACCATAAAGGGACTACAAAAGTTTGAGGTTTGCCAACTTCTACTGCAGCTTCATACAAAACTTCAGCTCTATCTCCTCTCCTCTCACCTCAAGGACGGTCCCCGTAAATTGGTGTGGAGTCCTGCAGCCAATGAGGCCTTCTGACTACTGAAGGGGCGTTTCACCTCCACCCCGTAGCTGAAACACCCAGATCCTACACAGAACCCAAACCGGCTGCACGTGCGCCATCGTGCAAAAATGTATTTTGTCCAATCACACCAAACGCGATCACAACACGCAGATTAAAATATCAAAAACAAACTCTGAACCAATTACATTAATTTGGGGACAGGTAGATAAGCCTTAAACATGTATGGCAATTTAGCTAGCTAGCTTGCACAGGCTAGCTAATTTGTCCTATTTAGCTAGCTTGCTGTTGCTAGCTAATTTGCCCTGGGATATAAACATTAGGTTGTTATTTTACCTGAAATTCACAAGGTCCTCTACTCTGACAATTAATCCATACATAACAACGGTCAACCGAATCGTTTGTAGTCATCTCTCCTCCTTACAGGCTTTTTCATCTTTGAACTTATATGGTGATTTGCATCTAAACTTTCATAGTATTACCACGACGACCGACAAAACAGTTCATCTTTCAATCACCCACGTGGGTATAACCAATGAGGAGATGGCACGTGGGTACCTGCTTCTATAAACCAATGGGGAGATGGGAGAGGCAGGACTTGCAGGGCGATCTGCGTCAGAAATAGGAATGACTTCTATTTTAGCCCTTGGCAACGCAGAAGCTCGTTGGCACGCACGAGCAGTGTGGGTGAAATAATTGAATAACATGGATTTCTACATTTACTTTGCAATCCTCGAGCACGCAACGTGTCCGGTCTGTTCAGCATGTATGCTGCCCTTTGTTATGGAGGTGGATGCCTCAGAAGTGGGCATGGGTGCCGTCCTGTCCCAACGCCAAGGTAACCAACATAAATTGTATCCATGTGCATACTACTCTAAGGGTTGGTTTCACTAACATGGATTAACACTTAAACTGGGTTAAATCAAGGTTAATCTATTAATCTTGTTGCACAACATTTTAAATCTAGTTTTAAATTAATCCTAGTTAAACTAAATCCTTCCTCTAATCTAAGTTTAGTTTTCACTTTAAACCTAGATCAATTTTAAACCTGTTGCTCAATAAAAACAATATATATATTTAGATTGGAGATGAATTCTAAACTGCCACTTGTGGTTTAACTGATAAAATGTCAGGATATCTACTGTGAAGAGACCAAAACAACAGAGTTCCTCAGAGAATAATTATAGGTTAAATCCTGCCAAATGTTTTGATAATGATGAGTTAAAGGAGATGCCTCTTCTCCAAGGACTCTGTATTGCAACTGGAAAGAAAGGTTAGACCAAACATTAAGCATGGGAGTGATAGGAACAAGGCTGTACTCCAGCTACTTCAGTTTCTGGTGACCCTACGGTTCTATGCAATTAGATGTTTCCAGATGGTGGATGGGTGTCATGCATACGTGTAATAGGTGGCAGGGAAGTCAGGCGCAGGAGAGTCAAATGGAGTGTAAAATGGAGTCTTTTAATAAAGTCCACGGAGCATGCTCCATAACACTAAATGTACATAAACACACAAACATGGGTATGAGGACCCGACGCGCACCTGTACAACAATCACACTACACTGACAATAAAACAATCTCTGACAAAGACATGAGGGGAAACAGAGGGTTAAATACACAACAGGTAATACATGGAATTGAAAACAGGTGTGTGGGAAGACAAGACAAAACCAATGGAAAATGAAAAAAGGATCAATGATGGCTAGAAGACCGGTGACGTCGAACGCCGAGCACCGCCCGAACAAGGAGAGGCAACGACTTCGGCAGAAGTCGTGACAGTACCTCCCCCCTGACGCGCGGCTCCAGCTGCGCGTCGACACCGGCCTCGGGGACGACCCGGAAGGCGAGGTGCAGGGCGATCCGGATGGAGACGGTGGAATTCTGATAACATGGAAGGATCTAACACGTCCTCCACCGGAACCCAGCATCTCTCCTCCGGCCCGTACCCCTCCCAGTCCACGAGGTACTGAAGGCCCCTCGCCCGACGTCTCGAATCCAAAATGGATCGAACAGAGTACGCCGGAACCCCCTCGATGTCTAGAGGAGGCGGAGGAACATTACGCACTTCAGCCTCCTGGAGCAGGCCAGCCACCATCGGCCTGAGGAGAGACACATGGAACGAGGGGTTAATACGGTAATGAGTGGGTAGTTGTAACCTATAACATACCTCGTTCACTCTCCTCAGGACTTTAAACGGCCCCACAAACCGCGGACCCAGCTTCCGGCAGAGCAGGCGAAGGGGCAGGTTTCGGGTCGAGAGCCAGACCCTGTCCCCTGGTGCGAACACTGGGGCCTCACTGCGCCGACGGTCTGCGCCAATTTTCTGGCGCCTTATGGCACGCTGAAGGTGGACGTGGGCTGCCTGCCAGGTCTCCTCAGCGTGCCGAAACTAATTGTCCACCGCAGGGGCCTTGGTCTGGCTCTGATGCCAAGGAGCCAGAACCGGCTGATACCCTAATACACATTGAAAGGGAGTAAGGTTAGTGGAGGAGTGACCTAGCGAGTTCTGAGCCATCTCTGCCCAGGGCACGAACTTCGCCCACTCCCCATTCGCCCCACCCCATAGTGCCGGAAAACGTGTGTAAACAGGGCCTCTGCAGTTTGTAAGGCCGTAGGGAGACCGGGCAAAGGGAGGAGACGACAGGACTTAGAAAACCGATCCACAACGACCAGGATCGTGGTGTAACCCTGTGAAGGTGGAAGATCAGTCAAAAAATCCACCGACAGGTGCGACCACGGCCGTTGAGGAACGGGTAGAGGTTGTAGCTTACCTCTGGGCAGGTGTCTAGGAGCCTTGCACTGGGCGCACACCGAGCAGGAAGAAACATAAATCCTCACTTCCTTAGCTAAAGTGGGCCACCAGTATCTCCCGTCAAGACAGCGCATCGTCCGACCTATCCCAGGATGACCAGAGGAGGGTGACGTGTGAGCCCAATATATCAATCGGTCGCGGACAGCAGACGGAACGTACAACCACCAGCTGGACACTCAGAGGGAGAAGGCTCTGCACGTGACGCCCGCTCAATGTCCGCGTCCAGCTCCCACACTACTGGCGCCACCAAACACGAAGCTGGGAGTATGGGAGTGGGATCCATGGACTGCTCCTCTGTGTCATACAGCCGAGACAATGAGTCTGCCTTAACGTTCTGGGAGCCTGGTCTGTAAGAAAGAGTAAACACAAAACGAGTGAAAAACATGGCCCACCTTGCCTGGCGAGGATTCAATCTCTTCGCCTGCCGGATATACTCCAGATTGCGGTGGTCAGTCCAGATGAGAAAAGGGTGTTTGATCAGAGGTAGCGGGTAACTATATTTCACTGTGATTTTATTAAGACCTCGATAATCAACGCACGGGCGTAAACCGCCATCCTTTTTTTTCACAAAAAAGAAACTCGAAGAGACGGGTGAAATGGATGGCTGAATGAACCCCTGATGCAGAGATTCAGAGACATATGTCTCCATAGCCTCCGTCTCCGCTTGCGACAGGGGATACACGTGACTCTTGGGATATGCAGCATCTACCAGGAGATCTATCGCACAATCCCCCCGTCGATGGGGTGGTAATTGAGTCGCCTTGTTTTTACAGAAGGCGAGAGCCAAATCGGCATATTCGGGGGGAATGCGCACGGTGGAGACCTGGTCTGGACTTTCCACCGTAGTAGCACCAACGGAAACCCCTAAACACCTACCTGAGCATTCTCGCGACCACCCCGTGAGAGCCCTCTGTGGCCAAGAAACAGTGGGGTTATGACAAACTAACCAGGGTAGGCCTAGCACCACAGAATATGCAGGAGAATCAATAAGGAAAAGACTAATCTTCTCCTTGTGACCCTCCTGCGTTATCATACACAAAGGTGCGGTTACCTCCCTGATCCTAATGGTTGACTATCTAAGGCATGAATAGGGAAAGGCATATCCACAGGAACAATAGGGATCCCTAAACTATGAGCTAGACTTTTATTAATGAAATTCCCAGCCGCACCCAAATCTACTAGCGCCTTATACTGGGAATGCAGTGAAAAATCAGGAAAAGAGACAAAGACAAACATTAGTGCAGCAGAGGGCTCTGGATGACATGAGGGGAAACAGAGGGTTAAATACGCAACAGGTAATACATGGGATTGAAAACAGGTGTGTGGGAAGACAAGACAAAACCAATGGAAAATGAAAAAAGGATCAATGATGGCTAGAAGACCGGTGACGTCGAACGCCGAGCACCGCCCGAACAAGGAGAGGCAACGACTTCGGTAGAAGTCGTGACAATGGGGACCTTTTTGGATTCCACAAGTCAACCGTCTGCAAGATTGTAGTCAGTGTCCAGTGCTATTGCCGGCCTAAAGAATCAGTACATAATGTTCAACCCTATAGATTTTACAGGAGAGCTTGATTTCCAGGTGTACTAGGGGCAATAGACTGTACACACATTCCTATTCCCAACCCTGGTGGCGATAATGGAGAACTATTCTGTAATCTCGAAGGTTACTGCTCCATCAATGTGCAGGCTGTCTGTGATGACACCTACTAGGTGACAATGGATATGCCTGTCGTTGGTACCTTAGCACTCCCCTTTAAAACCCCCAGACACCTGAAGAGAGAGAATGCAACCCCTCTCATATGCTGGCAAGATGTCTTTTGGAGTATGGAAAAAAAGCTTCTTGTGCCTACAGGGCCTCCGCACATAGATGGACACTACACTGACAATCATTATTGCAGTGGCTGTTCTGCATAACTTTGTCCAGAGACTGAGGAGGACCTACCTGAGGAAAATGCAGAAGACGGCCAGCTGCAACATGTTACCAATGCAAATGGGAACGCTGTGAGGAGACCCTTGATTGAGAACCATTTTATAGCCTAAATTCTGTACAATGTAACATTAGTAACATGTAAAAAGTAATATTATATTTTGATAGACACGTACAATTCCTAATTAGGCTATCTGTATTATTAAGACATTGTTATTCTCAAATGAAAACAGGGTGGAACTGGAAGCACCAGAACACAAGAGTGGGGACAAGACTGGAGGACACTAATTGCTTGGGAAAGGATTGTTTTAATAAATAAAAAGATCAGCATTCTTTACACAGTGGTCATTTTGATTCCCTGAAGGAGTTTCTGAATTTACAGTACCTCTTTTTGTAAATTCAGGACAGCAATCTGCAGTAGATTTTTCTCTCTCTACAGCTCCAAAACATCAATATGAGCTTGGTTCATGTCAGTTCTGGGGCGTTTGCTTGGCCTGTCTGCTGTTTTTGCTGCTGGTGCAAGACCCAGGAACTGCTGTTTCTCCACGGCACAGGGTGTCAGCTTAACTAAAGGAAAGGAAAGAAAGAAAATTAACTCAATATTAGTAGGCTATTTACATGCCCATTTTGTACAACAATTGAATTGGGGCTTATGATTTGCACAGCCTTAGTCTTTGTAAGATTCAGAGTAGGTGAACGGATGATCCCCGCATGTGTGGTTCCCATCATGAAGCGCGTAGAAGTAGGTGTGATGATGTGGTGGTGCTTTGCTGGTGACAATGTCAGTTATTTATTTAGAATTTATGGTACACTTAACCAGCATGGCTACCACAGCATTCTGCAGCAATACGCCATCTTGTTTGCCCTTAGTCCCACTATCATTTGTTTTCAACAGGACAATGACCCAACACACCTCCAGGCTGTGTAAGGGCTATTTGACCAAGAAGGAGAGTGATGGAGTGCTGCATTAGATGACCTGGCCGCCACAATCTCCTGACCTAAACCTAATTGAGATGGTTTGGGATGAGTTGGAACGCAGAGTGAAGGAAAAGCAGCCAACAAGTGCTCAGCATATGTGGGAACTCCTGCAAGACTGTTGGAAAAGCATTGTAGGTGAAGCTGGTTGAGAGAATGCCAAGAGGGTGCAAAGCTGTCTACAAGGAAATGTGGCTACTTTGAAGAATCTCAAATATAAGATATTTGTATTTTTGGTTACTACATGATTCCATCGCTTTTCATCGTTTTGATGTGTTCACTATTATTCTACAATGTAGAAAATAGTACAAATAAAGAACAACCCTGGAATGAGTATGTGTGTCCAAACTTTTGTCTGGTACTGTACATGAGTCGGGTTTTATACCAGGTCATAGCACAATCTCTGCTGCCCTCTTCATTGACCTGTCAAAGGCTTTCGATACTGTTGATCACTCACTGCTAATTCAGAGGCTTTCCTCAATTGACCTAGACCAGGCTGCATGTAATTGCTTATAAATGACTTGAGAGATAGAACTCAATGTATATATACTGATGGTGTTGCAAGGGGTCGATTCTGGATCCTGTACTTTTTACTGTTTGTAACCTGCACTTGTATGCCGATGATACTGTTGTGTACGCTATTGCCCCAACGGTTGACCAGGCTTTATCTGAACTACAGTCTGCCTTCATTATATTCCAGAAAAAAATGATTGACCTGAAATTAGTACTGAATGCAGGTAAAACTATGTATACAATATTCAGACCCTTTGACTTTTCCCACATTTTGTTACATTACCGCCTTATTCTAAAATGTATTAAATTGTATTTTTTTCAGCATCAATCTACACACAGTACCCCATGATGACAAAGCAAAAAAATGTGGACAAATTTATTTTTTAAAAACAACTGAAATATCACATTTCCATAAGTATTCAGACCCATTACTCAGTACTTTGTTAAAGCACCTTTGGCAGCAATTACAGCCCCAAGTCTTCTTGGGAAAGACGCGACAAGCCTGGCACACCTGAATTTGGGGAGTTTCTCCCATTCTTCTCCGCAAATCCTCTCAAGCGCTGTCAGGTTGGATTGGGAGCGTCACTGCACAGCTATTTCCAGGTCTCTCCAGAGATGTTCGAATGGGTTCAAGTCCGGGCTCTGGCTGGGCCACTCAAGGATCTTCAAAGGTAATCCACTTATGCATTGTCTTGGCTGTGTGCTTCGGGTCGTTTTCCCGTTGGAAGACCCTGAGCGGATCTCTCTGTACTTTGCTCTGTTCATCTTTCCCTTGATCCTGACTACTCTCCCAGTGCCTGCCGCTGAAAAACATCCCCAAAGCATGATGCTGCCACCACCATGTTTCACCGTAGGGATGGTGCCAGGTTTCGTCCAGATGTGACGCTTCTCATTCAGGCCAAAGAGTTCAATCTTGGTTTCATCAGACCGGAGAAGTTTGTTTCTCATTGCCTAAGTGTCCTTTAGGGCCATTTAGGCAAACTCTAAGCGCGCTGTCATGTGTCTTTTACTGAGGAGTGGATTCCGTATGGCCACTGTACCATAAAGGCCTGATTGGTGTAGTGCTGCAGCAATTGTTGTCCTTCTGGAAGGTTCTCCCAACTCCACAAAGGAACTCTGGAGCTCTATCAGTGATTGATCACCTCCCTGACCAAGACAAGACCTTTCTCCTCCGATTGCTCAGTTTGGCCGTGGCGGCCAGCTCTAGGAAGAGTCTTGGTGGTTCCAAACTTCTTCCATTTAACTCTTAGGGATAGTGAGACGCTAGCGTCTCAAGTGGCCAATAGCCTCGGGAAATGCATAGCGCCAAATTCAAATAAAACGCGATAAAACTCAAACTTAAATCACACATGCAGGGTACTCAATTAAAGCTACACTCGTTGTGAATCCAGCCAACATGTCAGATTTTAAAAATGCTTTTCGGCGAAAGCATGAGAAGCTATTATCTGATAGCATGCACCCCCCCTGAACCACCTAAACGAGTTGTAAACAAAATAATTAGCGTAGCCGGCGCTACACAAAACGCTGAAATAAAATATAAAACATGCATTACCTTTGACAAGCTTCTTTGTTGGCACTCCAATATGTCCCATAAACATCACAATTGGTCCTTTTTTTCGATGAATTCCGTCCATGTATACCCAAAATGTCCATTTATAAAGCAGGTTTGATCCGGAAAAAAACAGCTTTCCAAAACACAACTTCACTCCAAAACATTTCAAAAGTTGCCTATAAACTTTGCCAAAATATTTCAAACTACTTTTGTAATACAACTTTCGGTATTTTTAAACGTTAATAATCAATCAAATTGTAGACGGGGCAAACTGTATTCGATAGAGAAAGTAAACAAAACATGCTCCTTTTTCCCTCTTGCGTAACTATCAAAAATGTAACGTTGTTCCAGGAAGTGCCTCTTCTTCGTTTCACCAATGATTAACTTCAACCCAATTCCAAAGACTCGTGACATCTTGTGGAAGTCGTAGGAACTGTAAAATGGGCGCTATCTAAGACAACTGAGGGAACTGTCAGGGAACTGTCAGAGGGAGAACATTTTTTTTATTCTGAACAGTTTTTCCTTGGGGTTTTGCCTGCTACATAAGTTCTGTTATAGTCACAGACATGATTGAAACAGTTTTAGAAACTTCAGAGTGTTTTCTATCCACACCTACGAATCATATGCAGATAATATATTCCTGGCATGAGTAGCAGGAAGTTGAAATTGTGCATGCTATTTATCAAAAAGTAGAAATGCTGCGCCCTATCTCTAAGAAGTTTTAAGAATGATGGATGCCACTGTGACCTTCAATGCTGCAGAAAGTGTTTGCTACCCTTCCCCAGTTCTGTGCCTCAATGCAATCCTGTCTCGGGAGTCTACAGACATTTCCTTCAACCTCGTGGCTTGGTTTTTGCTCTGACATGCATTGTCAACTGTGGGTGCCTATATAGACAAGAGTGTACCTTTCCATATCATGTCCAATCAATTGAATTTACCACAGGTGGACTCCAATCAGGTTGTAGGAACATCTCAAGGATGATCAATGGAACAGGATGTACCTGAGCTCAATTTCGAGTTTCATAGCAAAGGGTCTGAATGCTTATATAAATAAGGTATATCTGTATTACATTTTTTATAAATTTGCTTTGTGTGTAGAATGATGATGAAAAACATGTATTTAATACATTTTAGAATAAGGCTGTAACATTACACAATATGGAAAAAGTCAAGGGGCCTGAATACCTTCCGAATGCACTGTATGTTGTTTTAAATTTGTATTTTTTTATTTAACCTTTATTTAACTAGGCAAGTCAGTTAAGAACAAATTCTTATTTACAATGATGGCCTACCGGGGAACACTGGGTTAACTGCCTTGTTCAAGGGCAGAACAACAGATTAACCCTTTGCAAATATTGAGTATCAGAATGTCATGGCTGTTCAATTGTTCTCTAAAGCACATAAAAATAAGTCTGATTTAAGCATATGTACTTTGGATGGTGACCATATTTATCGTGTCCCTACTTACAAATATCTGGGCATCTGGATAGATGAAATGCTGTCTGTTAAAAAGCATATTGGTGAGTTAGTTAAGAAACTGAGAATGAAACTGGGCTTCTTCCATAGAAATAGGTCCTGCCTCTTGCTAAATAAATGGAAAGCAGATTATTCAGTTGAGGTTCCTATCGGTCCTAGACTATGGCGACATCATCTATATGAATGCAGGTGCCACTTCATTAAAGCCATTAGATGCAGTTTATCACAGCGCTTTTATTAAGGGCAACAATTATAGAACTCATCACTGCATTCTCTACCAGAAAGTTGGTTGGCCCTCTTTGATGTCATGTATGTTGGTACGTTGCCATGTTTTCATTTATAAAGCCCTTTTACAAAAAGTCCCACTGTATCTAACATCTTTACTGAACTTTGGACATATGAGTTACCACACCTGGTCTTAGAGATGGCTAACTCTGGAAATTCCTTTGACACCTGAGTTAGGTAAATCAGCTTTTAGTTTTCTTGCACCTTAGTTACTCAAATATCTTAAAAATGCTCTTAAATTTGATGTTCTGGTGCCTCTAGGGCAGGTATTCTCAAACTGGGTTATGCATACCCCCAGGGGTACACGCAATAACAATGTGATTCACATAAAAAAATATATTGAAAAACAAAACAAAAAATTCTTCACGTTTTCAAACAGTACATTTTTATTTTGCAATGTGGCTATACATTTGGGTGAGTTTTTTTTCTTGCCTGAGTAGCTTCGTTTACCTGTCAAAAATCAAATTAAACCAACACAATGTCAAATACAGGTAGTCTAGTCGAATAATTAACATCCAATCACATTAACCGTTACTCTCTCATGGGAAAAACCTTCACTCTTGAGCAGACATTTAGAAACAAAACATGACAATTTGAAAAATAAGCCACGGGAGTTTTGAGCGAGAATAAACAACTTTCGAGTAGTAAGACGTATAAAAGCAACAGATACCATTAATAAGAAGGGGCTAGAAGCATCTTATAGGGTGAGCTACCCTATGGCTGGGACAATTCTGGGGGAAAAGGCCCCCAAAAATATGCAGACGTCTTCATCAAACAACACTGTTTCACGACGCATCAGTGACATGGCAGGAGATGTTTTGAAACAATTACTGCTTCGCATACAAGCCAGTGAATTAAATGCGTTACAGCTTGATGAGTCAACAGACGTGGCGGGCCTGGCACAACTCCTGGTATATGTCCGTTATGTGTATGGGGGGTCAATTAAGGAAGACATCCTCTTCTGCAAACCAGGACAACATGAGAGGATATTGTTAATAAACTACTGGATAACTTTGTGATATCAAATGGACTTTGGTGGTCAAGATGTGTTGGTATATGCACTGATTTTAAAAACATTTTTTTTTTAAATGTTACCTTTATTTAACTAGGCAAGTCAGTTAAGAACAAATTCTTATTTTCAATGACAGCCTAAGAACAGTGGGTTAACTGCCTGTTCAAGGGCAGAACGACAGATTTGTACCATGTCAGCTCAGGGGTTTGAACTTGCAACCTTCCGGTTACTAGTCCAATGCTCTAACCACTAGGCTAACCTGCCTCCCCGCAAAAGCCATGACAGGGAGACATAGTGGAGTGGCAATGCACGTACAAGCAGTTGCTCCCGACGCCACTTGGGTACACTAAACATGGTTAACTTTGTTAACAACAAGGCCCCTGAACTCTGGTGTATTTTCTGCATTATGCAATGATATGGGCAGCAACCATGTAACACTTTTACAACATACACAAGTGTGCTGGTTATCAAGGGGCAAAGTATTGACACGTTTCTTTTAATTGAGAGACGAGCTTAAAGTTTTGTTTACTGACCATATTTTTCACTTGTTTGTCCACTTGCATGAAGACGAGTTTCTCACACCACTGGCCTGTCTGGGTGATATTTTTTCTCCCCTGAATGATCTGAATCTAGGATTACAGGGACTCTCCGCAACTATATTCAATGTGCAGGACAAAATTGAGGCTATGAATAAGAAATTGGAGCTCTCATCTGTCTGCATTAAGAAGGACAACACACAGGTCTTTCCATCATTATATTATTTTTTTTGTGTGCAAATGAACTCAAGCTTACGGACAATGTCAAATGTGATATAGCGACGCACCTGAGTGAGCTGGGTGCGCATCGACGCAGGTACTGTCCTAAAATGGACGACACAAACAACTGGATTCTTTATCCATTTCTTGCCCTGCCTCCAGTCCACTTACCAATATCTGAACAAGAGAGCCTCATTGAAATTGCAACAAGAAGTTCTGTGAAAGTTTAATTTAATCAAAAGCCACTGCCAGAATTCTGGATAGGGAAAATGTGGATAGGGCTGCGTTCTCAGTTTCTTGGTAAATAGTGCTGTAGAGAACCTGATGCCCTTTGCAACTATGTACCTATGTGAGAGTGGATTCTCGGCCCTCACTGGCATGAACTAAATACAGGCACAGACTGTGTGTGGAAAATTATTTAAGACTGAGACTCTCACCAATACAACCCAACATTGCAGAGTTATGTGCATCCCTTCAAGCACACCATTCTCATGAACCTGTGGTGAGTTATTCACAATTTTTGATGAACAAATAAGGTTTTATATGTAAGATGGCTAAATAAAGAGCAAAATGATTGATTATTATTATATTATTATTTGCACCCTGGTCCTATAAGAGCTCTTTGTCACTTCCCACGAGCCAGGTTGTGACAAAAACTCACACTCATTATTGTGTTTAATAAATCTATCGCAGGTTCACAATGATGGCAAAAAAAAAAAAAAAAAAAAAACATGCGCTGACCCTGGTGCTAGAGGGGGTATGCAGCTGGAGGTTGAATGTTTGAAGGTGTATGGACTATAAAATGTTTGGGAACCACTGCTCTAGGCCAATACAGAAAGCTGATTGAGGACCTTTATTCCTGATGCATGCGTTTGGTTTTTATGACCTGGTTTTTCTTTCTGCTTGCATTTTGTATTTATATTTTGATGTGTGTATTTTCTGTAATGTATGATTCACTAATAAAATAAAATGTAAATAAATACAAAATAAATACAAAATAAACATCACACTGGATGAAACCTGATCCTCTAAATAAGGCACTGGTTACATTGTAAAAACATCGAGAAACAGAATCGTTGTTAACATTGTGAAATAAATGCAGACACATACCAGGCTACAATGTATGATTTATCTAAGGATACAATGTAATTCAGTTGCGTTCTGTGATGTACAAGCAAGCTGCAACCGTTCATATTAGACCTCAGTAGCCGCAACTCGGCGGTGTCTAAGATTCAACCAATAAGAGAGCGCCCTGTTGGCTCAACAGGCATTCACGTCATCCTCTCTGTTTCAATGCTACGTAAGCAGTGATACCAAAAGATGGCGGTGTCCATAGGAAGGTGTCTGGCTGCTGATGCTTGTTTATTAATATTAACTTTAACATTTCACCACAGTAATTCCGATAATATCGTTGCCGGTGCATCGACTGAAGAAGCTCCACACCGTCGATTTGAATACAAGTACAGTTTCAAGGGACCGCACCTGTCTCAAACCGACGGGAATATTCCTTTTTGGGTACACAGTGGAAGTAAGTTTCAGTTAGATTGGCTAGGCAGTTGCTTACTGTTGTCAATTATCATAACCTATAAATAGGTGTAGTGGAAAATCAGCTGCGATAGCTATTTTGCCACTCTAGCCAGCGATTGTAACTATTTTGCATGTTGGGGAGACATTTGACACGTTTGTTGTAGCTATCCGGCTACTGCCTGCTGTAGAGAACTTCTGTAGGGGGACCAGTTCATTGTTGTGTAGAGAAGTTCTCAACTGTGCAGACCTGGCTTGCTACAGTTTCTAAACAGTGGCCTGATATCAAACTTGCTTCAACATGTCATGGTCGTTAAATAGCCAGCAGTTTTAGAATACTGTAGAGAAACAGGAAATGCACCGTCAGGCAATATGCGACTCTTTTCCAGAGTGACTTACAGTTAGTGAATTCATCTTAAGATAGATAGCTAGTTGGGACAACCACATCACAGGTTTAGTAACTACACTTTCCCTCCATAAACTAGTTCTCAGTAAAGTCAGAGCTAGAAAGGGAGAGGGGTATTTTTAAATACTCTTTGAAGAGGTAGGGTTTCAGGCGCTTGCCTGCCAGCTGGCTAAATCACCCAACCGCAAAGTATACCATCTGTATACCTGCCAGCCTACATTTCTTTTTAGCTGACACTTAATAGTTCAGTTGGTTCCTTTCAGCAATACCGAGTCTTGCAAACAAAGAGACATGGATTACTTGCACACAATCTGGAATGCTAACATTCCTCTTGTTAGTCCAAGTTTTGCATTTATCCTTGCAACACACAACCACCCACACGCTACAGCAGGCAGGTTTCACAATACCTAATATTTGAGAGCGCATTTGAAGTTGACGAGTATTTATTTTCTATTGAAGTGGCCTGCTTGTCCCCTAGTCTGGCATGGTTTTGTGTAACGTAAAGGGTTAACAAATCAGTGTCTCTAAAAACCGTGCAAAGGTCCAGCTGATGAAGCACCCAGATTTGAGTCCATTTTACCATGGTGCCTTTGTCTTATCAGTATAGGCTGTAGTGAGATGGCATGTGGCTCTACACATGTACAATTGTCATTTAGAATTTGGTCACACCAAATAAGTGTAGGCAAAGGTCCATATGCCAAAGCCTGGTTGCACTAGGCTAGTTGCTGTTTCTACTATTCCACTACTTTCCAATGCCATATCTGTCTTGGCTAGACAATAAAGCCTAACACGAGCGAGGTAATTTGGATATAGGATGATCTTGTTTCTAGCCATAAGCCTGACAAGCATGGCGTAACATTGCAATGTTAACAATACTAGGCCTATTATAATGTCTCTCTGTCCTTTACATAGGAGGCTTTCAGATACATTAATGTTACTGACAGAGAGCCTTGGACATAATCCCAGGAGCACACCTATTAAGGTGTACATGGGCTGAACACACATTTATGTTCCTAACCTTGGGCTTTGTAAGAAAATTAACCTCCTGGTCAATTGTTTGCCCTGAGCCAATAAGCTACTGTTTTCTCCATATGTAGTTACACTATAGAGTTAAACAAGTATTTCTGGACCTTCACAGAGTGAGTTTTCACAGTTTCTGTACAGTTTAAATTCAGGAACTTTTTGAATGCATGAGAAGCTACATTTTTTTTTGTCAGTTAGGATTTGCCAGTATGAATTCATTGAACATTAACTAGAATGTACCCCTCCCAACCTTGTATTCCAGATGCCATCCCCAGTGCCGACCAGGTCCGTATCACCCCCTCTCTCAGGAGTCAGAAGGGCTCAGTCTGGACCAAAAACACGGTCAACTTTGACCACTGGGAGGCTGAGGTGACCTTTCGTGTGTCTGGACGGGGGAGGATGGGAGCCGACGGCCTCGTAAGAACTGAATAACACCTCCTTTCTATGGTTTCCATACACTGACTTTTTCACTGCTGAGCTGTACTCGGCTGGTTACAACTCTACCATAGTTGCTGGAACCTCCTTCCTATGGCTTCTATTCACTTTGACTCTAGACCAGGGATGGGCAACTGATGGTGGTCGGGGACCACAAAAAACAAAACTCATGAGAGGCCACAGTGGCCCAGGGGTCTGCTTACCCACATTCAAACCCAACCTTGCGAGCAAAACATTTAGCGGCCCCCCTCGTGACAGCGAAGAGAGAAGCACTTGAGAAAGTGTTTGGATTTTTTTTATTTCCAGCAAACCTACACTTTGCCATGGGGTGGAGAGAAGATTTTGCAGTTTTACAGATGATTTCCTGCAATTCTACACATTTTTCCATAGGGTGGAGGCACATGTTTGCAGTTTTTAACATGGTAACTGATGATCAATGGGCCCCACACCGGTCGGTAGTTCGATCACGCTTAGAGGTGCTGGCTAGAGGTGCTGGCTAGAGGTGCTGGCTAGAGGTGCTGGCTAGAGGTGCTGGCTGGAGGTGCTGGGAGGTGCTGGCTGGCGGTGCTGGCTGGAGGTGCTGGCTGGCAGGTGCTGGCTGGAGGTGCTGGCTGGAGGTGCTGGCTGGCGGTGCTGGCTGGCGGTGCTGGCTGGCGGTGCTGGCTGGCGGTGCTGGCTAGAGGTGCTGGCTGGAGGTGCTGGCTGGCGGTGCTGGCTGGAGGTGCTGGCTGGAGGTGCTGGCTGGCGGTGCTGGCTGGAGGTGCTGGCTGGCGGTGCTGGCTGGAGGTGCTGGCTGGAGGTGCTGGCTGGAGGTGCTGGCTAGAGGTGCTGGCGGTGCTGGCTAGAGGTGCTGGCTAGAGGTGCTGGCTAGAGGTGCTGGCTAGCGGAGTAGAAAACTTGAAAATAAAAGAGGCGCACACTCTAGGAGCTCAGATGCAAAAATGTAATTACCAACGTTTCGACAGCCAAGCTGTCTTCATCAGGGTATAATCACAAACACTGCGGGATGACTCGTTTATGTAGTGTCAAAAGACACAGGTGTCTGTAATCATGGCCAAGAGTGGCCTAATATCATTGGTTAATTCTCAAATATTAAAATGGCATATAAAGAACAGCATACAAACAATGGATAGCATACGATCATAAATTCATTTGACTACACAAGCTTACAAACAATTACAATGGAAAAGTCACAATCACAAGATAGTTATTTAGACAGTTAAACAAGTATTTTTGGACCTTCAGTGTCTCCATGTCTTAATTTCTGTCTGTCCCTCTAATAGGCGATATGGTTCACCACTGCACAAGGCCTAGATGGTCCTGTCTATGGAGCTGCTGACAACTGGAACGGCATCGGCATCTTCTTTGATTCCTTTGACAACGATGGGAAGGTTGGTGGCCATATTAATTATATATTCATAAAATACAAAATATAATGCATTCATTTACTTAATCATAGGTAAAGTCAAGTGTATATAATATACCTTTAATATTAAATTACTACAATGTGAATTATAGGAATAATAGATTGATACTATACACACTATACAAACTTTTCATACTTTCAAGTGGTATGCCTAGATCTGATGAGGACGTGGGGATGCTGGGATTGGATAAAATAAACCCAAATGACCTTCATAACATAGATTAGGTATATTAATGTTTGACCTTTTGTTTTAGAAAAATAACCCTGCTGTGCTGGTGGTGGGAAACAATGGCAAACTTGTTTATGATCACCCAAAGTAAGTCAACATTTCCTTGCCTCACTGACATCACAAAAGGAAAATGTAAACAATTTAAAGAAGATTAGAAAATATTACACAGTACATTTGTGGTTGGAGATTATAGTCCTGTCTCTTCCTAATCTCCCTTGACAGGGAAAGCTTTAAATCACTTCTCTGTGCCAGTTGATCTAGGCCTATGTCTTAGTGTTCTGTTTTGTCACTGCTGAAAATGCCGTTTACAATAATAGGAGTAAATTACATTTGAAATGTTTTCCTTAATTTCTCAAATCTCCAAACCATTTACTTTTGGAAATGTTATTTGTTTGATCACACTGTATATGGAGCATTTTAGCACTTGCTTTTCGTGCTGCTATCATATGCACGCGTATTTCATACTTTATTTGGATCGACGTTGGCCTTTGTTCTTTTGTATTATTGTTGATGCTTGTGGGGATCAATTAATTAATCTTGAAATATACTGTATTAAGTACTACTATAATAATATGGTGTTCAGTTTTAGTGTTAAAACAGGATGTTTTTTTGCAGCGATGGCACGACTCAAGCCCTGGGAACATGCTTAAGAGACTTTCGTAACAAACCCTATCCTGTCAGAGCCAAAATAACATACTACAAGAAGACACTAACGGTAGGACAATATTCAATCAACGTTCTCAAAAAATCTCTCTCCCTTGTTCTCATCGATACCGCTGTCTATACTCTGATCTCTGCCTTTTACTCTGTTTTTCTCCACATCAACAGACACATGGATACTGAACAGTTTTGCATTATGCACAAAAAAATAGCCTCATCTTTTTATATTGGGCATTTATTTCAATTGATTGCCTTAATTGATGTGCTGTTGTCTGTCACCTCAGGTGCTGATCAACAATGGTTTCACGCCAGATAAGGATGACTATGAGTTCTGTACCAAGGTGGACAAAATGATCATTCCTCAGGAGGGCTACTTTGGCATCTCAGCTGCCACGGGTGGTCTAGCAGGTGGTACTTGGTAACAATTTACTTAAGGCCTGCAGGTGTAATGCATTATGTGGTTGTAATGCATTATTAAACTTGCCAAAAGCAAGTTTGTCTGTCATTCCTTTCTAATTAGATTTGACTCTTCTGTAAACATTGATTTAACAGCTTAATGTCACATTAGGATTATTATTGTCAGGCTAAATTTCAGCTAAACCCAGGTTATGGAAAAGTGACAAGGAATTTTTATAAAGTTCATTTACTGCATTTCCTCAATTTAAAACATGTCATGTAATTTAAAGAACAGCAAAACAAAAGCATACATTGACTCCAGCCTTTATCATCTTGGCTTGTATAGTTTCATGTCAAGTCAAACAGCATCTACAGCCATCTTTTGAGAGAAGTTTTGCTGTTCACTGCAGAGCTGTGTCGATGTGCTTTTCATAGTCCTCAAGCCAGCCAGCCGGGAAAACATTCCCCCTGCTCAGGGCTAACCGCATTGTCCTAAAGCCAGCCCGCTAATACCGCTACACTGTATTAGCTTTTTAATTGGAATGATTTTCATAGCCTATTTTAAATTGTTGGTGTTGAACTTGGATATTGCGACTGCCATACCCAATTGATGCCCTTGCTTAACGTTGCATCATGATACTTCATGTTTAATGCATTTTTTTCCGTCTTCCAGATGACCATGATGTCCTGTCCTTCTTGACGTTCAGACTAACAGAACCTGGCCAAGAACTGGTAACTAGATTTTCTTAGTTATACCTCTCATAGCTGGTAACTCATTTTATTTTCTACCACTCCCAGTCCTTAGTTATACCAATCTCCAGTAATATTTAATTGGAAGAAGATCTGAGTGAAATTGTGTGAGTATTTCAATAGGGGTATGATAGTGTGATGTAAGTAAGGGGCCTCGGTCTCTACGGGTTCAGAGTGGTTGTTTTCTGTCCCATTGAAGCCTGCACCTGAAGCAGAGATGCCCAAGGAGGAGCAGGACAAGTACCAGGAGGAATTTGAGAACTTTCAGCAGGAGCTGGACAAAAAGAAAGAGGACTACCAGAAGGAGCATCCGGAAGTCCAGAGAGAACCCAGTTAGTTTCACTCAATAAAATGTGTTATACTTTTTTTGCTATGCTTTTATATTGAGACTAATATACTTATTTAATATCGATGTTATTATTCAATAGTTTGGGCAATTAAATGTAACTAAAGAGTGATGCAACGCTATATGAGCTCTCCGTAATTTATTGGTTATAACACCACATTTTCGGCATCAGTGCCTTCCTCAGGATGAAGAACGCACTGAAGCTGAAATGTGGTTCACCCAATAAATTACTGGGGGCATATATATATATATATATTTCATACACAGAGAGAGATTTGAAGTCAGAAGTTTACATACACCTTAGCTAAATGCATTTAAACTCAGTTTCACAATTCCTGACATTTAATCAGAGTACAAATTCCCTGTCTTAGGTCAGTTAGGATCACCACTTTATTTTAAGAATGTGAAATGTCAATAGTACCGAGTGATTTATTTCAGCTGTAGTTTTTTTAATCGCATTCCCAGTGGGTCAGAAGTTTACATACTCAATTAATATTTGGTAGCGTTGCCTTTAAATTGTTTAATTTGGGTCAAATGTTTCGGGTAGCCTTCCACAAGCTTCCCACAATAAGTTGAGTGAATTTTGGCCCATTCCTCCTGACAGAGCTGGTGTAACTGAGTCAGGTTTGTAGGCCTCCTTGCTTGCACACGCTTTTTCAATTAATTCTGCCCATAAATTGTCTATAGGATTGAAGTCAAGGCTTTGTGATGGCCACTCCAATACCTTGACTTTGTTGTCCTTAAGCCAACTTTGGAAGTATGCTTGGGTTATTGTCCATTTGGAAGACCCATTTGCGACCAAGCTTTAACTTCCTGGCTGATTTCTTGATGTGGCGTCAATATATAAACATAGTTTTCCTACCTCATGACGCCATCTATTTTGTGAAGTGCACCGGTCCATCCTGCAGCAAAGCACCCCCACAACATGATGTTGCCACCCCCTGTGCTTCACGGTTGGGATGGTGTTCTTCGGCTTGCAAGCCTCCCCCTTTTTCTCTAAACCTAATAATGGTCATTATGGCCAAACAGTTCTATTTTTTGTTTCATCAGACCAGACTATCTTTGTCCCCATGTGCAGTTGCAAACCGTAGCCTGGCTTTTTTATGGCTGTTTTGGAGCAGTGGCTTCTTCCTTGCTGAGCTGCCTTTCAGGTTTTGTCAATATAGGACTCGTTTTACTGTGGATATAGATACGTTTCTACCGGTTTCCTCCAGCATCTTCACAAGGTCCTTTGCTGTTGTTCTGGGATTGATTTGCACTTTTCGCACCAAAGTACGTTCATCTCTAGGACACCGAACGTGTCTCCTTCCTGAGCAGAATGATGGCTGCGTGGTCCCATGGTGTTTGTACTTGCATACTATTGTTTGTACAGATGAACGTGGTACCTTCAGGCGTTTGGAAATTGCTCCCAAGGATGAACCAGACTTGTGGAGGTCTACAATTATTTTACTGATGTCTTGGCTGATTTATTTTGATTTTCACATGATGTCAAGCAAAGTGGCACTGAGTTTTGAAGATAGACCTTGAAATACAGGTACACCTCCAATTGACTCAAATGTTGTCAATTAGCCCATCCGAAGCTTCTAAAGCCATGACATCTATTTCTGGAATTTTCCCAGCTGTTTAAAGGCACGGTCAACTTAGTGTATGTAAACTTCTGACCCACTGGTTTTGTGACACCATGATTTATAAATGAAATAATCTGTCTGTAAACAATTGTTGGAAAAATTACTTGTGTCATGCACAAAGTAGATATCCTAACCTACTTGCCAGAACTTCAGTTTGTTAACAAGAAATTTGTGGAGTGGTTGAAAACAAGTTGATGACTCCACCCTAAGTGTTAATGATTCCGTCCTAGGTGTATGTAAACTTCTGACTTCGACTGCGCTTGTGTGACTCTTTATAGCCTACAGTTTACACAGTTGGTCAGCTCAACTTAAATATAAATAACAAAACAAATTAAGTCTAATGCAGGTTATTGGTTACTTTGTACATACTAGATGCTACCAATTGATGCTAGGTTGTCTAGATGCTAAAACTTGATGCAACCGGTGTGTCCTGTTCTTTGTTAAGTCGAGGACATGTACGAGAGTGTCAACGACAGGGAGATCCGCCAGGTATTTGAGGGTCAGAACCAGATCCACCTGGAGATCAAACAGCTTCACCGTCAGCTGGCCATGATCCTCGACGAACAGAACCGCTATGTTTCTGTGGTTACAGACGAGATATCCAAACGCCAAGTGGAGTTGGTGGGACAGGTAGGAAGTTTGTACACTCATGCACACAAACATTTACATTATGCACACAATTACAACTACCTACTGCTCTGACAGAGGCCTAGCATCAAGGAGGGAAGGTTTCATTCATTAGTACCACTGCAGACTATACCACGAACCTCAGACGTTTACTCTGTTTTGTTCACCTCAATATAGCCATTAACTTTCCTAGACTTGAACTGAAATAGGTGCTGGTAATAACGTTGTGTGCCAGTCCTGTTTATATTTAGGTGCAGTTACTCTGCAGGAAATACTTTTGTGCTAATATTCTATAAAAGGTGCAGTAACTTGAGCAGAAAATCTTGAGGTGTTGGTACTCTGCTCCAGTTACCTCATGCCCAAGTCGAGCACGGGCCATGGACATAGTGCCTTCAGAATCTATTCACAACCCTAGACTTTTTCCACATTTTGTTACAAAGTGGGGTTAAAAATGATTTTTTTGTTAACAATCTGCACAAAATACTCTAATGTAAAAGCGGAGGAAAAATTCTAGCATTTCAAAAAAAAAAATGCATGAAAAATAAAACACTAATATACGTATTTTGATTATATAAGTATTGAACCCCTTGAGTCAATACATGTTAGAATCACCTTCGGCAGTGATTACATATGATTATATAAGTATTGAACCCCTTGAGTCAATACATGTTAGAATCACCTTCGGCAGTGATTACATATGATTATATAAGTATTGAACCCCTTGAGTCAATACATGTTAGAATCACCTTCGGCAGTGATTACATATGATTATATAAGTATTGAACCCCTTGACTCAATACATGTTAGAATCACCTTCGGCAGTGATTACATATGATTATATAAGTATTGAACCCCTTGAGTCAATACATGTTAGAATCACCTTCGGCAGTGATTACATATGATTATATAAGTATTGAACCCCTTGAGTCAATACATGTTAGAATCACCTTCGGCAGTGATTACATATGTGACTCTTTCTGGGTAAGTATCTAAGAGCTTTACACACCTGGATTGTACAACATTTTCCCATTTTAATTATTTTTAAAATTCTTCAAGCTCTGTCAAATTAGTTGTTGATCATTGCAACCATGTTCAGGTCTTGTAGATTTTCAAGTAGATTTAAGTCAAAACTAATTCAGGAACATGCACTGTATTCTTGGAAAGCAAAGCAGACTGGACAAGGTTTTCCTCTAAGATTTTACCTGTGCTTTAGGTCATGATGCATCCACTACTAAGCTTGGAAATATGGAGAGTGATACTCAGTAATGTGTTGTATTGGATGTGCCCCAAAGAAAGCACTTTGTATTCAGGAAAAGTGCAACTCATTTGCTGCATTATTTTGCAGTATTACTTTAATGCCTTGTTGCAAACAGTATGCATGTTTTGGGATATTTTTATTATGTACAGGCTTCCTTTTCACTCTGTCAATTAGGTTAGTATTGTGGATATCTACAATGTTGTTGATACATCCTTAGGAGGGAACTTCCACAGCCATTAAACTCCCAACTCTTTTAAAGTCACCATGGTGACATCCCTGGGTGGTTTCCTTCCTCTCCGGCAACTGAGTTAGGAAGCACGCCTGTATCAAATCGTATTTGTCACATGCGCCGAATACATTAGGTGTAGACCTTACAGTGAAATGTTTACTTACAAGTCCTTAACCAACAATGCAGTTTTTTATTTTTTTAGTATTTAAAAAAAAAAATGAAATAAAAGTAACAAATAATTAAAGAGCAGCAGTAAAATAACCGTAGCGAGACTATATAACTCTTACGTCTGGGCTTCACAGGATAAGGTCACGGTTGGCTTGTGGGGTATCTTTCGTTTATTTGGCGTGGGCTACGGCCAAGCAGTAGCCTGTGTAAAGTTGGGTTAATAAACCGTCAATTTGTAAACTCAAGCCTCAGTCTGGACAATTGGTCCTTTATGATTTAGTCAGGTCATTACATTACATCCTGTCAGTAGAGGATGCATGTTTTTTAAAATTTAAATGCCTTCCTCACCATCTTAATTAAGCATGCCCTATTCAAGAAATGTAGAATCAGGAGCAGATATAGGCCTTGGTTCTCTCCAGACCTGACTTCCCTTAACCAACACAAAAACATCCTATGGCGTTCTGCATTAGCATCGAACAGCACCCGTGATATGCAACTTTTCAGGGAAGCTAGAAACCAATATACACAGGCAGTTAGAAAAGCCGCGGCTAGCTTTTTCAAGCAGAAATTTGCTTCCTGCAACACAAACTCAAAGTTCTGGGACACTGTAAAGGCCACGGAGAATAAGAACACCACCTCCCACTGCACTGAAGATAGGAAACCCTGTCACCACCGATAAATCCACTATAATTGAGAATTTCTATAAGCATTTTTCTACAGCTGGCCATGCTTTCCACCTGGCTACCCCTACCCCGGTCAACAGCACTGCACCCCCCACAGCAACTTGCCCAAGCTTTCCCCATTTCTCCTTCTCCCAAATCCAGTCCGCTGATGTTCTGAAAGAGCTGAAAAATCTGGAGCCCTACAAATCAGCCGGGCAAGACAATCTGGACCCTTTCTTTCTAAAAATTATCTGCCGAAATTGTTGCCACCCCTATTACTAGCCTGTACAATCTCGCCTTTATGTCGTCTGAGATTCCCAAAGATTGGAAAGCAGCTGCGGTCATCCCCCTCTTCAAACAGGGGTCACTCTGGGGGACACTCTTGACCCAAACTGCTACAGACCGAAATCTATCCTACCCTGCCTTTCTAATGTCTTTGAAAGCCAAGTCAACAAACGGATTACCGACCATTTCGAATCCCACCATACCTTCTATGCAATCTGGTGTCAGAGCTGGTCATGGGTGCACCTCAGCTACGCGCAAGGTCCTAAACGATATCTTAACCGCCATCGATAAGAAACAATACTGTGCAGCCATATTCATTGACCTAGCCAAGGCTTTTTACTCTGTCAATCACCACATCCTCTTCGGCAGACTCGATAGCCTTGGTTTCTCAAATGATTGCCTCGCCTGGTTCACCAACTACTTCTCTGATAGAGTTCAGTGTGTCAAATCGGAGGGTCTGTTGTCCGGGCCTCTGGCAGTCTCTATGGGGGTGCCACAGGGTTTAATTCTGGGACCGATTCTCTTCTCTGTATACATCAATGATGTCTCTCTTGCTGCTGGTGAGTCTCTGATCCACCTCTATGCAGATGACACCATTCTGTATACTTCTGGCCCTTCTTTGGACACTGTGTTAACAACCCTCCAGGCGAGCTTCAATGCCATACAACTCTCCTTCCGTGGCCTCCAATTGGTCTGAATTTTTTTTTAAACTAAATGCATGCTCTTCAACCGATCGCTGCCTGCACCTGCCCGCCTGTCCAACATCACTACTCTGGATGGCTCTGACTTAGAATATGTGGACAACTACAAATACCTAGGTGTCTGGTTAAACTGTAAACTCTCCTTCCAGACTCACATCAAACATCTCCAATCCAAATCTAAATCTAAATCAGCTTCCTATTTTGCAACAAAGCATCCTTCACTCATACTGTCAAATCTACCCTTGTAAAACTGACCATCCTACCAATCCTCGACTTCGGCGATGTCATTTACAAAATAGCCTCCAATACCCTACTCAACAAATTGGATGCAGTCTATCAGAGTGCCATCAGTTTTGTCACCATAGCCCCATATACTACCCACTGCGACCTGTACGCTCTCGTTGGCTGGCCCTCCCTTCATACTCGTCGCCAAATCCACTGGCTCCATGTCATCTACAAGACCCTGCTAGGTAAAGTCCCCCCTTATCTCAGCTCGCTGGTCACCATAGCAGCACCCACCTGTAGCACGTGCTCCAGCGGGTTTATCTCTGGTCACCCCCGAAACCAATTCTTCCTTTGGCCACCTCTCCTTCCAGTTCTCTGCTGCCAATGACTGCAACAAACTACAAAAATCTCTGAAACTGGAAACACTTATCTCCCTCACTAGCTTTAAGCACCAGCTGCCAGAGCAGCTTACAGATTACTGCGCCTGTACATATCCCATCTATAATTTAGCCCAAACAACTACCTCTTTCCCTACTGTATTTATTTATTTGTTTGTTTATTTAGCTCCTTTGCACCCCATTTTTTTCTCTCTACTTTGCACATTCTTCCACTGCAAATCAACCATTCCAATGTTTTACTTGCTATATTGTATTTACTTCGCCACCATGGCCTTTTTTTGCCTTTACCTCCCTTATCTCACCTCACTTGCTCACATTGTATATAGACTTATTTTCCTACTGTATTATTGACTGTATGTTTGTTTTACTCCAGGTGTAACTCTGTGGCGTTGTATCTGTCGAACTGCTTTGCTTTATCTTGGCCAGGTCGCAATTGTATATGAGAACTTGTTCTCAACTTGCCTACCTGGTTAAATAAAGGTGAAATAAAAAATATACCGGAGGTACAGAGTCGGTGTGCAGGGGCACTAGTTAGTCCAGGTAATTGAGTTATTAAAGTGACTGCATAGATAAAAGAGTAGCAGCAGTGTAAAAGGGAGGGGGGGTGGGCAATGCAAATAATCTGGGTAGCCATTTGAAGAGGAGTCTTATTGCTTGGGGGTAGAAGCTGTTTAGGAGCCTCTTGGACCTAGACTTTGTAGTGACTGGGTGTATTGATACGACATCCAAAGTGTGATTAACTTCTTCACCATGCCCAAAGGGAAATATTTTTATAAGTCTACCAGCAGGTACCCTTCTTTCCAAGGCATTGGAAAACCGCAATTTATTTATCCCACCTGGCCAACATACTGTGAAATTGCAGAGCGTGAAATTCAAACTACAGAATTATAAATATTTAACTTAAATAAAATCACAAGTGTAATACATCAAAATAAATCTTAACTTGTTAATCCAGCCACTGTGTCAGATTTCAAAAAGGCTTTACGGCGAAAGCACATCATGCGATTATCTGAGGACAGCGCCCCGCATACAAAAGCATAAAACATATATTTCAACCAGGCAGGTGCGCCACGAAAGTCAGAAATAGCGATATAATAAATGCCTTACATTTGATCTTCTGTTGGCACTAAAAGTTCCCAGAACATCATAAATGGTCCTTTTGTTCGATAATGTCCTTCATATCCATAAAAACTCAGTTTAGCTGGCGCGCTTCAGGCAATAATCCACCCAGTTTCCCTCCATTATTAATGCATACAAAATTATTCCCAAACGTTACTAATAAACTTTTCCAAACAAGTCAAACAACATTTATAATCAAACCTTAGGTACCCTAATACTTAAATTGTATTGTTTATTTAAGATGGAGAATCATTTGTCTTTACCGATGAGAAATACCAAAGAACCCTCTCTCTTTCACGTGCTTGGAAACACTACAGCCAAAACGGGAGCCACCTAAACCTAAAATTTCTGGCTCATTTTTCCAAAAACCAGCATAACTCTTTCTAAAGACTGTTGACATCTAGTGGAAGCCCTAGGAACTGCAATCTGGGAGGATTTCACCTTAAAATAAAAGTGACAGCCATTGTAAACAGTGGTAGGCTGTTTTTTGGGGGGAACGGTTTGTTCTCGGGGTTTCGCCTGCCATATCAGTTCTGTTATACTCTGACATACTTTTAACAGTTTAGAAACTTTAGTGTTTTCATTCCAAATCTACCAATTATATGCATATCCTAGCTTCTGGGCCTGAGTAACAGGCAGTTTACTTTGGGCACGCTTTTCATCCGGACGTGAAAATACTGCCCCCTACCCAAGAGAGGTTAAGCACATTTTTACTCCTGAACTTATTTAGGCTTAGGGTCGAAATAGGGTTGTTTTACACATGTTCTACTTCAGCGCCGTCTTGTATCGGTCTTTGTCTTTGGTCTTTTCCTGTGTAAATAGCCAGTCTTTTTCGCATACATCTTAATCTCATTTTAGCCCACCAAACTACCTCATCCCCATATTATTATTTTTGCTCCTTTGCACCCCAGTATCTCTACTTGCACATTCATCTTCTGCACATCTATCACTCCAGTGTTTAGTTGCTAAATTGAAATTATTTTGCCACTATAGCATATTTATTGCCTTACCTCCCTAATCTTACTACATTTGCACACACGGTATTTATACTTTTCTATTGTGGTATTATCCCATATGTAATTCGGTTTTTGTTGCAAGGCTTTGCTTTATCTTGGCCAGGTCGCAGTTGTAAATGAGAACTTGTTCTCAACTGGCATACCTGGTTAAATAAAGGTGAAATAAAATGTTTCCTGAACTTTTTTGCCATGGGTTTTGGTAAGAAGCTTAACGAGGTTCAGACTACAATCTCATTTTCAATCATATGCTTCTTCCACATTTTAGCATTTCCTTTTTTATTCATTTGTAAAAACATAATTCTACTTTGACATTATGGGGTGGTGGGTGTGTTTTTGTCACTGGCCTACACAACTCGATTGAATTAATTGATAATTTAATACATTTTAAAACAAAATGTGAAAAGTCAAGGGGTATGAATACTTTCTGAAGGCACTGTATGTATGCCAGTTTTATTACTAAAAAGGAAAGATGCCTTTACTCAAACATCTTTCAGTAATCTATCCTTAGGTATAAAACATTTATTAATTTAGTTGTTTATCGTCTTTAGGCTCCTAGTCAAGAAATGGGTGCAGTGGTCGCAACACAACAGGAGATACTGAGAAACCTGAACGAGTTGAGGTAAGTGCAATGACCACTGTTTTCTTTGTCTGTATTTGTTTATCACCTTCAATGCTGCAGAAATGTTTTGGTACCTTTCCCCAGATCTGTGCCTCAACACATTCTCGGAACGCTAGGACAATTACTTTGACCTCGTTGCTTAGTTTTTGCTCTGTAGTGCACTGTCAAATGTGGGACCTTATATAGACTGGTGTGTGCCTCTCCAAATCATGTCCAATCCATTCAATTTACCACAGACTCCAATCAAGTTGTATAAACATCAAGGATCATCAATGGAAACAGGATGCGGCTGAGCTCAATTTCGAGTCTTATAACAATGGGTCTGAATACTTACTGAATACTTATGTAAATAAAGTGAGCCATCTGGCTACACAAACTTGGTGTTGATGGGGAGTGCGAAGAAACAGACAACCAGTAGTCGTTGAGAGGGGAGCTGCGCAGCACAGTGGAGAAAGTGAGAAAGATTGCGAGTCACTTTCGCAAGTCAGGGGTACGTGATGACAAGCTACAGGGGTAGGCTATGTAAAGGAAGATTTTGGTAAATAACTCCAGATGAAATTGGACTGCAGTACACTGGAATGTCTGGCAGATATGGTAGATGTTGTGTGTAGCACAATGCTGTTTGCCATTGGCATGGCAGAAGAATCCATCACTTGCAGCCATTTCTGCTTGAATTTCTTGTCAGCTTCAGGTAAGACTGCATTGTTCTAAGACGTTTTGCTAGTAAGAACCCCCGTGCTCTTGCTGAAGCCCCTTCTCTGTACTTACCTCCCAAGTGTTTGGAGTGTAGGCCAGCCTGCATGTTGGATCAATCAACTTGTCAAACCGCCTGTAGGCTCAATTGTATTTTACGCTTGCAAATTTAGCATTCTGCCTTGTGGCATTACTTTTAGTGAAGCTCTACTACACAGTCAACATTTTTTGAATTAATAAAAGTAGGTAGGCCTACTTAACCGGTAGCTCAAACGCTGGTGCCAATTTTATTCCCATAGACCTACTAACTGCATTTCAAGGTCATGTGTACAGTTTCAGCACAAACAATATAGTAAATACGTTGTAATAGCCCAACAGTGCGCAGCCACACTGAGCGTTGGATCGTTGATCATGCAGGTAGTTAGAGTAGAGAAGGCCATGCGAAACCAGATTTAGACATTGCATAAAAATTAAGTTCCATTTCATGTCATATAAATAAATGTACTGGTTTCTCAGTTATTATCCTGGGAAACCGGAGTTGGTTTGGCCAGACAATCTCAGTAATCCTGTTCCCACTTTAAACCCTAGTATTCACCCCCCCTGAGTAAATGCATGTTAACACCTTTGGCCGCATTTACAGCTGTGAGTCTTTTTCTGTAAGTCTAAGAGCTTTGAACACCTGGATTGTGCAATATTTGCCTATTATTCTTTAAAAAATTATTTGAGCTGTATCGAGTTGGTGGTTGATCATTGCTAGACAGCCATTTTCAAGTCTTGCCATAGATTTACAAGCAGATTTGAGTCTGAATTAACTATATCTAGACCATTTAGGAACATTACATTTTGTCTTGATAAGCAACTCCAGTGTAGATTTGGCCTTGTGTTTTAGGTTATTGTCCTGCTGAAAGGTACATTCATCTCCCACTGTCTGTTGAAAAGCTGAATCAGGTTTTCAGTTTAAACTCTATACAGTCCTTGCTGATAACGAGCATACCCATATGATGCAGCCACCACCAGGCTTGAAAATAAGAAGTGGTACTCGGCCATGTGTTGTTGGAGTTGCCCCAAACATAACACTTTGTATTCAGGACAAAAAGTACATTTCTTTGTCACATTTTGTGCAGTGCTCCTTTATTGTTGTTGCAAACAGGATGAATGTTTTTGAATGTTTTATTCTGTAAAGGTTTCCTTTTTTACTCATTTAGGTTAGTATTGTTGAGTAACTACAATGTTGTTGATCCATGCATAGTTTTCTCATATCACAGTCATTAAATGTTGTAGCTGTGTTCTAAATTCACTGTTGTCCTCATGGTGAAATCCCTGAGTGGTTCCCTTCCT